>NW_008709815.1:460500-560796 GCF_000327385.1 Lottia gigantea | reverse complement strand
AATGCGAACAAATATTGACGCATCTATGAAAGATGAATAGAAAGAGTTTAAGCACAATTCTACTTATTTTGAAACTGGGTATACTTCTTTCATTTGTCTGTTTTCAATATCTTAGCGAAATAAAAACGAGTGCGCTCCTTTAACATTAACCACTAGTAAAATGATACGTATACTAGTTCCTATTTTAATGAATTCAAATCAGCTAATTATCTATTTATTATTAAATTCATGACACTGCTTAAAGATACTATTAACCAATTACCCATGATCACACGACAATTTGTACTTAATCAAATTTGTCCATTATCACCCATTGTCGTCTCGTTTGTTTGTTATCGTCCGTAATTATCAAATCTTCTAAAAAATTACTAAATAAAAACACATAATGAAAGACTCATGCCAGAAATATAGAAATTGCTGAGTTTAATTTAGATTCGGAAATGAAGCCAATGAAAAACGGTTTAAAAGCTATCATTTACATGGCAACGATGTCCATGTCTTTACAATGTTAAATTTGCGTTCTTTTTCTTTTTTTTGTCATAAGAAGAATAGCTGTTTCAAAAATGAGGGGGGGGGGGGGCGTATGGACGTATATTTGGACGTATGAACAGCAGCAATATATGGCGACAGTATGGAATATAATGGAGAGGAATAATGATGGCAGGGAAGCAACTCTTCAGAGAGTAAGACAGTTCCAACTGTCGAAGAATTACTTCACATACGAGCTTATAACATACAGAGCGTCCGTTTTATTGTCCCATTCGCAAGGCTACTACAGACGCTTTTCTACTTGGAAAGTTTAAATCATTCCAAAATTGGAGCCTAAAGAAAATGTACTTACTTTAATGAAATAATATTGTTCCTCTAGTCCGTTAACCTAATTGTTATCCTATAAAATAATTATACTAGTAGTTTGAGATTTATGTGACAAAGTTTCTTGACTTGCTGTGACACCTTTCTCATTACTTTTGTTAACTGAATCTTAAGACATAAGATTATTATAATATAATAAATATACAATGTAATAAATTTAGGACGGTTCGGGTCATCTGCATCTATTACTGATTATTATGTATTCTAACAACATCAAGAACAAACGTAGCAAGGCAATTGGCGATTTTCGGGCATTAAAAAGGGACTATATTGACAGCCGATATATTTCTTTCTTAAAGTTAGTCTTGGCTTCTACCTATGAAATAAGAATTGTTGAAGATTTATTGTTATATTTCATAACAGCTTGCAAGTAAAAATTGTATGACATCGTAGCTAATTCGGGCAAGGTAAGCTAAAAAAAAATCATTTGTACCCGAGAAAAGATTTTTGTCTCTTAGGAACAGATTCATGCTTTTCTCGGGTGGAAAATAATAAAAATTGTTAATAAATATGACCTTTAGTCTATTTTTGTGGGTGCAAAGTTCATCTTTAATTATATCATACACAGCCCCTAATTTAAATTTCACTAAACAATTATTAAGATAATTAAATTTCCACACTTAAATGCTCACGTTCTCAAATAAACTGCATGACAAAAGACAGCGTTAAAATTCATTAACAAGCCAACATAAACTTTGAAAAATTAACAATTCTATTTTGACCAACTTAGAACTAATTAAAACTCGAAACTTTGAAATTGAGTTCAAAAATACATCCTTTCGTATTATAAGCCTAATCGACATTTCTCCAGATTTACGTAATTAAACTATATGTACGAAAGAATAAGCTCAAGGCTTCATTTTTGCACAGAAACGTTTATTAATAGGTTTGTATGCATATCAGTTTTTTCGAATGAGACTCAATTTCCTTTGAAAAAATTGAGTTTGTGTAGTTTCAAAATTGAAAGTCATACTTTGAAGTAGTATTTAGGGAAAAAATATGATTATAAACGACATTTTCGTGTCTCAGAATTTTTTGTTGTCTTTTTAATGTTTGTATTGTTTAATCAAGAAGTGTTGTTTATCAAACTGTTAAATATTATGTAAACTTCCTTTAAATAAACAATATAATGGTCATAACATAATAAAGATCATCATAATGGTCTTTACATAGGTTAATTAAGTTTTTACGTCATAATTTGTGCAGCAGATGACCTATATCTTTGTTTCATTTGGGTTTCTTGTTCTATCTCTTAGAATTTGCTCAGATCAAGATCTCCCACATGCATCCTCTTCGCGATAGCCATTTTATGTTCAAAACACGTTAAAATACCTCCAGGGTCAAATGTTGTATATTAGGGCCTGCCACCCCAGCATTCCCATAAACCCCTCCGATTTTACTGATTCCTACCTATAAGCTTTAATTCTTGAAAACATTTTTGGTAAAATGTCGTTATATGCCTATCATTGATAGTTGACAGATGCGAGACTACTAAAATAAAAACATAAAACGCTATGTGAATCTCAGAAAGAAGGTGAGATGACACACTCAGATGCGAGGAAGTTAGAGAATCTGAGTCTAGCTATTCTCATTTTTTCTTCTTTGCCTCTATTGCTATTTCAGAAAAAATCTACTAAACTACTTAACAGCAGTATTGTTCAGCTTATAGATAGATACAACTTTAGCATGAATTCGAATGATTCATAGAACAGCAGACAAATGGTGGCTTGATAATCTAGCATAAAGAAAATGGCGGCGCCCATTGACAGAAAGTTTTTACTGTAATCAGTAATGACAGCAATGTTAAAGCGATTAATTGAGAAATGGAAACAATACAGATACAGACTTGTACCTTGGATAGCACTGAATATGAATGAAAGGTACGCAATAGCATTAATTTTTATAAATCGCAATTTAAGAAGTCTGTCGCTCCACTCTTGAATATGTCGCGTTCGTTAAGTCTCGTATATATACGAAAGTCTCGAACATCTCGCTCCACTCTTGAATATGTCGCGTTCGTTAAGTCTCGTATATACAATATACGAGCCTCGTATACAATTTATGAACTCAATATGGTTTGGAGTGTCTCTTGAACTTTTTAACATACTGATTTCATTTGCATAAAAATATCATTTTAAGTGTTTATAGTAGGCTATAATATTTCAGCCATTTGTGTCACTCGTCAGTCTAATTAAAATTAGACCAAATTTTCGTTCAGATTTTCATTAGCTTTGATTTTTAGTATAGCCATTTCAGTTAGGGTCTAGCGACAGCCCTTTAAACGTTATTGTGTCACTCTTCAGACAATAACTTAAGTCTATGATAAAAAAAAATTATTTATTGGCATCGTTTTAGGACTATTCGTGCAGTTCCTACCAAAACAGCAGATGCCATTATACCTCAGTCAGAAGCAATAGGATCCCTTGAAAAGATATTTCAAGCATTTGAAGAATCTACTTATGTTAAACAATCCAAGGAACAATCACCTAGTCATTTAGAAAAGGTTCATCATCAGAGTCTTGGTGTTCTGCAGAATACCTTTGGATTTACAGTTGAAAGAAGACCTAGTAATCTTATCGGAGGTGGGGTTGGTGTTTTCGTTACGACAGGAGAAGTTCCGCCCAACACTGTAGTAGCACTATATCCAGGTGGGTTTCTGGAGATCGTTAGAGAAACGACTATTTGCCTATTTGTTTGTTCGAACATTAGAGACGATAATAATTAGTTAAAAAAAAGTTTGGTATGTGTCTTTTTTTTGGTATTATTGCGGGTACAGAGAGCTTACAAGAGCATTTTCTCCTTTTTAGGTACTTTATATTATAATTACGAGCCTATTTTGCTACAAAGTTTATCTAATCCGTTTATATTTCGATGTATCGATGGTCTACTGATTGATGGGAATGATAAAAGAATCTCTAAATATATTTACAAGTAAGTAACCATGACATTTTCAAAAGTGATGTTGATATGCTTGATATAAAAACTAAATAGAGTAGTTTTGATAGAATATAATCAAACAATTATACTATGCATACCCCTTACAACGTGTAGGGCCTACTATCTTTGTAAAAGTACTTAAAGATGCTGTCTCTATTCAGCCCAGTCGCGGATCAAGTTCTGCCTTTCTGTTGTTGTAGCTTTACATTCAGAGGCATTGTATCCAAATTTACACATCTTCTCAAATTAATACAGGTCTAGAAATGTTATAGTTACGTCTCCATACTGATGATATATTATTTGTGTCATTTGATATGGCCATAAGGTAGTCATAAAACCTATTTATGTTTAGGTCGTGTTCTAATAGAGATCGTATTGGCCCTTACCTGATCTGTGATACATCATGGCTGACACCATTTCCCGTTAACCCTCTAAATATAGGACAATATGTAAATAACCAATCCAAAGGTAGGTTTAGTTTAATCATCAGCTGCTGAACTTGTGGATGTGAAACAAAACTTTACACTCTCTCAGTGATTGTCAATTTGAACGAAAGGAAGCTGTTGATATATAGAAAAAGGACCTTGAAATATTCCATAGGAGAGAAGTAATCCGAAGAAATATCAACGAAAATGTACTTGTATGTATCTAAATCAAACTACCCAACTGAATAATTCCAAGACTTGTCTGCATCTGGTTTTGAAGTCTATATCTAACCCATTTTCTATCTTAAATGCTTACTAGTTTTTGTTTTTTGCGTAAATCCTGTAAAGATACTATGATGGTAACAACCCACATATTCTTCTTTTGCAGCACATGAAGCCAATGTGGCTTACCAAGAAGTTGATATACCCCAGGACTTTCCGTTTCATTTGCGGAAATATATTCCAAATATATATTATGGTGCCAATTTAGACTCAATGGATGTGAACAGGTTAACTCGTGTAGTGATATTAGTGTCTACGCGAACTATTACATCCGGAGAGGAACTATTTTCTACATATTTCACTGTTCTCTACTGATCGCGTGAGATAGGTTGAGGAGCATCAAAAACGAAGCAGCGTGGGACAGTATCAGAATGTTCATGACTCATGACTAATCCTTAACGACGTCAAATTTCATTATCAACAGTTTCCCTCTATCGTCATCATCACGTCATATGACCAGTACGGTTATCAGCATCACAGTTTATCACCAGCACGATCAGCATCAGGTCGTATCACCAGCAATATCGCCAACATCAAGCCTCATTACTAACACCATCATCAGCATCATGATTTATCACCAACATTAGCACTATCTTCACTTAAAAGCCTTATCACTGACAATATGATCAACATCAAGCCCTATCATCAGCAACGCAATCAGAACTTAACACCAGCACCATTATCAGCAAGATTTATCACTAATCTTACCATCAGTCAGGCTATATCACCAACACTGCCATTAGAGTCGGGATTTATCAAACCACTTATAATATCATCACTAGCAGCATGATGGAACCCCATCAACAGTCTGCTCATCGGCATTTAGATAAGCAACAAACCTTATCACCAGCGGTTATCATCTTTACCATCAGTACCAATCATAAGCATCAACCTCATTATTATCATCAGCATCGAACCTGTCTAATATTAATAATATATTTACTCGGTAATTGATGTCAAACCTTTGAAGGGAGACAAATCCAATGCTCCACTTTGTTGAAATTTCGCTTCCGAACTCTTCTGAATTTTGAAGTTACGAAGTTTCTGAAAGATGAAAGTTATTAGAAGCAGTGAGATATTTACTAAATGTTTACTTTTGATTTCGCTCAATTTCAGCCATACACATCAAGACTTGAAAATTTACTGCTATTATCCAGTGAAAAAAGAAATGAAATGAATGGAGTTGTACGTTCTACCTTTGTGATTGGGCTAATGAAGACAGGCAGCGCCATGCAGTGTATGAGAAATATTTATGCCATAATAGCGACATTAGTTTACTCTTTTGCCGATGAATCTCTAACGTGCAGAGTCTGTTTGTAGCATAGGGAGACTTCGTTTTATTGTCCCATCCGAACGACAAGATTCTTTTTCAAAATGCATCTATGACAGGGGAACCCGGATATTATCTCGACCTCTTAGCTAAAATAAAATTGAAAGGCAAATGGAGTTGGCAATATGGAAATTATACAATCCGTCCGTCTATGACTATTATTTTATTAAAATACTATAGTTACTACATTGCTACAAAAACTGTGATTCACAAAATACAAATAAAGTGTGGCGTTTAGCCCGAGGTTTCAAAAACATCTTAATATCAAAATTTATAGTAAATTGGATTGATACATGTAATTTTTTTTCACAAACAACGTAAGACGTTTTCAAACGGAGCATAGGTCATCAAAGACAGAAAAGTCTCTAAAAATACTCTTTGCTCCACTCTTAACCTTGATTGCAGAATTAGGTATTCAGAACGTAGACGTTCATCATTTGCTGCATCATCTGGTTATGGATTGACATTCTTTGACGGTGCTGCACAGTAATGTTAGATCCTTATACAAGCGCTTGGTGCCTCTTTCTGTTTCTCCCAATGAAGCAATGAGCATATTTGCCTTTACATTATTTGTATAGCAGTCCTTTATTGGATGCTTAATAACTCGAGTGTTGAAAAAAGAATTGTGAAAGAATCTATAAATGTAAATTTGGAAGACTATAATTTTAAATGTGACTAAATCCAGTTCGCCTCCTCCTACCTCAGTTGTATTGGCGCCACTAAAAGAAGTATAATATACTTAATATTATTAATGATCCGCGAAGCATCTTGTGTCCGTCCGAACTTTGAAAGTTCATCACTCTATGACACGGCTATATGGATCATTAACAAAAAAAGCTTCACAACGCTTATTTTACATAATAAATAGATAAATTATTCTAATATATGATCAAATGAACACAACCTTGAGACATGCGTTGAGCAAATTGAAATATGGGCCTTCGTTTGTCATGAATGAACATGATATTAGATACATTAAATAGTGTTAAATACATCACAACCAAATGAGTTTAATTTCTGAGTTGTGTACGTTAAGTCTTGAAACAGAGTAGTACTGAACACATCTTCATAATGGCAAGCTTCATTATACCTTGAAGGTAAAATTAAATCAAATCGCTGCATTCCATGATACAAGAAAGGTGTTTATTGCATTCAAAGTAGAAGACGAAGTTCGTAATAGCTTGACATTGTGAAGATGCCTTGAACAATGAAAACCATTTTCACTACCTTGCTGATGCTCTCTGTTGTCTATATGCCACTATCATGTTCATTCAGAGGAGTGTCACCCGGAACTTTGTTTCGAACCGCTGCCATAGAGGTTGACAAATGAAATTTATCAAACTATGCAACCCTTGCTTCCGCTATGATTATAACATTTTTTCCACACAAGATAATATTAAGGGCTAGGCTATATACAAGTCAAGGACCAGCTTACACACTAAAAAGCAATGGAAATACATTATACATGGTATTTAACAATGATGTACTATTGCAAAGCCAACTCAATGGATCAAAATTCTCAATGTGATTACCTCCCTTGTATTACTTTCAATTTAATGACCGAAAAGTGAATGAATAATTGTTGGTCTCAAATACAATTTAGAATGCAATGTGTTTGGTTAGACAAATGGCAAACAACGGTGTTATAAAAATAATTGTAGGGATGCCGCTAGAGAAGTAAACATGGCAATCATAGCTAATCCAGAAGTGGCAGCACCATTATCATCGTTCCCTTTGGTTTCCGCTTCCGGTTCAGGAGGTGCTTGGACAGGTGCTTGAGCTGAAATAAATTGAAACTTATAGAGTATATACATTATGGAATAGTAGAATCCAACGTAATCCTGCTCTGTATCTCTTGACATTAAAGAGCTTTCTATGGTTATTAATTTAAAAAAAAACATAAAACATTGATCTTGATGAAAGAATAAAAAAACAAACCAAATCCTCTAGGACCAAAATTAGTCTGGTAGCGTACCGAAGACTTGATTATAGTTCCTGTAAATATTTTACTTTCAGACTTAATTCACGATAATTGGAAGAGAACTACTTGCATGAAAGAACATAAATATTAAAATAATACGACATGATTTGTCTATTGTATAAATATTTGAATATTTTTGTAGTCTGTTATTAACTTATGTTCGTAATAAGTGTCTGAAAACAGAATATATAGTTCTAAGAAACTTGGAAAGTGATCAAGTATAGGTTACTTTTTGGACATAACATAGATTCCGTTTTGCACCGATACCTTTGTAAAGACCTAAACGAGTTGCTACGAATTTTTCTATATTTGTTCAATCTCTGTTGCTTTGTATATTGAGAGGATGGCTATAACGTTTTACATTTTTAGGTAAGCTTTGGGGTGATGTTGGCTAAACAATGGTATTTCCAACCAGATCAATAATAGATTTCAACTTTAGCTACCCCTTTCAGAACTGAAATGCTTCTTCCGATAAATGTTCAAGTACAAGTATACACCCAATGTACAGAAGTGAACTTATAGAGAGCTAATGCACAAAACAATTTATAACAAACCTAAACAAGTGCACCAAACGTTATATTTATCGTGTGCTACCATATTTCGGGGAATATTTTAATCATGTTCTTAAAATTTTACCAGAATGTAATCAAATATTTGCCTGGGTCATCGCCAATGTATATATTATATACGTACATTCATATATACACTTCGATTAACGTTTCTCGGAATTTTTATAGTCAATATTATAGGGATTCAATCGTCTAAATATTTGTTTATCAGAGGGGAATGTCAGCCATCCATATTACTATTCAGTATTAAAATCCGACGTCTTTTCTCCTATAATTAAAAAAGTCATTCAAGATTGAATACCTTGAAGTAAACACTGGCATGGTACGTTTTCATTTCTTGTAGAAAAATCGGAGGTCTGAAAACTACCATAGTCTCTATTTTAATATTTACTTACTCGTATTTGCATGCATAGCAACCAATTTCGGTGTAGAAGGTTCCGATTCTGGTTCTGGATTAGATTCTTGAACTTCCTCTGGAACGTTATCGGTATCTTCATCTGCAGCCAAAGCAAGATAAGTCCATCCTGCAACCACCAGTAATAATAACAATAACCAATTCTTCATATCAAATGAGTAGGCTGCCCAAACACCTAGAAAGATAAGAAAATTTCAGAATTCAATACATTACATGGATTTAAACAATGTCAAGAAACTGATAACATAATATATCCAATATCAGCTAATACCTTCGGATATTTCAACCCGGTTGCCACTTGTCGGTGATGCACCGTGAAAAAAAGGTCTAGTCGTTCGGATGGGACAAAAAACCGAGGCTCCGTGTGATACAGGTTGTGTACGTTTAAGATCCATCGACAGTTGGAAATAGAAAAAAGAGTAGGCTAATGAACCATTTTTCCCTCATTAGAATACGAAAAGTAGGATGTA
Source organism: Lottia gigantea (assembly GCF_000327385.1). NCBI lineage: Eukaryota > Metazoa > Mollusca > Gastropoda > Lottiidae > Lottia > Lottia gigantea. Next base: position 551,514 of record NW_008709815.1, on the reverse strand, counting down.
AAACTCCATGCATTTCATTGCATTTATGTTGTTTCGAGAATCGAATATCATAATAGTTTAACATCACAAAACCAGTCACATTTATTATCATGTGATAGAACCAACATCCATCACTGTTATGATATCTCGTGCATGTTAATAAAGTAATATGATATCTGAGCTTGATTATTCCACATGATATCATTAATACAAATTAACATGTAAGGTAAAACAATATAGATTATATCATATCCATTACTATCTCATAATCTAACAACGTACAAAAAGAAATCGTTTAAAACTTTCACGCAAAAGCTTGACACTTGGCAATTATCAGTGGTCAGAATGAATGGGTGGTTAATTGCATATACAAACTTATTATTTAGCATAGCTATATCTACAGGTAATAACTGATCAATTTTAGTTACTTAATTTGTCTAAAGCTCATATCAAACTGCCGAAGTATACACAATTCACATCCGGACTGCCAGTTTGAACAACTTCAGGCGAAGGTGGAAATTAAAGGGACTTATTAGCCATCCGTTTGACCAATCGTACCTTAGTCTTAGAATTATTTTAGCTGAGCTAATCAGTAATTGATTATAGTAATGGAGCCATCAAATCCATGTGTGTTTATTGACAGTGAAAATGACGACTCGTCATTTGTCGAGACTCTGTGGTATATGGAAATGACAAATAAAGAATTAGAGTGACAAATTCCTAGTTTAAGGTATTTTTGAAGGAATTATGCGATTTTCGTACAGTTCTTGTGCTGAAGACTATTTACATTAAGACCCAAATCAACCCCGAAAATGGCGAATATGTCCTTTACAGCGAACTCACTGCAGAGAGATCCCAGTCAGATGTATAGATTGAAGTTGGTATCGGCTACTTTTTTAGATCAAAACATACGACCTTGTATTTTGATACACTTCATCAACGTGAGTTTAAAGTTGTTTAGTTTAACAGTTTCCCTATTTATATAAGCTTTACTGAACCTGGCTCGGCATATTGGATAATCAATGCCACGTGAATTTCCTCACTGAACTTTATATTAGATAGGTTTACATAGATTCTTTTTCTAAAACAAGAACTATGTGAATAGAATATTTTGATTTTTAGACATTTCTATATTGGCCTATACGCAATTTTACAAAGAAAATCAGATCATTCAATGAGGGTCATTTTTGGCTAGAAATCTATGCTAAATTCGTCCACAATTTGGCTCTCACAACTTGTATACCGAATAAAGACAGCATATATTTTTTAAAGATTGGCCAAGGTTGTCGAGTGATTTAAGGCACCTCGCTGGATCCATTGTATTGGTAATTGCAATCAACTGGATGGTCGCACGTTCTGACATCAACTGCGAACGTTTTAATTGCCCTGCTTTAACATTAACGATTCGCTCAGATGCCATAAGTTGCAGTCGTTGAAAATAAGGTTGATACCAGATTGTGTCAGTCGCAATGTCGACCTGAGCCTCTGTTTCAGTCACAATATAATGGAGTGAACTTTAATTAACAATCGTTGTTCAAAACATTGTAACGTTATAAATAACAAACTGTTGTTACAGATATTGTAACGTTATGGATAACATCTGTAATTCCAATTATAACAACTTTTATTCTAAACTGTTTTTTCAAACATTATAATGTTACTAATAACAACTGTTATTCTCCCAAACATTGTAACGTTATAAATAACAAACTTTTAATCAAAACCGTTGTTACAAATATTGTTACGTTATAAATATCTGTTATTCCAAACATTGTTACAAAATGTTTGTGAGATTCCCATGAATTATTATTTTGAGATTATCTTGTCTATATCATTAAAATATTTCCACTAAAATATTTCCATAATAATATTCAACACCATTAAACTGTCGAGTCGCGCATTGACACAATTATAGCTCTGGTATCAAGTTGGTTTTAGTCAAAACAACGTAATATACGGTAGATTTTAACCGAAGGGAATAGTCTGACATTTTCATAATATAATATTAACAAGAGTTAAAGCATAGGCGCGGGCAAGTTTACACACAGTGAAACAGTTTGAGGGAGTAGGAAATGTCTTTTTCGTCTCTCGGGACACATCCCGATTTCCCATACGCTGCACATGATGGCTGTGATGATGTGGTAGATGATAAATCGATAAATCGGTAAATGAGATGGATTGTGATAATTAGCAAGAGCTCAGTCTATGCTGCTCGCTCACGTATCGGATTCGAATATAAAAAGTCCGCCGTAAGAGAATTATGTTATCACTCACAACAGGAACTTAAAAGCACCGTTGCAGGCAGCAGAAGCAATCCATTTGTTTCTAACGTTTGAAACGTTTCATAAAACGTTTTGACTACAAGCATAAAATGTTATTTCCGTAAGAAAAGCTTTCCTTTCAATTTTAAGTTTTCTGTCGTTAGATTTTCCAGCTCATTATAATTCCAATATAACCTACAAATCTTTGCCTTGAGCCATTAGTTCAAGAGAAACTAGCTATCGTGTTTTTCCTCTAACATGGAATCACAACATGTTAGGTCACTGATTGGGTCGGAGTGACATTTTGTCAGTTATGGCGCGTGTCAAGATGATAAATTCAAGACCAATCTTTATTCTATCTAATTGTAACTGGCATTCTTTTTCTTGCTTGTGGCAAATTTAACCAACGCAATTTCAACTCAGTCGTGTTACAACTGATGAAGTATTAGAATAGTCAGAAATTGTGTGAAACTAAAAACGAAATGAACAATAATTTTTGCTAATTAAGTATTCATTAAAAGCTTTCTGGAACTGGAATTTCACCACCGTGATGAAGGAAGAGTGATTTGAAAATTGCTTATCTGTATATCTTCTTATTTGTTACGATTGGACTCATTGACTAAATATTCTAGCGCTTGAAATGGGAAACCCAACCACATAAATGATATGCGCAGTGACGGAGCAAGGTTTACTTCCGAGAGGGGGGGGGGGGGCGAAATATCTCAGATAGTTATGAGATTTGTGCACGAAAAACTTGCTTTCGGGGCTGCGAAGAGTGCGTTGTTGTTCAAATGGTAAGCCAACGGATACTATATGCCTCTATTTTTAAAGCAAGATAATAATATATTATCCAATTCCTTGGTATCTCTGCTTGTTGCATAGGAAGCATGACAAGGAGATCCTGAAACGATGTTGAAACCATGTACCAGATGTTTCCTCACAGCTTCAGAAAGCTCATTTTTTAACAACCTCAATAATGGGCGCTTAACCTGAACTTTTGATTTCTTGATCGGGTTTGTTTTTACTAATGGGCTAATTAAAAGAATGTTAACTATTGCTATGATTTTGCTGACGTGACTTGTTTTCGTCTTCGTAAACATGAGGTTTGGAAAAGGGTGAACTAGTAAAGATGGACAATTTCAGTTTCCTTTAGTAGGCTACATGAAAAAATCAAATGGGGAATCGGTTATTCCTGGAACAAAGAAATATCCTTTAACATTTAAATTAATTCTTATAAAGATTACTCTGAGATATTCCGACATTCTGCGTAATCCGACATCATTTTCTGGTCCCGATTGATTTCCTTCTTAGGCTAAAAACTATGAGTACTCCGACACTCTGTGTATTCCGGATTACGGATTTAATTGGTTTTGCTTTAATATACACAAATGTTTATGAAATAATTGTTTTTTAATGGTGACAATACAAAATACACAATACATTTATTTATAGTCTACATAAATACATCTATATCTAAAATCGCAATACTTTACAAATATATTCTTCCTTTTCCACAAAAGAAGCAGAAAGTGCTTTATCAATGTACCGCGTTCAGTCTACAATTTTCCATTTATATAATCGGTCCATTATAGGTTTTCCTTGAGGGAAATATTCCACGGATTTAATAGGTAATCTATTAACTGCTGATTATGTTTCTAAATATGGGTTACTGAGAAACTCTTCTCTATTATTTTTTATGACAGATATCATCCCATTGGAATTAGAAGACTTCATGCTTTGAAGATTCTTTGAAAATCCAATGATTTGGGAATTTTTACCTAATTTTATCTTAACACTGAATTATTTATTATCATTACCATCATTATTATTACCTTCATGTTTAAATGGCGATGCCGTAAAGCCTGGATGCCCGTCAAGAAATCTTGTGGGTATTTCCCAACTCGTTGGTGATGGTGTACTCATTTCATGTGAGATGCCCACAGCAATGGCAATATGTCGAATGATCAAGCGTCTATGAGCTATCACTATGTCATGCACCCGAAAAAGCGAACAAGCTTTAAAATCGGGAATATTTAAAGGCGTAGTGTGTGCCAGCGTTATTATAACTTAATTATTTCTCCCAGTGTTCAATAATGAATTTAATTTGTAAAAAAACAATCTGGCTTAAGCACTCTCTCAAGAATTCTAATAATAATATCTTCAGTTGGTACAACCTTTAATTTTCGTCCGAGTCAATGCATCTTTAACTTGTGATTTTCAACCTATAAAACTAATACTAATGGAACTAATTTTGTTATCAGACAAGACCGATAATTAATATTTTAATATCTATTGACATTAACTTTAGCTGTCTGAGGAAGTTACATTCTATATAACCATGTAAACTAAATCTATAGTGATTAACTTTAACACAAAATAGCGTTAACCATCTGAAATTTTCTGGCATGTAGTCTATGAGGAACCAACCGAAATAATAATGATAGGCAAGCAAACAATTTTGAAAATTTCATAATAACACCCTTGCATAATTTTATCTTGGTACTAATCATACCACACTTCAGAGATTTCGGTGCCTAAGATATCGAAGTACCATAGATGGAAACCTTCTTGATTCTCAAGGACATATCACAATCTCAACCATTAATGCATACTCACCTGCCATCCGACAAATCCCATAAAGTGTATCTTTTAAAGAGGGTCATGGTTAGTACCAACCCTGAGATATCAACAATCAGCAATTCAATCAATAACCTTTTGTGGAACCTTGACCATCAACACTGACATTGGCAGTTTGGGATATTCTGCATGTCAGAGTCATATGGAATGATGCGAATGTCAAAATCCTGATATAGATTGTCAAAACCACGCTTAAGAACTCGGTTGCGGTTGTATATTATGAATTATTTCCAGACAACCGGAAGGGGAGGTACAATGATCAGCATCAGTTAAGAATACTACAAAGTAGTTCATAGTTAGTATACCGAGGTACCACATCCGAGGGGTACTACTACAGGGTCTCAAAGTCATAACTCGCTTGTGCGTCCCATAGTTGCCATGGTATTATCAAAGTAACATATTGGAATAACTAGATTGTATCATTGATATTGCTTTCCCCTTGTATCTTCTCTTAGATGATTCAAATAGTATCTCTGTAACCACCACTTTGGGGTACTAAATCATAATGGTTTTGTACATACAAACTAATTTGAAAGTTACAACAAATGACGCGAGACTTGTGGAATACTAGTAACATTGAATAACAAAATAGTTTCTCCGCCGAGAAGAAACCCATTTATCAAATGAACTGAAGAGATCATCGACTAAGTTCTGTGATGTATTCATGTCGCTAGCTAAAGCTGACATGCTTTCAATTTCCTTCAACCATCTCTTAATCGTACAAGCGAACATCGACAGTAGGTCTATGGCTTGAGAAGGTTACATGTAATGTCTATGGCACTTTGACCTAACAATAAATCAATCTTGTTTCTGCTTTCACCAATTAGAAAACAGACGAGGTATAATAGCATCGTGAAAAGGCTTAGACATTGGGTAAATAGATGATCTGCCTTTTGTCGACTTTTCATGACCAAATTGTCTGTCTGTTATTGACGGAGAGTCTGATATATTAATATATCGCGGTGTATAGAGCCATTTATTTTGAATGAGTGGCTCGATATATGATAAGTTTATAAAATAACGATTATTAGATATAACTGTATTCCACGAGGCTGAAATTGAAATAACTTTTGCCCACTTTACGGACCATCTAATTATCTGTGAAAATGGTAAGGATAAAACGGGTTTTTTAGACATCTAACCCTTGCTACAGAGTATTCTACAAAACGCCAACTACATCACCTCTGTTACTACTTGACAATGTATAGACTTCTTAAACGGAGAGTGCACTTCTCAAGTTGGCCATTTATGAACTAACCAAAAACAAGATATTCAGCACCATTAGTCAGAAGTAAATCGTCTTGATGGAAACAAGGGAATTAATCATTGTATCATGCAAAAAGAGATATAAGTGTGTCCTAGTAGGCTACTAGCAATTTGTAGACCGGAATTGTAAGGTATTTAGGTACAACCTTTTAATTCCTTATCATGATTACAGCAAGATTTAAAATAACAGAAATGACATGACTTTAATTATGTTAAATGTTATGTTGAATTAGAGATCTAATAGCAGGTTTAACAAACATGTTTAAATCTGCTTGACATTTTAAGATCAGAGATTGGAAATGTAATGTAAGTTTTCCTTCATACCATTCTGCATCTATATAGCTTATAAGGTTATTTGCCCTAAGAGTAGTTAAGGCGAGTTCTGTTCAAGTTGCCTATTGCATCGACACGGTTGACACCGTAGAAGTAGATATTTCTCCACTTTACCAACAACTACAAATAGCAAACTTCAAATCGACGCCCGTCTTCAATAGCCGATTGGTTCTGGATGAAAGCAGTGGCTCAAATTCCGTTGTCAAGGAAAACTAATAAAAAGATTGTACTAAAGTATACAATAATAGTCAAACTAAGCAATCAGCAATATGCAAATGAGTGAAATAGGTTGAAAATCCAGTCCTCTCTAGTCCTCTCCCCACTTGTCTAGTTGAGCCACTGCATGTAGGCTAAGGATAAATAATGATTGATTATGCTATGCAGTAAGAATGAACATAAGGAAACAGAACTGCGGGAATGGCTCACCTTGCTCATTTCTAGGAAATATGTATGCAAATCTGTGAGCAGGTCTACGCTCTTTATGTACAGGATGTAATTCTATGCATACTCAAAGAGTAACATGGTTATACATTATTTTTTTAGTTCCTTTAACGTACTAGACTAGCGCACGTACTATATCTCTACTAGATATACGTTAGTTAATATCTAATTAGACAGAACGATAAAAACTTATGTTCTATGATTCTTACTTCCTCTGGAATTATTTTAACAAGAATTTAAAACCATGTTTTTTTTTTGTGTGTATAAGATTATTTCAGCAACGATAAATGATCATTTTCATATGAAAATTTAAAGGAAAAGTTCCCCTTGAATTTTCTTTCTTAACAAGAATTTCTTGCTAAGGATTTTGAGTCCTTATTTCCCCTACGACACAAAATCAAGATCCATTTCTGTATCAAATTAATTTTAGAATGTACTTCTTTGTATTTCAAAGTGAAATTGTTCTTAATTCCTAGACGCGTCTCCTTTAAATTGTGTAGATTATATGGCGATAAAGTAAATCTATTACTGAGTGCAGACTTGAATTAATGACTGAAAATATCTGAAATTCTTCTAGCTGATTAAACAAATGAAAACGATTTCCAGTCATCTTCAACCAGGTATTCAGTTTATGAACTATATATCATCTCAATATTCTTGGTTTCTTATAGCAAAAAGAATGGGACGGGCATCGTACTACAGAACAATACTGCCCAAGTTTTACACTCTTTTTCGATTGAATGTTCTGTAACATGTATAGCCTTCAGCGGGACAGGCTTTGGATTTTTGTCCCGAGGGGAAACTTTATCTACGCCAGCATTCCGTACTAAATAGTAATCCTTTAAGGCACATGAAAACGGTAACATATTTAAGGGACTCGACTGAGCATTCCAAATGATTTCAGGTTTTCTAGTTTCGATTCAGTTTCGGGAAAGTTTAATCGTATTCATCCTTCGTATCATTTTACTCTTGGTGTCAGTGCAGCGTCGAACATGCGTCTATTATACATGAACATGAAGAGGTAAAAAAACCTTTCTCTTCTTATGCCTTCATACATTTTGTTGTTGTTTAACCAATATCAACGTTGATACGAGTTGATCGATTGCCATAGGTTCAATATGTATGCTTTTAGGTTGATGCTATTTCTGATGTGTATTTCTTATACAGGCTTCTTTTAATGGAATCCATTGATATGTAATCATAAACCTCTTTATTTCCTTCTTTCACAATGGTTTCTATTCTATTCATTCTTATATTCTTAATGTGTAGGGTAATAACGCTTTTTTGTTTCTTTATAGCAAATATATCGGTCATTGGTTACCTTGTAGGTTTGGGGCCTAGGTTTGATACCTATCAAGATTTCCCTCTGTCAGGGATATGGGTCGGAAATGGCATGGGAAATAATCTTGTGGCCTAAAAGACCATGTGTGCTTCAGGCTACGGTAACAGGCGAAGTGGATATAGGCTAACTGGTAAAAATTTATGCCATTCGAAAAATTCATATAGTCTGATCAAGAATGAAAACAATAGACATTTTAGACATTCATTATCAAAATATCAAAATGTTATGCATAATTCAATACACTAAATATCAAAATTGTGACAGGTCCATTACAATATTTATAAAATATCTGATATCAGAAATTAATTTATTCAAAAGAGAAATGATCAAAATAACAAACGTATCAATACATTTCTCATTATATTGTGATCGGTTTAGAGTGATATAATAAAATTAGATTGAAAGAGACGTTATACAGAGATGATTCAGTCTAAAAGTTATACTGGTCAGAGTTTTGTCCCCCCCCCCTCCCACCCCCACCATCACTCCAATTTCTTATCATTGAGTTCTTTAATGTCTAGTGCTGTGCTAAAAAGTTCACCTCAACTCAAATTCTATCCCCAATTTTTAACTCCCAGACAAAAGTGATGTCTGATCGAGTTCCCATGGACTGGTTCGCGTGTAACTAACACAACACGAATAAAATATCAGTTGGGAAGTGAAACTATGATAACGTTATATTCTCATGACAAATTATTGGCTGCTTCATATCCGCTAACTCTATTGTTTATCTTAACACAATGTATACTTAAAATACTAAACGGACATTGGTTTTTTAGCAGTGTACAGCAAAACGTTTCCTTGTCAATAACGCTGTGGGTGTGGATTATGCTGGGACGAAAAGTTTTAGGGTCATCTCAAATTTATCGGGATAGACAAAGCCTTATTTAAAGCGGTAGAGTCTTCAGAAGTACTGAAATTGTACGAAAATCGCATAATTCCTTCAAAAATATCTCAAACTAGGAATACCTATAGATATATTTCTATATATATATGGAAGTGCCTCAAGAAAATACTACTCGTCTTTTTATCTGTCAAATGGTGATAATTCTGGACACACATGTATTTGAAGTCTCAGATATCGACGGCGAGCTGTGAACACTATTACTGATTAGCTTAGCTAAACAATTCCCCGTTTTTGAAACTAAGGTACGATTGGCAAAATAATGGCGCATCTGTCCCTTTAATGAAAGAACTTTATTCAAGATTTTAACTCAAAAAATACCTTATCTGCACAACTAGGTATCAATATGATTTGAAGAAGGTCGAAATCTTCCGGTTATTTAACTTATTAAACTTAAACCAATGAAGGCAATTATACTTCGAGATGAAGGTAATTGAAGAAATAAAGAAAAATAAAAAGTTGCCAGATGTGCATGATGTCATAATGAAATGTGTTTTAATCATTATGCAGTTTATCATGTAACGGATATCACTAGCACTCCATGTCAGCTTTGTTGAAGACCAAGTCATAATATTAATCTGCTTTAAAGGGTTTGTTACTGGTAATTCATTACAGGCCATGGTTCACCACTTGCGAGGGTTGATTTAGATCTAAAACATGTGTATATAGTCTTCAGAAGTACTAGAAATGTACGAAAAATGGCACAACTCGTTCAAAAATGAGTCAAACTAGCAATTTATATTTCCATAAATATATATATTGTCTATATATGGCAGAGTCTCAAGAAAAGACGAGTCGTCATTATAATTTGGATGGATTTGAAGACTTAAATTGCGACGGTGAGCTGTCAACACTATAGTCTTATTAATTTAGCTAAAATATTCCCATTTCTAAGTAGTTTCTAGTAGGCCTAAAGGGAAAGTTTTCTGAACTATTTTATGTATCAGAGAAACTTATAGCAGCATTCCAATATCTGTGGTTCCTGTAATTCTACTAAAAATAATCGTTTAGAGACGTGATTGTCGCAAAAGACCTTAATATTGTTCCTATACTATATGATATAAAATTGATCAAATCCCTTTTAATTAAATAAGATTACAGGAAAACACCTCTTTGCTCATAAAGAATAGAGCTTTGCAATTCACTCATTCATATCATCTATTGAGGCAGCAAGAAGTGCCAAGTTTTTATACGTCTGAAAACAAAAACATTTCAGTCTGAATGACTAATTTGAAATCATGCATTCACTCCAGAAGGGGGAATTACATTTTTAAATTCTTCCCCGATGAATACATGTGTTGGTGATTAAAAGCATCGGTAGATAGCAGACAAATAGAACCGAATAAACGAGGCTACTCAAGGATTGTTAGAGATGGAAGGAATTGAATAGTACCTAATTTCGAAAAAGTTCACATTCACTTATCTGTGCAGGCGTTTCTATGAATCATAAGATTAGGGGCCAAAGAATTTTTAAGATGGCCTTACAGGTAATTCTTCCCCATGCACTATATGACAAAAGTGTGCGTGTATGGGAAAGAGAGGGGGGGGGGGGGATATAGCTGGGCCAACTTCAATAAGGGCCAGTATCCAGAGAAATTAAGGACAAACCAACAAATGATTAGGCTGAAAAGTCAATCAAAAAGAATTAATCGGCCACGATTCGAAATAGTACAGAAACGTGAAACATGAAAACACACTATCAACTACAAGTTTGGGTTTGTTGACTCTCTCAGTGTACCCATGGCCGAATACAACGGAAACATTTCTCAAATAAACATTACAATGAGCTATGGGGATTTACTAGTTCACAAAAATCGATTGGTTTTGTTAACAAATGAACAGTGCCAGCCTGTTAAGTCGCTTGTATTTCGTCTCCTCTCTCGTTTTCATTCTTGTATTTTTTCTCCTCGAAATTAACTTTTCAAGAAAAATTTACACTGAATACACATTTTAACTAATGGTTGTCCCAGTTAACATGGATTTAATCAATTTTCTCTTCAAATATCTCGCTTTTAGTTAACCTCTTCGAGTCATATTCGTCAATCATCAACAATTGTCAATATAAAATTTGTCGACAGATCTTTTTCAAACCAATATCAAATGTTCTAAATATAATTTTGAATGGCTTTGTTAGAAGGTCCGCATTTATAAAATCGGTTCAGTATTCAAAGCTGGATAATGAACTATTCAAAATTGACCGGCATAAAATTTGCTCAAGGAATACAGTCGTCAATTTTAGCTATGCATATCACATTTTAGAATGAAAACCCAACATCTGTTTGTCTGTTTTTTAAAACAACGTACCAGCTGCAATGATATTTACTCTGTCGTGACTTCAAGATTGTTATTGCCATTTGCAAGTGCATCGGGTCTTGCATTACTATACTTTCAACATTTCCTTTATCAAAACCTGCATGGCTGACATTTGTTTATCAATATTAAATTTAATATGGATTTTTTTCTCATTCTGATAAAACGTTTAACCTAATAAAGGCATTAATCTTTTGAGACGTGCAGGTGATTATGATATTGCAACGACCATGGTGGCACAATGATTTCATAACAGTTATCAAGTGCCGAGTCTTTGACCTTCTCATGAACAATAAGAGTGGGTTGACAGACCATAGATGATCTTTTGCTCATGAAAAGGTTATGGTGTAATAACGACCTTATATGCACTCTGATCTTCCAGATGACACGTACCTCGCAAATGGTACAAAAGGTTAATGAAACATGCAATTTCAGGCTGACAAAATACCAATCTGTACACTGATAGACATGCTGTACCCAGGAACAAGATTTCTCCACAAAAATTTGGTGGGAACTGCTATCGTTACAATGATGACCATGGGAGTACCTTTCTTCACAATACGATACAACGAATCAGGCCCGTTGTTAGAACCTTTTGCATCTCCGGATATATTACTTGCCTGTACAATCAAGTCTGGCTATGGGCCTGCAACGGATTGTTGTATAATTAATTATGAGGGTACCTAGCCTATCTTCACTATATCTTTTTTGCAGGTTAAAAAACAATTGATTCTTTATTCCTCTGGATAATTTGAAGCTGATAAAATGCCGAATCAGTAACCATTGTTTAGAACGTTTACTTCAAATCTCTTGGTACGGGTTGACATAATTTCTGTAAAACGGTTATGACCGAATAAAAATTCAATCAATACCAAATGCATGCAAAAGTGGTAAAATATAGGCCTACCAATTACCACATTAGTACTTTAGTGTAATAAGTGCCAACTGAAAATTGATTATACGTTTGGGTTACATTAAGATGTGGGCAACCGGAGTTGTATAAGACATTCTGCTATTTGAAAAAGTTTTATCGTGAAATTCAGAATAATTCTTGTGAGATTCTGATATACCAGTAGGCCTACCAGTTCCCATTTTGCCCATATTCTTGGAAGGGGAATAAATCAATGATAATAATTTTCAAATTCATTATCTCAAAAAAGTAAATTCATCATATTGGAAGGAATTCTAACTCCCCGTAAGCCAAGAGAACACAGTTTCATCAAAAACATATTCAAGAATATTTTGTTGGCTGAAATCCATTCAAATAGGTAGAAAGACTAAAAATTGAAAAAAAATACTCACTTTTTGTTGAATTCAATCCGGTTTTAACCGATAAAGACACAATGGTTTAACGGTTGTCCGTTCCTCGTGAAAATCGTAGGATTAGAGAAGGAATCACGTGATCTGAGTTCGTCTGCTTCCCTTAACTCGACTGTAATTTACTATTTTCTAACATGTTGACATGGTTCGTTTTTTTCGCTAAGATTACAAGTTTAACAAATGCTATACTCTGTACACCGACACTGTAACAAATTCGAGATGGTATTTTTCTGGCAAATTAGAATTGTACGATCTTTCATTCAATCTTGGAGATTAGTGCAACCTTCGCATGGGGAAATTAAAATTTAGTTCAAATGAGATAAGAGTCGACATTATGGACATAGGCTCAACTTTTCTTCGATCCTATGGGACCTATTCGCCTTTCAGACGGCAATCTAATTCGCTACCGACGGAGTCATCCCATCAGTGCAATACACCCCATTCGTACATGTCGATTAAAATATTCAAATTGTTCCTTGTCAAAATGCATATTTATATCATTATTATTATAGGCTAATAAAGAAAAGGCGAACATCATTTTAAAACGAAAAACGAATTCTTATATTCGAAAATTGTTGTCTATATTCATTCAAAGGAAAAACAAAGTTTTGAGGTACAGGTGTTTAAGTATAAACTCCAACTTTGATCCTCGTCAGGTTTTTCCAATTAGGCGTAAATTCTTATTGATAAGATTTTTTAATCATATTTTGTTCTTGCCAAAAATTAATCTAGGCAATGAGAAGATAGTAAATGGTTTCACTTAACTAATATATCCATGGTTACAAATTGGGATGTAAAACTCCATTTCGCTATTAACAAGCATTCATACACCATTGCTTAGTGATACATTATTATATAGTTTTAAATCATTTCAATGGCAAGTGCTTTTGATTTGTGTTGGCTCAATTTCCATCTAGTAGTCTTTTTTTTTAACCTAAGTTATTTTCAAATTTACAATTATTATTTTGAACTTTGTGTTAACAAAAAATATAATAAAAGATGAGACAGACAACCTAGAAATAAAAAATGCTTTTTATTGTTAATTGACTATCAGAAAAAGATTAACGATAAAATGTCGGTTTGGGAGATTTTTATTAGGTTTCAAAATGACAGATGAGAGATTTTTTTTGATGAGAAAATTAGAATCGAGTCGGCAGATGCGATTTGAAGTTTTTCAGTGCATTGAATGAGTCATTTTCTCTGCATGGAATGTTTCGAAAGCTGTCTGCATACCATTTTTCTGGCTTTTTAAAGGAATTACTGCCTAAATATTTCGCGTTCTGTGGCGTGTATATTAGCACTGGTGCTGCAAATTATGCCTTCAAATTCAGAGCAATCATGATTTCGTCTGTTTCAGAGATTTCAAAGAGGTCTAATAACCATGCATGATTCTGTTGTGCCTGGACTTGTAGACATTGTAAGAGCACCATTCATTTATAGCGTCCATTGTCTAAGGTTTCTGTAAATATTGTAAAAAACTTGTTTTATTCAGAAAGACCGATGACAATTATATTACATATACTATGTACACATTATAGAAATACTTCTTAAAGAGGCTTGTAAAGGAAAACTAGTCTCACGCTAGTGGTGGATTCGGAGAGGGAAGGGGGCGCAAAGGATAGATGCTGTCCCGGCATTATCCCAGCAATGGTATTGCAACTAACACAAACGATTACAATTACATGTATAACCAAATCTTATAACTTAATTGATTTCCATAACTTTATTTTTTCATACAGCACGAAGAATTTCCTTGATGAACATGCTATATTGTTGTCTGAAATATTAGAAATTGATAGAGTTTTTTCCCTTTATGCAATCAAAAGCAGGATTCTACTAAAATAAATGGAGGTTTACGTCCAACTTTTCTGCACCTAAAGGTGCGGACACACGAGCGGTCTTGGTCGGAGATATTTGTCGCCGACTCGAATCTTGAGTAAAATCTCTGCTTCCACGGCAAGATTATTGTTTAACACGTGTTATAATATCAAATATTTGGCAATTCGTCATCATCCAATCAGATTCATTTTCCTTTCAATTGCATGCCCCACACGTGATTATCGACAAGGTAGAAAACACCGACTGGAGAATTTTGTCTCCTACTGTGCCCGTGTCAGTCGTTGAAACTCAAGATAAGACTCTAATCGGCGACAAAAGTCTCCGACCAACACCGCTCGTGTGCCTGCACCTTAATTGGATTAATGGAGACTGGCAAAGTTATCCAGTGTACAAAGGAGGGAATTTTTCTAGGTAGGTCTACTTTTTCGATTTCTAACTGTCGAGGGATCTGTTACACCGCCTGCAGAACCTATAACGATAAAACAGCTTTTTCCATCACTGATGTTTATCTAAAAACTGTCCATAATTTGAGCCTTATATGTATTTCGACTGCATAGAGTGATTTCTACACACGTACATTAAAGACGAAAAGAAAACTTTTAGTAAAATAATTTGTCCATTTTATGATCATAATTTCTTTTTCCGTCCTGTCTCAAGACACTTTAAATCGTTGCATTTTTGAAGTATCTGGGGGTCCCAGAGATTCCACCCCACCCCACCAATGAATGAAATGAATCAATGAAATCTTCGCAAGGCAACCTGTGTCATCGTAAAGTTAGTGGTAAATCCCACTTGGAACACCAGATCTCATTGAACATAATATTACACGATACATCAAAAATGACTGATTTCTTGATGCTTACTTATGATTTGCATCCCAAGATGCAGTAAAATTCTTTTCAGATAAAGACAAAAACAAAGTTCCAGATGGATTGTAAATACAAATAGACTTATTACGCAGTCTATTTTGTTTTATCTTTGAAATTCTGAATTGATAAGAATGATTTTATAAAACGTTGCGCTTTTAGAACTCTGATGAGTTCACAAAAGTTCACAGCCTGTCGAATACATGTATTGAGTTGGATGATTGCCCGCACGTACAAGGTACAAGGATTGATCCCAGCATAAGTATATAGAGATGATACCGTCGTTTTTTGTTTTTTTTTTTTTTGTTTCTCCTGGTCCATTATAATGTTCGGAGGAGGAGGACCCTTTTAACATCGAAAATTGGCAAAAATATCCCTAATTACACACAGGACACCGTCTTCATTAACTCAATCGTTCAGAAAAAAAGGATTTAAAACCAATTCATTCCATTTGTGGTGAAAAAAAATGACCAAGAGCAATCAAAGACACATACAAATATTGTTATCGGAATTCGAGGTTTTTCTAAGAAACTTAGAATCTTTACTGAACGAAACTCTTGTCCCTAATCTGTAAGGACACTGAAGGAAGTTGCCGAAAGCTTCTATGAGTACGTTTCAGACCATTGAGTAGAGTAATACGACTTCTTCAGTATCATATAGCGCTGTCTGATCTCAAACAGTACACTGTCATATTATGGGACCTTATGCTCATTTCCAGACACGATCTGATGATCTTGAATGGACTTTTGGTGGTAATACAAATCGTAATGTGTGATAGAGGCTTTAGTGAGGTGAAAGTTCCAAAGTGCATATTGCTGAAATTAATCTTATCATTTAAACACTTAAACAAACTAACGATTTACAATCGATGACGTAGTGAAATTGCCTTTGAAAGACCACATCAGGTGATGCTGAGAAATAATCGATCCGGCACCTTTTAAGTAGTTGCGTTTCTACAGAGTGGTAGATGCTGGCCCGACTTTGGCCCCCACTTTCATTTTTTTTTTTTGCCATTTTCCACAGTGAAAGAATGTTTCCGTCCTGGAAAATTTTGAAGCCCTTGCTCGGCCCCCTCACCTGCTTTTCAGAACAACTCTTCAGAGATAATATTAATGTACCATTAAAAGGTTTTTCATGATCTAAGTTACAAAATTCGTTAAAAAACAGAGTGGGCCTCAAGTTTGATATATTAAATTGAATAAGGTGAATTAACACTTAATTGTATAACGAGCAATTTATTTTTAGTTTGCTTACGAACTAACTAAATCGAGCACATCTCTTGATGTTTTAACTAATATTGGGTGCATAGGACAGAGTGTGAATGCATAGAAAAATTGTTTTACCACCTAAAAGCAATGACTTCCAATTATGATCATATTATATATATATACATTGTTCACAGTACAGGTGTAAAGGACCTCCCACTATTGTTATCCCTGATAACGATTGGCTATAATACACCGCGTGGTCACGTCTACAAACCGTGGTCGGGTGTTCAATCACGCCATGTTTTACAATGCATAGGTCTTTAAACATTGTTTAACCAGTAAGGCTTTACAATTATCATTATTGATTGCTGATTTCTGTAAGGAATTCCCACAAGGGATCCTTTACACTGGATCTGAGATGTTTTGATACTATATCTCTTTTGATAATCATTAAATGAATGTGGTGCATGATCCTATTTCACAACTATGGGCTCCCTTTTTGTATATATTCAAATTCATTTGGTAAAAACGCACATATACATCAAATTAAAAAACAGACAAAATAAGCTGGAAAGCAACGCCATTGCACTTTCCAACCTACTTTCGCAGATTTGGGCTTGTAAATAAAGATCTCTCCTCTACTCTAGATACTTGAGTGTTTTTATAAATGCCCTAATCCCACTCCCTTATAATATGTAATACAAATCATATATCCATGTCATTTAAGAGACAATCTGGCATAAAATCACGATTCCTCTGAAACTGAGTGAACTAGAAAGTGTGCTACATAAATCCTCTAACCAAGCTCAACACAAAGCCGACTTTAAATTACGCTAGTGTGGTCGGACTTTTTGTCGTATGATCATGTAATTTCGAGAGATAATTATTTCAAGGGAATAAAATATATGAATAATGTAACCAGTCGGTGTCTCAAGTCCAACTGATTCGGTCTAGCAGTCATGATGTACAAGGTAACCATTTTTAGTAATATCTTCTTTGAATGTCCAGTGACATAGGCGTACGGGCCGATGGCCTGTTGGTTGACAGGCTGGTTTGCCCGAAATTTTCTCACGCATTTTACCTGCATTTTTCTTTGTTTTCGGGTTGTTGTCCGATATTTGTTGATAATATTTGGCGTCTCTTACACCCATAAATAGTGATTCCAAAAATGAATTATTTACATTGGCACCACAATACAGCTCCGTGTGATATTCCTGCATTGTGGTACTGTGTGGGGAAAGGGTCATAGTTGAATATTCAGTGTTTTGATGGACTCAGCTTTATTTAGATACTTTAAAATGAATAGGAGCAACTTCGATCAAAATTACCTTTTTATATCCGGTCCTAAACATGCCGATATGATATCCCGTCCGTATATATGGTATATTTGTCGGGTTATATATATCTCAGAATTGATTTTCTTAAATTTATAGGATGTATCTTTCGAAAAAAGGGTATTTTCGAATTTGTGTTCATGTTTTTAATAAACTTTCAAAATTCTTGCGAATATGAATAGCGGTAATATGATTCGAACGCAGTTCTCATGCAACTGAATTGTGAATTGCGTTCAGTACTCATTCATTATTCGCAATCATATACACAACTGGTTATCGTTATGATGTGTGGGCACCTTTAAAATTAATCATACGATCGATCAGGCGACCAATTTCACTGTTGCACGAGGGTGGGAAAGAGGGTATATGTTGGGTATCTTTGGCATCAAGCAGGCCTGTAACTTTTGTAACTCCTCGTTCGTGTTGATCCATGGGGGTAATGCCTCGTGGTTTTAGAAAATCGAAGAAAAATTCCCAAATAAAATATCAATAGATTTGAAGATATTTCATTGCCAAAATTAACCTATACTGATTCATACAAAAAATAGCTCCGTAATTCACTCTGCAGAAAATCTTCGTTTTACATTCTGACCTTGCTTTATATTTCTCACGAACCAGACGTTGATTCTACGCGCTAAAATATCTTTCTGTTTTGATGCTGTTTAAGCGGAAATAATGAGGAATGAAAAGAGAGAGACCTAATCCCTTTTATGAATAATGCTTGCGCAATAGAATGAGGTGACAATCGAACTAGGCATGTCAAATCGTTGTAGGGTGTAGAAAAAAACTATCTTCGTGTCCTTTTAAAATAAGTCTAGAATGAGTAAAATATTATGTTAATCCGCACTGAACAGATGTGTCAGTTACGGATTTGTCAGGATTACCTCCCCTGTGGTTTCTTTTCCCATCAGCCTAACAGAACCTCATCTGTATTTCTGATCGAACTCACCACTTATTGCGACCTACTTTACAAATTATTGTGCAATTACACTTATTTCCTCAAACCGTCCGTAGGGGGGGCTTGACCCTATGCAGTTACCCCCTGGTGTCACCACTGTACATAGTAAACGACAGTCTTCTGTAGGCCTATAACACTTTCAAAAATCTGATTAAAATACAGATACAGATATTTTTTTCTTTTAATTTCTTTGGGCTTCTTCACTTGCAATTGGATCTAAGACACTTTGATGTGTCGCTGGCCACTTTTCAATTCAGTGTTATTCAATAAGGTATCAAAGCCAAATAAGAGCATAATCTTTTGAGCTCATCATGAAATAAATATTATAAACTTTTCTTAAAGAATTGAATTCTTAAACACTTTGAAATAGCAGCACTTTGTTAAAATGTCGAAAGTAATTATGTTAATTTTACCAAAATCTTGAGTTGAATAAATGGTCAATGTGGTCATTATTTTGCAACACAAACCAACCTTAAACGAGGTTTCCAAGAAAAAATTGTCTTCCGGATTTTTATATGAAATAGTGCACATTTTGAAATTTCAAAAGCAGTTTTATCATGAAATGCAAAGTGTTATGTTTTTATTTTTCTGAGCTGCCCGATATACATAATGAACACTCTATATTCTGAACGTTTGCGATTTACGATTGCCCAGTGCTGAATGGATACAAATTGGGGTCTGGATATAGGAGAAATGTTTAAGTGAAGATGATCGCCAAAGATTTTATAATATTGCCTTTTATCTTAAAAGGGGATGCCAGAATAATTATGTAATGTAGGCGTAAAACACAAAATTGTTAGTGTTAAATAGCGTTCAAACATCAATCGTAGAGCGAAAAAGCGCTAAAGAAACATTAAAATTATTATAGCTGTTTTTGCAAATTAGGCCAGCTGTTCAAAAAGGCATTTTCCATCAACCAATGTTTTGCTCTGTCCATCCTGGTCCCCAGTCAATTAGTCCATGAAATAGGCAATAAATAGATCAATTTTTAATGAATTATAATTATGAAAATTAGTTATTATTTTCATCGACTCAGCAATTTATATACCGGTATCAACATATGAAAACGAGAATTTACTACTACGATCTGTTACCAACGTTATTCGGTCGGAAACATGCTTTAATGGACAGATTAGACATCCGTTTGACCAACCGTAGCAAAGTCTTAGAAACCAGATTTTTTTTTTTTTTGGCTAAGCTAATAGTGCAGCTCACACACTGGCGGAACCAGGTTTACGTCCTACAAAAAGGGGGGGAGGAGAGATTTCTAACCTGGTTATATTTTTGCCAGAAAAACTTGCTTTCGGGGCTGCGAGGGGGTGGGGCTGCCTCCTCAGTTCACCATTTGGCTCCGCCACTGAGCTCACCGTCGAAATTTGAACCTTTAAATCCATGAATTTAGAGGTATTTCTGAAGGGATTACGCGTGTAGTACTTTTGAAGACTTCTTACATGTATTCAAGACCCTAATTAAATTGGAGAATTTGTTCCTTTAAGGTTTGCGTCTGAAAGATATATCGAATGTGGGTTTATACCCATTATGTTATATAATCACTATACATCTTATCTTTATTGCAAACTGTTCTGAAAAATTCGTTATATACAAATAAACTAATGTCTAAAAATGGGTATTGGGTGTAGGGGAGACAGGGACTTGGTGGAATTAGATGTTTACATAGGTCTATTTCAATTTGGTCCCCTTTCTCAACTTTATAGTCCTTGTGATTTTGTGTACGTGTCTACAGTCATGACGCCTTTATATTCCCTAGGGAATCGGTATAATATAGGCTGATCTTTAAAAATTTTTAAATTTTTTGTGTAAAGATAACCTTTTATATTTCTCTGTTCGACTGTTCAATAGGTCCATATACAATAAATAATGTAGGGACACAAGTGTAAGTTTTATCTCTGAAAATCTTGCTTCTGGACCCATAGGCCTACTTCAATTTTCAGTCCACCTCCCCTCTCATGTTATGATTTTATTGTAACGTTGGCCTTTCCCCTGATAATCTTAGGTTTAACCCGCTTAAATAATTTACACCTTATACTAAATATATTTTTCGGGGGAGGGGGGAGGTCTAATCCCACTACCACCACTTTTGTTCGACTTTTTTCATTTGATCATCTACGCCTACTGGCTTTAAGACAATGCTGGTTCTTAGATCATTTTACAAGTCGTGGATTTAAAGGGTGGGGTGGATATCAATTTCAATAATTTAAATTATCGACATTGTTTATTTGTTTTTTGAATCATCCAACCTGTGCGCGTGGTGTGATGTCATTTATTGAAATTATTGCGTCTATCAGCCCAGGGTTAAGTACAGAAATACTCTACTATTCTCTTAGTGACCTTATACAAGTATAAACCAATCAGAATGTCTTGTTAAATATCAGCTGACGACTCGAACCATACCGGCACAATAAATGAATTAACCACTCACTCTACATGGTAACAGGGGAGAAATTTTGAATATTTTTCACATAAAATTCTTTGAAATTGGAATCTCAAAAGGTAATTTAAAGTGTTATTTCATAATAACTCTTCTTATCTTTTTGTTATTAAATGTAGAACAACGTCTGTCGGGTTATTGACTCTTTTGTACCGAAAAAGTGCAGACGACAGTTTACGCAAATAATTTATTTGGATAATTTCAGCAGAAGTTTAATTGCCATCGCCATTCACCGAATTAACGAATACTTAAGTAAAAATAATTACCTATTTATCCCAATAAATCATAATTTTGGTTGAGAACTAACTGAAGATACATGATTTACATATTTAAATTCGAATGTCTACTGAATTCTAAAAATAGTATCATGGGACACACCTTTTGTTTCTAAAAATAGATTGCCTTCATTGGACATTCTGTGAATGTATTTTAGGCACAGTAAAATGTTAAACTTTTAAATTAATTGATTTTTAAGCATTGTCTTGAAATTATTTCTACAGAGAATGTTTTTCTATGAATTTTACGAAACCATTTTGAGTGGCTATTTTGCTTTTGTTTCTAGCTCCGCATAGACCTGAGTGATTTTCTAAAAATAAATTACGGTTATGAAAACTGTTTGGACACACGTTGTTAAAAATGATTTTCTTTCACTTTGAACTCTTGGTGACCAAAATCGAACTCAACTGAGTAGTAGATATGAAGATTCACAGAAGAAACAACATAATCTCTTAGTGCCATTCTAGATTTAGTAAGTAGGCCTACCGGTAGGCTTGACTGGACACCAAATCATAATCCTGACCCTGTCCCTGTTTTCCTGATTTATTTACAACAATGACGACTAGGCCTAACGTTCATTTTATACCTGTCATCTCTGAATAAGTCTTGAACCTGGATTTTGATTGATTTTCTCTCAGAGCCTTCCTATTTTCTTTCTCACTTTGAGATGTCATTCTTCATACTTTTGACCTATAGTATAGGCCTAACCACTCAGTGTCTCAATCTCGAGATCATCACCAGCAACCGAAATTCCATAAGCCTGAAAATTCAGATGAGACAGTGCATGAATGAATGATATATATTTCTTGATAAAAAATCAAATCGGGCAGATATTTTGCAAATACTTTTTTGCCCCTTTGAGCAGTTCCTGCAATCAAATTGAACTTTAGCATCGTTGACAAAAACTCAAAATGATAACAAGACAAAGACTAAATTAGACCTACATAGAGCTACATACCACCAGTAGTAATAAAGTATCCAGTAGATCTTAACTAGCCTATTAGGCCTACACATCTTCTGAATGATTGTTTTGTTTTCACGTTTTGACATCGTGTTAGAGAGGATGGGAATTGAATTAATGACCGGTACCATTTGTGTACCAAATTATAATAAATTAGCAATTGTATCAGTAATTGACTAATTTGGATTATCTGGACTAATTATTAATTATTGGGGCAGATCAGAAGGATAATCTGTGACCATCCCTTGCTTTAAAATCACTTTTTGTGAAAGAAGTCAGACTGTCAACATGGAACCTTGTCAAATTATCTGGCTAGCTTACTGTGTTTTTAACTTCATGAGTTTGATGAAAGTGGAAATTTTGATGAAGGTAGGCACTGTAAATTAGAGTCTAAGCAGGATGAATATTAAAGTTAAATTTTAGAACAATTTTGATGTTGATATTTAGTGTTCAAAGAAACAGACCAGAGTGTGGATCTTTTTTTCGGGAAATATGTGAAGATTTATGAAGTATATTAATTTATAATAATTAATTATATTAATGTAGTAAGAAACAAAATCAAGGGGTAGGAGATGTCTAGGGTAAAATTTTGGTGTTAAAATATTTGAAAATTAATTGAAAAAAAAACATGATGTTGGAACATTTTAAACATAATTTGAATCAATCAGGAATTGTAATGTCGTTACTGTAATTTTAATTAGACCTTTAGTTTCATTTTTTGAGAGTTCTGATTTTAGATGTAGATATTGGCGTCCTATTATCAACAAAGTTGGCTAGTGTTAACATTAAAACAACATTTTATGCAGTTTTCTAAATAATGATTGTTTTGTTTTAAAATCAATGTTTCAAGTTGGGCACAAGTTCTGTTTAAATATCACATTAACCTGATATTTTTCTGTAACACTGAGAATTATTTCATCAGAAAATAATTATGAAGGTAGTTTTTGTGATGTAGGGAAGTTAAATAAGGCTTTTTAATTACAGTGGAGTGCCTAGGTCAAAGTAATGGTTCTTCAGTTTACTTGGTTGAACTTAATAATGTTGTTTTTACAAGTCTGTACCAATTTTGTACTATTTAGTGGTTTGCAGTTTTGTAAAATTTGTGTATAATTTTGAAAATTATGTATATTTTTGTAAGATAAATAAATATATACAGATAATATAAGCTTATAGAAGAACTACTATTATGTTTTTTTATTATTTTTTTTACTTATTTTTTCGGACTTAATAAAAATTGACATTTGTAAAATACAAATTGTATATTTTCAGATAGTACCACAGTTCGCTCCTGGAAAATTTGCCATGTTGTCCAGTCTATTCAGAGCCCATGGACAATTCTGTGCCACACATCCATGGGAAGTTATAATTGGAACAGTAACTATTACCCTATGCCTAATGTCCATGAGTTTATTTACCAGTACAGAAAAAGTATGTGGTTGGAATTATATTTGTCCTCAAAATGATATCCATGTAAGTTGATACAAATTATTTTATTTTCATTGACATTGTGAAGATACTATAAATTTGGTGAAATGAATATTTACAGTTGCTTAGCATGTGCCCTTATGATTAAAAACAAAGCACGTTATAACTACATTTCTATTAAAATTTCCCCCATTGCTTACTGTATTGCTTGTTTTGTCTGTATTCAATACCCCCTGGCAAATAAGGTGCAGATCAGAAGAATGTTCAGATTTAATTTGTTTTTCAGCCTGATATGAAAAGTTCGGATTTGATTATTATGACCATAACAAGATGTTTAGCTGTGATTTATATTTATCTACAATTTAGAAATCTTCGTAGATTAGGTTCCAAATATTTATTAGGTAAGACTGAATCGTATTTTAAAAGTGTTCATCACATACAATCACAATCAGATTGGTGAAAAGTCAGGACTTCTGTCATTAAGGATGTATAGCTATTAGGGGGTGAAATACAATAAAAATGGTATGTTATATCCATGTTATGTTTTGTAATTCCAGGTGTATCAGGTGTTTTTACCATCTTTTCTAGTTTTGTATTCAGCATGGCTGTTATTCATTTACTTGGTAATGATTTGACAGGCTTAGAGTAAGTACAGTATATTATATACATAGAACATTACACACAGGCTCACATGCTATCAACTGAACATTAACATCCTTAACAGATAAAAATCAAGGAAATGTTAAAATTTTCTTCATTGCCCAATGCATTATGTATTTTCTGAAACAAAATATCAGTAAGGTTTTTGTTTTTCAGTGAAGCTCTTCCATTTTTCTTACTGTTAATAGACCTATCAAAAGCCAGTGCCTTGGCAAGATTTGCTCTGAGTTCAGCCTCGCATGCAGAAGTGAAGGATAATATAGCTAAAGGAATGGCTATCATTGGACCATCTATAACATTAGATGCTATAGTAGAAACTTTAGTTATTGGTGTGGGCACACTATCAGGTATGTTTATTCTATTCAGGGAATCTATATTTCGGTTTATCCGAACTTGTTTCCATTCAATCAACAGCCCTTTTGAAATTTATGGTCTTGATGCTGAAGCACTTGTAGTCGAATTTTGCTTTTATGTTGGATTTGAACTCAAATTAGTATGAATGTGACAATATTTCAAAAATTGTCTTTGAGTTACTTCCCCTGATCAATGTTGTTATATACATAATGTTTTGTATTATAGGTCTTCGTCAGTTAGAAACTATGTGTTGTTTTGGTTGTTTATCTGTTATAGCTAATTATTTAGCTTTTATGACCTTTTATCCTGCTTGTTTAGCCTTAGTTTTAGAGGTAAGATAAACCAAATGTATTTTCTTTGTTTTTTTTTTATCCATTTCTTCAATTGTTACATTGAGAATGTAAACAAACGTGTATCATGTCCTTGACCTCATGTCTCTATATTTGCCCTTGCTTAACTTCTGTTCATAACTTCAACCTCAAATTCTGGGCTAATTCTTTATATTATTTCTTATGAACAGATTTCTTATTGGAAAAGAAATGTAAGATGTCTTACAATTGACAGGTAAATGAGTTAAAATTATAAAACATAATGATAATCCAATAATTTAGTTGCTAAATGTTCAAATGAAAATTGTATTTTTCCAGTTGTCAAGAGAAAGAAATGGCCGCCCACTATGGCAGTTACAACAGATATCTAAAATATTACAAGAAGAAGAAGAGGAAAAAAAACCAAATCCTGTCACTCAAAGAGTTAAAATTATCATGGTAAGTGTTTATACACATATATCATGCAAAGGGATGGGTTTGAATATGAAAACTTTTCATCTTAGCATATTGGAAGGATGTATCCCATTGTCACTTGTGAATGCGATGGATACTTAATGATGATTTCTGATAATAGAGCTTTCAACTTGTGATATATATAGTAAAATCTCTTGCTGAATATTATATTATGCTTTGCAGCCGATAACGGATTTTGTGATTGATTCTAAAGAAATTACTTGTCTAAAACCTTAAAAAGTGGAAGCTCATGAAATTTCTATTTCTAATTATAGTCTGCTGGTCTAGTTTTGGTTCATGCTCACAGTCGCTTAACAGCTGGTTTTACATCACCCAATACATCAACATCAAAATTAGATATTAGTTTAACATCAGCTGAACAGGCTTTAATGGATAAACGCATCACTCCAGATATGCCGTTATGGCAATTTTATCTCTATAAGTAAGTCTTTCATAATATTATGTTTATTGATAAAATTACCACCTTTATGCATAAATTATCAGTCATCTGTGAATAAAGCATAAATAAATTATGTATTTTCAAATTACTAACCTTCAATACAGATTACAGTATAACATTTGGTCTACCTGCTATTTTCAGATTACTAACCTTCAATACCGATTACAGTATAACATTTGGTCTAGCTGCCATATTAACTATAAAATATGTATTTTCAGATTACTAACCTTCAATACAGATTTCAGTATAACATTTGGTCTAGCTGCCATATTAACTATAAAATATGTATTTTCAGATTACTAACCTTCAATACAGATTGCAGTATAACATTTGGTCTAGCTGCCATATTAACTATAAAATATGTATTTTCAGATTACTAACCTTCAATACAGATTACAGTATAACATTTGGTCTAGCTGCTATATTAGCTATAAAATATGTATTTTTTGATGAGAGTGTAGACAGAGAGGTGCAGAAATTAATCCAGGATCATGATGTAACAAAAGATATTTCAACATCTACTAGTATGAATACTATTATTCAGTCAAACGGTAAGTCATTTATATACAAAGCAATTTTTGCTTTTTCTATTTTGTGCAATATATTATGATGGTGAGTGTTAAAACTTAAACCAATACCAAGCTCTAGTCTCCAGGAGATAGCATGTTAAATGAAATGTGTGACATTCTAGGTCATATACCTGTAATAGAAGAAGAAAAAGATTATAAAAATGATGCATCATTTATAATTGGTGATTCTGATAGTGATGATGATGATAGTTCTAAAGAAGATAAAGAGACCCAAACTGAACTAGTAGATGATTTCACCCAATTAGAATTATTACAGTCACCAGCTAAACCACGTTCTTTAGAACATTGTATTGCCACTTTAAAATCTGATGTAAGTTGAATCTCTTTTTTATGAGAAAAAATACTTTTGATTTCAATGGAGTGTTTCTTAGATATTTTGAAAGATTCTTATCTTGTGATACTGCCTTAACCATCTTCACAACTGCAGGTTTTTTTCACTGACTAATAACCACAGTTCTTGTATAACGGAAGTAAGTAAATGCTGCGATTTGATTGGATTGTACACTAGCAGAGCTGTCATAATGTTTACAGTCTAACTGTCGAGGGCTCTGATTAGCTGTTTTCACTGGTGTGCAATCCAATCAAATAGCTACACTACACAATATTGGTTATTGCTGTTAGGATCTAAGACGAAAATGCAAATACAAATTTTAATGAAAAAATATTCTGTATGATTATAGAGTGGACCAAATAGTTTAACAGATGAAGAAATATTAATGTTAGTTGGTAGTAAACATATTCCAGCTTATAAATTAGAAAATATGTTAGGTGATCATGTTAGAGGAGTTGGTATCAGGTAAATATCATTTTTACTCTCCATTTGAATGTTTCTAATTTCAACATATTCTAAATATACCAAGCATATCAAGTTGATCTTTTTTTTTATATAATTTTAAATCTTGTTTCATTGTAGACGAAAATTAATATCTAAAACATTACCTGATATAGAGGCTTTACAGAAATTACCTTTTATGCATTATGATTATACTTATGTAAGTTAACAAAGTTATAATATTGTCTTATACAGATATATTCAATTGCTACAAATTAATTTCAGTAATATTTAAAGATGGGTTTCCTTATTTTTTTAGTGTCAAATTAAGCAATCTATGTGATTAATTATGAATGAATTATGTATTCATAAATTTCCATGTATATACAGTCTGAATAAACTAAAAAAAGAATTGGAATTCTGTTGGTAATTCTCTTCTAATTTAGCTAATTATGAATTAATTATTGACATGTGAGACAAACTGGTATTTTTCCATGTCATTAGAACACCTCTACTTTCTTTTCATATGATGAAAATAAGGGAACCTATCTTTAAATAGGCAATTCCATTTGGAATTTGATGAAGGGAATGATTTCTTACATATAGTCCAGAATTTGTTTACTAGAAAGTCGTCAATACTGATTTGGACAGAAAGATAGCTGCACATATACAGTCTTATGTTGTTGTTTGGTGATGTTCCATTTACTATTAAATGGTTTTGTAAATTGAATGTTTATATGTACTTGTATTATGATCTAATGTTATATTATAATGTAGGTTGAAGGAGCTTGTTGTGAGAATGTAGTAGGTTATATGCCTGTACCAGTTGGTGTAGCTGGTCCTTTATTACTCAATGATAAAAGATATCATATACCAATGGCCACTACAGAAGGTTGTTTAATAGCTAGTACTAATAGAGGATGTCGTGCAATAGAGGTAGGAAACTTACATTTTTGATGATGACCATAAACCAGCTTGCAGGCCAGATTTCAGGAATTGATTTCCAAAATCTTGAAAGGAAAAGAAACCATGAAATTAGCTGCAATAGACATGTATTTTCCTACCAGCTTTCTACAAAACATGTTTAAAAACTGAAAATTGCATTGAGACAGACATGAATATAGTTTGACAGCCATCTTGGATCATACACAACTGAAGAAATAATTGACCAGTTTTCTGTAGAAACAGCAAGCACATGCTGTCAATGCACTGCAAGTTTTTTGTCTCATTTTGTTTAATTCTGACAAAGTTTGGTTGATTTGTCTTCAGCAAAGTGGTGGAGCATTAAGTACAGTTATTGGTGAGGGAATGACCAGAGGACCAGTAGTAAGATTTGTAACAGCTAAAAAAGCTAGTGAAGTCAAACTGTGGTTAGAAAAAGAAG
Source organism: Lottia gigantea (assembly GCF_000327385.1). Taxonomy (NCBI): domain Eukaryota; kingdom Metazoa; phylum Mollusca; class Gastropoda; family Lottiidae; genus Lottia; species Lottia gigantea. The sequence goes on along the minus strand of NW_008709815.1, from coordinate 522,403 downwards.
AAAATTTCCAACAAGTGGAGGAATGTTTCAATATGACCAGCAGGTAATGTTGACTTCTGTTTTATATATATTTGTATAGTGACAACCATTTTGCACTTATTTTTCCCCATTTCTAAACAACATTAACAAGATGATACCTTGGCATTTTTCAACCTGATTTCTCCTGTGTTATTGATGCAGGTTGGAAGGACTGACATGGAAGGGATGGGACAATAAACTGAGGTCCTGTGCATGTTCAAACTCTTCAACAGATGGAAAAGGAAAAAAAAAGAATGCTTAAGCAAACAATTTCTCACATTGCACCCTGCATAGCATTGAGAGACTGGATGTTTGATAAATTTGCTAAAATTTCAATGACATGTGTTTATTGGTCAGATATAGGATGGGTTTGAATATGACAATTTGTCACATACACGTAACTTTTTTGCTAATTTCAGATTTGCAAGGTTACAAAAATTACATATAGCTCAAGGTGGAAGATGTTTATATATAAGATTTGTAGCGTCTACTGGAGATGCTATGGGAATGAATATGTTATCAAAGGTAAGAATGGAATGCTTGTTTAGTTAAAAATCACTTAAAGAGCTAATGAAAATAATTCAAGGTGAATTGCTGTCCACTGCAAAATTTATTCAAAATATAATGTGCTTTATTTTTTTATTTTAGGGCACAGAAAGAGCATTAAATTTTATTGTAGAACAGCATCCTGAGATGGAAATTGTTAGTTTAAGTGGTAATTATTGTACAGATAAGAAACCTGCTGCTATTAATTGGTAAGACATCATACTTTCACTTTTAATGGTGGCTCAATTTTAGTTAATAAGAGTATTGCAGAAGACAGAAGAAGCTCTATAGTAGGAAAGAGATAATGCGTTACAATGGCAGGATAGTCTTAGAATTGAAATGTTTGGTTAGGACAAATATGAACTGATAACCTACAGGCTGTAAATATTGTTAAAGTCACCACCAGCTTCTCCATCTTCTGTCCTTGGGTCATTTCTATTGTATATCACTATCAGTTCTCATTAACTTCATCATACTCATGAAAATTTCATTGTATTTTTTTGCAGGATTGAAGGTCGTGGAAAATCAGTAGTAACAGAAGCTATTATACCAGCTAATATAGTTAAAACAGTATTAAAAACAACGGTACCAGCTCTTGTTGAATTGAATATTAATAAAAATCTGGTAGGATCAGCCATGGCCGGCAGTATTGGTGGTTTTAATGCTCATGCTGCTAATATAGTAACAGCTATTTATATTGCTACTGGACAGGTTAGTTTCATACTTTTATAAACACTCTTTTATGATAATGATCTATAATGAAATCTATATTGAGACAATTGCCAAAAAAACAAATTCTCCTGTTTGAAGATCATTTTGTTATCAAATTGGTTATGCTGAAGAAAACTTTGGTACCTCTTCTTATTACATGCTTTCAGAGATCACCATTCTGAAGGACTTCAAAGAGTTTAATAAATTCAACCCAATTCATTGAAATATTCAATAGTTAAATTAAACCAGGGATATAAAAGAAGGTGCATAAAATCAATTAGCACTCTTCACAGAAACACCAATATTAGTGTCTCTTATTACAGGACCCAGCCCAGAATATTGCTAGTTCTAATTGCATAACATTAATGGAAGCTACAGGACCAACACATGAGGATTTACATATAACCTGTACAATGCCATCAATAGAATTAGGTACTGTAGGCGGTGGAACTGTCCTACCACCACAAGCTGCTTGCTTACAGGTAAGGTGTTGTTGAATATTTCTATTTATAGATGTTAAAAGCTCTTGTTTCTATTTATAGATGCTAGGTGTTAAGGACTCTGTTTCTATTTATAGATGCTAGGTGTTAAATACTCTATTTATAGATGCTAGGTGTTAAGGACTCTGTTTCTATTTATAGATGCTAGGTGTTAAATACTCTATTTATAGATGCTAGGTGTTAAGGACTCTGTTTCTATTTATAGATGCTAGGTGTTAAATACTCTATTTATAGATGCTAGGTGTTAAATACTCTATTTATAGATGCTAGGTGTTAAATATTCTATTTATAGATGCTAGATGTTAAATACTCTATTTATAGATGCTAGGTGTTAAATACTCTATTTATAGATGCTAGGTGTTAAATACTCTATTTATAGATGCTAGGTGTTAAATACGCTATTTATAGATGCTAGGTGTTAAATATTCTATTTATAGATGCTAGGTGTTAAATACTCTATTTATAGATGCTAGGTGTTAAATACTCTATTTATAGATGCTAGGTGTTAAATACTCTATTTATAGATGCTAGGTGTTTATAGATGCTAGGTGTTAAATACTCTATTTATAGATGCTAGGTGTTAAATACTCTATTTATAGATGCTAGGTGTTTATAGATGCTAGGTGTTAAATACTCTATTTATAGATGCTAGGTGTTAAATACTCTATTTATAGATGCTAGGTGTTTATAGATGCTAGGTGTTAAATACTCTATTTATAGATGCTAGGTGTTAAAGACTATTATTTCTATTTATAGATGTTAGGTGTTAAAGGTGCTAGTCAAGAATCACCTGGTGATAATGCTAGGTTATTAGCTCAGATCGTGTGTACTACTGTTTTGGCCGGTGAATTATCTTTAATGTCAGCTCTAGCTGCTGGTCATCTTGTAAAAAGTCATCTGAAACATAACAGGTTAGTGTCAACTATCTTTTATGATATTTATAGGTTTGACACCAGCAGATAAGTCACTCTTGACTACTCAGTCCAAAACAAGAAATTGTGTGCTTGCTTTATTCGTATAAATGTTAGCACTGTTTCATGTTAATTTCAAGATGAAAGCATCAATGCAAGAAATTAAGTCACTGTTGAAATTCAAACAAAATAGCAAAAGGCAAAAAATATGATCTTTTATGGATAGATTTTGTTAAAATTCTATTTTGTTAATATTATAGATCCAGTCTAAATGTAGCTTCCAGTGCAAATTTAGCAAGAAGACCAAGTGAAATTATAAAAATGCCAGGAACTTGTACCAGCTTGGCATCCTGAAATCAGACAAACTCAAACAACTTGTGATAATAAGAACTTATCAAAACTTTTGTTTATTATTTATTTTATAAAAACAACTGTCTGTGGGAGAAATCTGTTTCCAGCAAAACAAGAAATTTGTTTCCAATCAAAAATAGAAATCTGTTCCCAGCAAAGCAAGAAATCTGTTTCCAGCTAAAATAGAAATCTTTTTCCAACTAAACTGAAAATCTGTTTTAAGCAGAAATTTGGTTCCAACAAAACAAGAAATCTGTTTCCAACTAAACTGAAAATCTGTTACTAGCAGAAATTTGGTTCCAGCAAAAGAGGAAAACTGTTTCCAGCAAAAATAGAAATCTGATTCCAGCAAAAGTAGAAATGTTTCCAGCAAAAATAGAAATCTGATTCCAGCAAAAGTAGAAATCTGTTTCCAGCAATAATAGAAAATATGTTGAAGAAAATCTGAATATGTTTCCATCAAGACTTTATATGTATATTAAAAAAAGGTAGAAATCCATCAACAATTAAACATGGTGCTAAAAGTTTGAAGCTGGATAATTTATTACATGCATTGTGACATAAATATCAGGAAGATTGGCACCAGCTTTTCCTGAAAGAAACATGAAATATGAATGTTATTTGTTATATTTTCAAATATAAACCATAAATTATTTTTATTTATTACTTAATTTCATTGTTTACTATTGGTTGTGTTAAATTCCTACTGGAGGGCAATATCATAAATAAGCTCTTGGTTGAGCTTAAGGAGAAAAAGCTGTCTAAGTATTTACTAACATGATGATAGAGCTGAATTTTATCGTTTTCTTCTTACCACTATAACGAATGAATTCAAACATGTAGTGGGCTTGAATAAAAATGTTCATGTAAAAAAGACAAAAGTCCCAAGTCTCCAGATCTTGGTTGATATTCTATTATGAAGATAGCATTTCTACATGTCCTAATTCTGTTAAACACAAAGCAAAAGAACCACTATATCTGTTCCATTTGGTGTATTTTCAAAAAGCCTAAGGTGTAGAATTTTGATTACCTTAAACCACAAAACAGTGTTAAACCACCTCATTAATACTTCAATGGACTAATTCAATTAACTTGCTGGTGAAAGAACATAAATGTTCATGTTAATTGTCAAACCAAATGCATTGAAATAACAAATTGCAAAGTTATGAATCCTAATGTCTTTTCTGAAGGTAAGCCTACTATAAGTAAGCTTCATCTATTGTACACTCTTGAGCCACTAAACCACATTAAAAAGGTTTCCTTGAAATATTTTCCAAAGATTTATATATTTTTATATTGAAATGGTATGATCACTATAGCTTTAAAAATACTTTCAAATACTTTCCTACTTAGACTTTGTGGCTCTTTGATAAAGCTTAAAACTTACCCTCGCTATCTTTGGAAAAACTGTCGATGAATTTTTCACTTCAACTAAATTATTGAACACCTTGAATAAATACTTACATGGTTTGTTAAATTCCCTTCGGCCCAAGTACTGGATCTGTTAGTATGAAAGAGCCACACTCACTGTGTAGAAACTAAACTGTTATAGTATGATAAATTGAGTTGTTTACGTTTTGTTAATTTGTTGTAAATAATGAAATAAAAAAAAGAAACACCAATGGCTCATTTCATGGCAGTAAATACAAGTCAATGTTGGAATTGGTATCAAGAGCTATATTGACAAATGGAATGCGTTTTTGAAATGTGTATTTATTATTGAGAAGATGTGCTAGTTCCGCACAATGTCGTGAATAAAGACTGTAGTCAAAGCAACAAATTATGTCCACAACATGTGCTTTCTTTGCTCTTTGTATTCTGATTTCATTTCAAGCTAATGTTTTAACTCTGATGAAAAGTTAATTACTAAAGAAAGTTATTTGTTTATTCTGGTTACTAAAACTTTGCAATGATGTTAAGTTTCTTTGCGGGCACATTCACAGAAATGTCAAGAGATATGAGCCAAGTTTATAAACATCTGGATTGCGATACGTATTATCGTGTCTTGTTCTGAAATCACAAGGATATCTCCAGTAGATATTACTAACCCAAGTGATATGTAAAAATGGGCTTTTACTTAAAGTAGCTCTCTGGAATCTGGAGAGCCTTGCTGGAATACCTAAAGGATCCTACAATATTCCAATGCTTGGAACCCATGGAGCAAGATTCCGGAAAATACATGTGCAAACTAAAGAAAATAAATTGTTATTTTATTAATCTTGGTAATTGAAATGGAAATAGGTCAGTGTGGCAATTTACTAGAGTTTCAGTAGGGCATTTGACAACTAGGTTAGTAGGTCAGGGGCTTATAGTTTCATTAGAAGGACAGCAGATTAATAGGTCAAGGGCTTATAGTTTCATTAGAAGGGCAGTAGCTTAATAGGTCAGGGGCTTAAAGTTTCATTAGAAGGACAGTAGGTTAAAAGGTCGGGGGCTTATAGTTTTATTAGAAGGGCAGTAGGTTAATAGGTCAGGGGCTTATAGTTTCATTAGAAGGACAGTAGGTTAATAGGTCAGGGGCTAATAGTTTCATAAGAAAGACAGTAGATTAATCGGCCAGGGGCTTATAGTTTCAATAGAAAGGCAGTGGGTTAATAGGTCAGGGGCTTATAGTTTCATTAGAAGGGCAGTAGCTTAATAGGCCAGGGGCTTATAGTTTCATTAGAAGGACAGCAGGTTAATAGGTCAGGGGCTTATAGTTTCATTAGAAGGGCAGTAGGTTAATAGGTCAGGGGCCTATAATAGTTTCATTAGAAGGGCAGTAGGTTAATAGGTCAGCGGCTTATAGTTTCATTAGAAAGACAGTAGATTAATCGGCCAGGGGCTTATAGTTTCAATAGAAAGGCAGTGGGTTAATAGGTCAGGGGCTTATAGTTTCAATAGAAAGGCAGTGGGTTAATAGGTCAGGGGCTTATAGTTTCATTAGAAAGACAGTAGGTTAATAGGTCAGGGGCTAATAGTTTCATTAGAAGGGCAGTAGGTTAATAGGTAAGGGGCTTATATTTTCAATAGAAAGGCAGTTTGTTAATAGGTCATGGGCTTATAGTTTCATTAGAAAGGCAGTGGGTTAATAGGTCAGGGGTTTATAGTTTCATTAGAAAGACAGTAGGTTAATAGGTCAAGGGTTTATAGTTTCAATAGAAAGACAGTGGGTTAATAGGTCAGGGGCTTATAGTTTCATTAGAAAGGCAGTAGGTTAATAGGTCAGGGGCTAATAGTTTCATTAGAAAGACAGTAGGTTAATAGGTCAGAGGAAAAGTTTCAATAGGAGTCAAGTAAGTTAATAGGTCAGTGGCACGGGAAGTAGGTCAATGGTTTTAGTTTCATTAGAAGGGCTGTAGTTTAATAGGTCATTGGTTTCATTAGAAGGCGGTAAGTAGATCAGTGGCCTATTGGACGGACACTAGGTCAGTAGGCTATTACAAGGGCAATTGGTTAATAGGTCAGTGGCACGGGAAGTAGGTCAATTGTTTTAGTTTCATTAGAAGGGCAGTGGATTAATAGGTCAGTGGCTTATATTTTAAATAGAAGGTTAGTGGAACAGTGGCTTATAGTTTTATTAGAAGGGCAGTGGCTTATACTTTAAATAGAAGATTATCAGTTTCGAGTTTCATTGCACACTGACTGGCATTGTCCGTCTTCATTATTCTAATAGGGCAGTAGGTTAGTAGGTCAGTGGCTTATAGTTTCAATGGAAGGTTAGTGGGACAGTGGCTTATAGTTTATAATTATGGGGTTGGTAGATAAGTGGGTTTTTTTTATAGGTGAGTGGCCTATTGTTTCTTTAGAAAGGCAGTGGGTTAGTAGGTCAGTGGCTTATATTTTAAATAGAAGGTTAGTGGGACAGTGGCTTATAATTGTATTAGAAGGGCAGTGGCTTATACTTTAAATAGATGGTTATCGGTTTCGAGTTTCATTGCACACTGACTGGCATTGTCCGTCTTCGTTATGCTAATAATGTGCAGAAAAATACAATTTCATTTGTAATTCGGTTTATAATCATTTCATTATTCGAGGACGTGAGCGTTAATTGGGAGATGTGAAAAGATATATTAGGACAGGAACTAAGACACTATATAGCCTATATTGTTATTAGATCAATTTTCATGATTCTATGGTTTAATAATAGGTCTAACAGGTTTCTTATAGATGAAGGATGACTCCTAAATGTTTAAACCTTAAATTTGAGGTTAGGCTACTTATTTATCCCTCTTAAGTCTTTTATTAAGTGAACGTTATTTGTATATTTAATTCCGTGATTGTCCGGAACTCTATAATAATCATAACGTCATAATACTAGCCGAACCTCCGAAAAGTTCCGAAGCTAAGCGTAGCGTAGTTACTAACAATAGGACACATAGTGACCGGCATTAAAACAGTACTGTAAATTGTGTTATCTTGTTTTCAAGTCAATTTATTTTGGAATATGGGAGGCTTGTTTTCGGGTTGTCGGAAACCTACAGAACGGAAAAATGTCCGAAATATTCAAGTTCTTCCAGTCGGAAGCGTTGATGGTCATACACAGAAAACTGATTATGGAGTTTTCTGTGTATCCAACACAAAGTCTGTGAAGAACTCGACTACTGGTGAAACTTCTGATACACCAACAAAATCTTCATCACCAACAGAAGATTTTAAGTTGGAAGACGAAGAAGATAGTGTTTCAGAAGAAGGAAAGAAAGAATGTCCACCTCAGAAAGGAGAAGTGCCAGAATCTCTTGGTAAGAATCTGTGTTTATAAATTGAACTAATATATCTGGTTACAGAACTATCTTTAATAACTTATTTTATAAATCATTGTGAAAATAAAACCGATTGTGTAAATTAACTTAACATTTAATATAAAATACTACCTTATTATAGGAGTGAAGAAATTGAGTGAAGAAAATGTGAAGACCATACTGGAACAAGAAGGTCTGGTTACCAATCTCAAAGGTCTTTCATCTAAAGGACTGGCCTTTGAGATTGTGGAAATATCAAGGGATGATGTAGTACCTCCAGCAAGATTGGGGGAAATAATAAAAAGCAGAGAAAAGCGAGCAGAACCAACTGTGGAGGAGATAAAGCAAAAACTCTTTGAAGCAGAACGGCGCCGCAAAGTAAGTTTTTTTTCTATTTAAACTTATCATCATCAGACATCAGTCCATCAAATGTATTATATGTAAGAATGATCATCATCAACATCAGTAGCCATTAAATCTATTAATTTATTCTTCTCCTATTCTTGTAGCAATTGGAAGAGGAACGAATAATTCGAGTTCGAGCCATGAAAAAAACAGAAACTGCTGGTGCTATCAAGGCCTATGAACAAAAGCAAAAGGCCTTGGAAGACCAGCAGACTCAAAAAATGGATGTCGCCGTGGCTGCTCGCCAGAATCATCTCCGTGAAATCAGAGACAAATTAAAGGAGAAAAGAAGACATGCCAATCTAGTTCGTCAGCGAAAAAATCTAAACCTGGATGATATGGATCCACCACCACCAGAAGAGCCACGTTTTAGATTTCATCATAACTGAATTATTTGTTCTTTTTTTTCTTTTTTTGGAGCGGGAGGGGATTAATAATTCCTGATTTATTTCTCAATAGGCTAGTCCAACCCCAAAGTATTTACTACAGTATACACAGTTTGATACGTTTGTGGTGATGATGAGATCAGTAATGATTAATAGTCAGATTGTATTTTGTAGTTGAGGCCAATATCTTATTCGTCAGGTCCTTAAAGGGATTGTAAAGAGTTTTTCTTTTTTTTGTGTATCGGGATCACTGATAGGTTCAATTTGCACCATTCTAATTTCAATCAGACGTTTGTGCTTTCCGCAATTCTACAGAAATTTGTGTTGGATGACGTCACTAATCGCAAACTATGCCCAAGTCCCTTGCGATTAGTGATGTCATCAAACACTTAGTTTTAGTGGAATTGCAGGATCTATTGACGTTTAATTGAGATTTAGAGTGGTGAAAATTGATGCTATCAGTGTCCCAGATATACAATAAAAATATCATTGTGTATATCTGGGACACTGATAAGTTCAATTTGTACCATTCTAATTTCAGTCCGACGTCTGTGGTTCCTGCAATTACACAGAAATTTGTGTTGGATGTCGTCACTAATCGCAAAATATGCCCAAGTCTCTTGCGATTAGTGACATCATCAAGCGCTTAGTGCTTCCTGCAATTCTACAGAAATTTGTGTTGGATAACGTTATTAATCGCAAACTATGCCCAAGTCCTTTGCGATTAGTGATGTCTTAAAACACTTAGTTTTAGTGGAATTGTAGGATCTACAGACGTTTAATTGAGATTTGGAATGGTGAAAATTGATGCTATCAGTGTCCCCGATATACAATAAAAATAGCATTGTGTGTATCTGGGATACTGATAAGTTCAATTTGTACCATTCTAATTTCAGTCCGACGTCTGTGGTTCCTGCAATTCTACAGAAATTTGTGTTGGATTACGTTATTAATCGCAAACTATGCCCAAGTCCTTTGCGATTAGTGATGTCTTAAAACACTTAGTTTTAGTGGAATTGTAGGATCTACAGACGTTTAATTGAGATTTAGAGTGGTGAAAATTGATGCTATCAGTGTCCCCGATATACAATAAAAATAGCATTGTGTGTATCTGGGACACTGATAGGTTCAATTTGCACCATTCTAATTTCAATCAGGCGGCTATGGTTTCCGCAATTCCAAAGAAATTTGTGTTGGATGATGTCACTAATCGCAAGATATGCCCAAGTCTCTTGCGATTAGTGACATCATAAAGCACTTAGTGGTTCCTGCAATTACACAGAAATTTGTGTTGGATGACGTCACTAATCGTAAAATATGCCCAAGTCTTTTGCGATTAGTGATGTCATCGAACACTTAGTCTTAGTGGAATTTGAAGGATCTACAGACGTTTATTTGAGATTTGGAATGGTGAAAATTGATGCTATCAGTGTCCCCGATATACAATAAAAATAGCATTGTGTGTATCTGGGATACTGATTCAATACAGGTTCAATTTGCACCATTCTAATTTCAGTCCGACATCTGTGGTTTCTGAAATTACACAGAAATTTGTGTTGGGTGACGTCACTAATCGCAAAATATGCCCAAGTCCTTGTGCTTAGTGACTTCATCAAACACTTAGTTTTAGACGAATTGCAGGAACCACAGACGTCTGATTGAATTTGAAAAATTGTAGCTACCATTGCCCCCTATACACATGAAATTTTTAGAAAACCTTTTTACAATCCCTTTAACATTTTATATTATATTTGGTAATTTTAAACTCATACTGTCGGGAGATGAGTCAACATCCTTCAAGCTGGTCTCGAGTCTGAGTAAATCTCCTCTCCTCCCCTCTGACTTCAAGTAAAGTTTTTGTTTTTTACTGTTATAAAAGATTTATTATTAATAAACTTAAATAGAAGAATGTTTTTTTTTTAATTAATATTACCTATCAAGTATAGTTCATGTGAGAAAAGATACAATACAACACTTCAGGTATTTTCGCACCTTCACCCAATCTGTTCCGATGCCTTTTATCCAGTCAGGGGCTTATAGTTTCATTAGAAGGGCACTAGGTTAATAGGTCAGGGCCTTATAGTTTCATTAGAAGAGCAGTAGGTTAATAGGTCAGGGGCTTATAGTTTCATTAGAAGAGCAGTAGGTTAATAGGTCAGGGGCTTATAGTTTCATTAGAAGAGCAGTAGGTTAATAGGTCAGGGGCTTTTAGTTTCATTAGAAGGACAGCAGATTAATAGGTCAGGGGCTAATAGTTTCATTAGAAGGGCAGTAGGTTAATAGGTCAGGATCTAATGGTTTCATTAGAAGGGTTGTAGGTTAATAGGTCAGTGTCTTATAGTTTCAATAGAAGAGCAGTGGGTTATTAGGTCAGTGGCCTATGATTTCGTAGTTAAGGAGGTTAGTAGGTCACTTGCCTTTAGTTCCATAAAGAGGACAGGTCCATAAGGTCAGTGTCTTATGGTTCCAATAGAAGGAAAGTAGGTTAATTGGTCAGTGGCCGATATTTCATTAAAAGCTTGGTAGGTAAGTAGGTCAGTTGCATTTAGTTCCATAAGGGCGGTAGATTAGTAGGTTTGTGGCCTATAAGAAATGCAGTAGATAAGTGACTTAAAGGTTCATTAGGGCAGTAGGCCAATGGCTTTAAGTTCAATTTAAAGGGTAGTTGGTCGGTGGCATCTAGTTTCAATAGGAGTCAAGTAAATTTATAGGTCAGTGGCACGGGAAGTAGGTCAATGGTTTTAGTTTCATTAGAAGGATGTAGTTTAATAGGTCATTGGTTTCATTAGAAGGCGGTAAGTAGATCAGTGGCCTATTGAACGGACAATAGGTTAGTAGGCCATTAGAAGGGCAGTTGGTTAATACGTCAGTGGCACGGGAAGTAGGTCAATTGTTTTAGTTTCATTAGAAGGGCAGTAGGTTAATAGGTCAGTGTTTTTTTTATAGGTGAGTGGCCTATTGTTTCATTAGAAAGGCAATGGGTTAGTAGGTCAGTGGATTACATTTTAAATAGAAGGTTAGTGGGACAGTGGCTTATAGATTTATTAGAAGGGCAGTGGCTTATAGTTTAAATAGAAGATTATCAGTTTCGAGTTTCATTGCATACTGACTGGCATTGTCCGTCTTCATTATGCTAATAATGTGCAGAAAAATATAATTTCATTTGTGATCGGTTTATAATCTGTTCAATATTCTAATACGAGAGCTTTAATTGGGAAATGTGAAGAGATATATTAGGACTGGGACTAAGGCACTATATTGTTATTAGATCAATTTTCATGATTCTATGGTATAATAATAGGTCTAACAGGTTTCTTATAGATGAAGGATGACTCCTAAATGTTTAAACCTTAAATTTGAGGTTAGACTACTTATTTATCCCTCTTAAGTCTTTTATTAAGTGAACGTTATTTGTATATTTAATTCCGTGATTGTCCGGAACTCTATAATAATCATAACGTCATAATACAAGCCAAACCTCCGAAAAGTTCCGAAGCTAAGCGTAGCGTAGTTACTAACAATAGGACACATAGTGACCGGCATTAAAACAGTGCTGTAAATTGTGTTTTATTGTTTTCAAATCAATTTATTTTGGAATATGGGAGGTTTGTTTTCGAGTTGTCGGAAACCTACCGAACGGAAAAATGTCCGAAATATTCAAGTTCTTCCAGTCGGAAACGCTGATGGTCATTCACAGAAAACTGATTATGGAGTTTTCTGTGTATCCAACACAAAGTCTGTGAAGAACTCGAGTACTGGTGAAACTTCTGATGCACAAACAAAATCTTCATCACCAACAGAAGATTTTAAGTTGGAAGAAGAAGAAGATAGTGTTTCAGAAGAAGGAAAGAAAGAATGTCCACCTGAGAAAGGAGTAGCACCAGAATCTCTTGGTAAGAATCTGTGTTTATAAATTGAACTGATATATCTGGTTACAGAACTATCTTTAATAACTTTTTTTATAAATCATTGTGAAAATAAAACCGATTGTGTAAATTAACTTTAACACTGCAACAATGTAACATTTTATATTAAATACTACCTTATTGTAGGAGTGAAGAAATTGAGTGAAGAAAATGTGAAGACCATACTGGTACAAGAAGGTCTGGTTACCAATCTCAAAGGTCTTTCATCTAAAGGACTAGCCTTTGAGATTGTGGAAAAATCAAGGGATGATGTAGTACCTCCAGCAAGATTGGAGGAAATAATAAAAAGTAGAGAAAAGCGAGCAGAACCAACTGTGGAGGAGATAAAGAAAAAACTCTTTGAAGCAGAACGGCGCCGCAAAGTAAGGTTTTTTTATTATTTAAACTTATCATCATCAGACATCAGTCCATCAAATGTATTATATGTGAGAATGATCATCAACATCAGTAGCCATTAAATCTATTAATTTATTCTTCTCCTATTCTTGTAGCAATTGGAAGAGGAACGAATAATTCGAGTTCGAGCCATGAAAAAAACAGAAACTGCTGGTGCTATCAAGGCCTATGAACAAAAGCAAAAGGCCTTGGAAGACCAGCAGACTCAAAAAATGGATGTCGCCGTGGCTGCTCGCCAGAATCATCTCCGTGAAATCAGAGACAAATTAAAGGAGAAAAGAAGACATGCCAATCTAGTTCGTCAGCGAAAAAATCTAAACCTGGATGATATGGATCCACCACCACCAGAAGAGCCACGTTTTAGATTTCATCATAACTGAATTATTTGTTCTTTTTTTTCTTTTTTTTGGAGCGGGAGGGGAATTAATAATTCCTGATTTATTTCTCAATAGGCTAGTCCAACCCCGAAGTATACACTACAGTACATACAGTTTGATACGTTTGTGGTGATGATGAGATCTTTAATAATTAATAGACTGTATTTTGTAGTTGAGGCAAATATCTTATTCGTCAGGTCTTTAAAGGGATTGTAAAGAGATTTTCTTTTTTATGTGTATCGGGATCACTGTTATGTTCAATTTGCACCATTCTAATTTCAATCAGGCGGCTATGGTTTCCGCAATTCCAAAGAAATTTGTGTTGGATGATGTCATTAATCGGAAGATATGCCCAAGTCTCTTGCGATTAGTGACATCATAAAGCACTTAGTGGTTCCTGCAATTACACAGAAATTTGTGTTGGATGACGTCACTAATCGCAAACTATGCCCAAGTCTTTTGCGATTAGTGATGTCATCAAACACTTAGTTTTAGTGGAATTGCAGGATCTACAGACGTTTAATTGAGATTTAGAGTGGTGAAAATTGATGCTATCAGTGTCCCCGATATACAATAAAAATAGCATTGTGTGTATCTGGGATACTGATAGGTTATTTGCACCATTCTAATTTCAGTCCAACGTCTGTGGTTCCTGCAATTACACAGAAATTTGTGTTGGATGACGTCACTAATCGCAAAATATGTCCAAGTCCTTGCGCTTAGTGACTTCATCAAACATTTAGTTTTAGACGAATTGCAGGAACCACAGACGTCTGATTGAATTTGAAATGGTGCAAATTGATGCTACCATTGCCCCCGATACACATGAAATTTTTAGAAAACCTTTTTACAACCCCTCTAACATTTTATATTGTATTTGGTAATTTTAGATTCATACTGTCTCGAGTCTGAGTGAATCTCCTCTCCTCCCCTCTGACTTCAAGTAAAGTTTGGGTTTTTACCGTTATAAAAGATTTATTATGAATAAACTTAAATAGAAGAATGTTGTTTTTAAATCACTATTACCTATCAAGTATAGTACATGTGAGAAAAGATACAATACAACACTTCAGGTATTTTCGCACAAAGTCATTCACTCACCCAAATCTATTCCTATGCCTTGGAGCCTTTTACCCAGTGTCGTAGTCAGGATCAAGCCCGAAGGGGGGGGGAGGGGGGGCTGCCCGAGATTGCCCGAATTTCTAACTAATTATAAGATTTATAAGTTATCTTGCTTTCGGGACTGTGGGGGGTGGGGGCCACTGCCCCCTCTGTCCCCCTATGGCTCCGCCACTGCTTTTATCCTCTCCACTTGCACTCCACAATCTGTTGTATTTGTTACTAGCAGAGAAACGAAAACGGTCGGTTAATAAGTCCATTAGAAAGCTAATTTGGCACGATTTTAGCCAAGTCAAGGGCCATAATAATGAATGATCAAATACAAGTAAGATTGCAACAAGATATCCAATACCTGTATCAAAACTAGATCAAAACTATCTATGACCGCCATAAACATCTGCATCGAGAAGTGGACATTTACAAATTAAACTTAATGTCAAAATTTATTCACGGTTTTAATTTCTTTGACATGTTATAATTGTGATGTTCAAGATCATTGCCGGTTTTCTTCCTTTTCATTTTAACAACTGGTTTGGTACTGTCTAATATTCCATCATATAATCTCGTTCTCATAGGCCATTTCTGAAACATATAATGTATTTTTGGACTTAGAAACCAACAGGCTATGTTATCTTGATACAGTAAAGGTGTCGGAGTTAGACAACATCTAACCTTTGATATAGAAGTAATAAGAATGCCATTTTGTAAGGGCAGTTGCCTTTTAGGGTTCAGTGTTCTCTACAGTATGATACAAATATATATGTAGGATGACAGCACCTCGTTTGTGCTCAGAAAGTATTCTGCAACTATAGAAATTTATTTTAAAATACGTCTGCCTTTACAATATCCCATACAAACAATTTAAGCAAAATGTTCTTACCTTAACTGGATGGTAAACGGGAACTGTTGAATTTTCAGTAGCACGAGATAAACTATAACTATCTAATGTTTTCATTAAATGAGAAATATATGTAGTAGCAAGAACTAACACATCTAATTTAGAAAGTTTTGTATCTGGTGGCACCGAGGGGAGAATTTCCTGGAGGTTCAAAAAGGCGGTACGAAGAGTCTTCACCCTGGATCTCTCCCTAGCTGCATTACTTACTGGTCGTCCACGACGTCTGGAACTATTTTCATGGGATGAATTTTCTATTCCTTCGTGATAACATTGAAGTTCGTCCTCCGAAACGCTTTGCGAGCAATTTGAAAACATTTTGAGGGTAAGGTCTAGTATGCTCCCGTTCTGTGTGACCTTTTCCTGAATATTTAGATCCAAAACAGCCAATGCTCGGGAACAGACAATTATAAATACTAATTTAATATTAAATTTAAAATCCAACAAAACATTTTCAAGCGTCACTTCACCGAACTGGTTTGCAGGAAAATAAACACTCTCAATGGTCAATTCATTGACACCTTATGCTTACCCGAATTATGTAACTACACTGAAGGCAAACATGAAATAGAATACCAAAGTTTATGCTGAAATCGAAACTCAAAGCACAGTTGCACTTTAATGGTTCAAAGTTTTTATTGTATATTCCAAAATGCGTATGATATCGTGTCAAACTGGGATATCACTACCATTTCCTTCAAAGTGGGATTTTGACATTCTGTTCCATACGTAAATAAAATAATAGATCTAATACACAATCTTGAATGACATTCATAAATTCTCTGTTTTCTATGTGATACCAATAACATTTTCTTTCATAAATATCAGAATTTCTTGGATGTGATATTGAACTTGGGCGATACGTACTAGCAGTTTGTCTAATTCATTGCTAGAGTAATTTCATGCACTCATATTACATGTTATTATTCACCGGTGTAAATTCTAAGCTTGTAAATGTTCTGTTGTAAAAAAAATTCTAGGGGGAGAGAGGAGTGACTTAAAAAACATCATTGAAAAAGGTCAGGCGCATAATTTTGTAGGGTGTTGTATGTTCTTCATTGGCAAAAAAGCGGCACAGAACGGACATTAATATGCCTATGACACATCTCATTCATCGTTGGTGTGTGCCATTTGAATTTTCAGTTTGGTGTCTATAGTCAAATGTCAAGAAAGATCTATATTTTGACACAGATCGTTTTGTTTGGCGCACAACTACCTATCCCATGTCACTATGTTGAAATAATGGATGCTGTTACTGAAATGGACACGGAAAGAAACAACAAGCCCTCTTGTGCTAGTCTTTACAACATAAGAACAGTTTGTAAATAAAAATAAGATAGTTTTGTGCAACCGTTTCGCATGCGTCATACACGGGTGTACTTGTATCGCCCAAACTCACTTACAAGACAAATATCGCAGAGAGAAAAATTCAAAGTGGATATTTCCTGGGTTAAAGCACGTATATTGAGATTATCTTACGATGTGTTAGTATTGACTCTCAGAACATTTAGATTATTCATCAATTGTCAATGAAACAATGGAATTCTGAGAAATCTGGTTCTACTAGACCTTTTAAAACAATTCACAATTAATAGAGAAACACCCTGAGGCATTGAAACTGACACTCTCTATAACATTATTTTCACTTGACAATACATTCCTCCCTGGACCATATACATTTCTCTATCGTTTTATTTGATAGCAATGGAAAGGGGTGAATGGTGCACATTTTCTCCAAAAAACACGGACTGGGGCACACCAATCCTTAACTGCCCCTAGAGGTTAACTTAGTATCCAGGCATATGTAGCCCTACATGTATTTTTTCTGATCGATATAAGAATGAGACAATTTAGCTTCCTTTAAATATCAAATTAAACCCATGTGTAGATTGGTTCCATGGGTTCCAAGCATTGGAATATTGTGGGATCCTTAGGTTTTCCAGCACGGCTCTCCAGATTCCAGCGAGCTACTTTAAGTAATGATCCATTTTGTGGCCCTTGCCATGTCTTAAATAATATGTTTAATTAGCTTTTTCAATCTCTTATCAACCGACCCTTTTCGTCCCCCTGCTAAATACATTAAGGAGTGCAAGCAGAAAGGATAAAAGGCATCGGAACGGATTCTGGTGAATGAATGACTTGTTGCGAAAATACCTGAAGTGTTGTATTGTATCTTTTCTCACATACTTGATAGGTAATATTGATTTAAAAACAACATTCTTCTATTTAATTTTATTCATAATAAATCTTTTATAACAATAAAAATCCCAAACTTTACTTGAAGTCAGAGTGGAAGAGAGGATATTTACTCAGACTTGAGACCAGCTTGAAGGATGTTGACTCATTCCCGACAGTATGAATTTAAAATTACCAAATATGATATAAAATATTAAAGGGATTGTAAAAAGGTTTTCTAAAAATTTCATGTGTATCGGGGGCAATGGTAGCGTCAATTTGCACCATTTCAACTAGGTGTTTGGCGACGTTACTAAGCGCAAGAGACTTGGGCATATTTTGCGAATAGTGATGTCATCCAACACAAATTTCTGTGTAATTGCAGGAACCACTAAGTGCTTGATGATGTCACTAATCGCAAGAGACTTGGGCATATTTTGCGATTAGTGACGTCACCCAACACAAATTTCTGTGTAATTGCAGGAACCACAGACGCCTGATTGACATTGGAATGGTGCAAATTGAACTTATCAGTGTCCCAGATACACACAATGCTATTTTCATTGTATATCGGGACACTGATAGCATCAATTTCCACCATTCCCAATCTCAATTAAACGTAGATCCTGCAATTCGACTGAAACTAATCGCAAGGGACTTGGGCATATTTTGTGATTAGTGACGTCATCCAACACAAATTTCAGTGGAACTGCGGAAACCACAGACGTCTGATTGAAATTAGAATGATGCAAATTGAACCTATCAGTGATCCCGATACACAAAAAAAAAAGAAAAACTCTTTACAATCCCTTTAAAGACCTGGCGAATAAGATATTGGCCTCAACTACAAAATACAATCTAACTGTTAATTATCACAGATCTCATTATCACCACAACCGTATTAAACTGTTGGACTAGCCTATTGAGAAATAAATGTAACAATCAGGAATAATTAATCCCCCTTCCGCTCAAAAAAAAAAAATAAAAAAGAACAAATAATTCAGTTATGATGAAATCTAAAACGTGGCTCTTCTGGTGGTGGTGGATCCATATCATCCAGGTTTAGATTTTTTCGCTGACGAACTAGATTGGCATGTCTTCTTTTCTCCTTTAATTTGTCTCTGATTTCACGGAGATGATTCTGGCGAGCAGCCACGGCGACATCCATTTTTTGAGTCTGCTGGTCTTCCAATGCCTTTTGCTTTTGTTCATAGGCCTTGATAGCACCAGCAGTTTCTGTTTTTTTCATAGCTCGAACTCGAATTATTCGTTCCTCTTCCAATTGCTACAAGAATAGGAGCAGAATAAATTAATAGATTTAATGGCTACTGATGTTGATGATGATCATTCTTACATATAATACATTTGATGGACTGATGTCTGATGATGATAAGTTTAAATATAAAAAAAACCTTACTTTGCGGCGCCGTTCTGCTTCAAAGAGTTTTTGCTTTATCTCCTCCACAGTTGGTTCTGCTCGCTTTTCTCTACTTTTTATTATTTCCTCTAATCTTGCTGGAGGTACTACATCCTCCCTTGATTTTTCCACAATCTCAAAGGCCAGTCCTTTAGATGAAAGACCTTTGAGATTGGTTACCAGACCTTCTTGTACCAGTATGGTCTTCACATTTTCTTCACTCAATAATTTCTTCACTCCTACAATAAGGTTGTATTTAATATAAAATGTTACATTGTTGCAGTGTTAAAGTAAATTTATTCAATCGGTTTTATTTTCACAATGATTTATAAAATAAGTTATTAAAGATAGTTCTGTTACCAGATATATCAGTTCAATTTATAAACACAGATTCTTACCAAGAGATTCTGGCGCTTCTCCTTTCTGAGGTGGACATTCTTTCTTTCCTTCCGAAAAACTGTCTTCTTTTTCTTCCAAATTCGTATCTACTGTTGGTGGTGATGATTTTGTTGGTGTATCAGAAGTTTCACCAGTAGTCGAGTTCTTCGCAGACTTTGTGTTGGATACACAGAAGACTCCATAATCAGTTTTATGTGTATGACCATCAGCGTTTCCGACTGGAAGAACTTGAATATTTCGGACATTTTTCCGTTCGGTAGGTTTCCGACAACTCGAAAACAAACCTCCCATATTCCAAAATAAATTGATTTGAAAACAATAAAACACAATTTACAGCACTGTTTTAAGGCCGGTCACTATGTGTCTTATTGTTAGTAACTACGCTACGCTTAGCTTCGGAACTTTTCGGAGGTTCGGCTTGTATTATGACGTTATGATTATTATAGAGTTCCGGACAATCACGGAATTAAATATACAAATAACGTTCACTTAATAAAAATCTTAAAAGGGATAAATAAGTAGCCTAATTCAATAGAATGGATTTGATATATCCAGATACAGATATCTATGTACTATAACAAAAGTGATGCTGTTTAATGTTTAAACATTTAGGAGTCATCCTTCATCTATAAGAAACCTGTTAGACCTATTATTAAACCATAGAATCATGAAAATTGATCTAATAACAATATAGGCTATATAGTGTCTTAGTCCCTGAATTCATATGTTTCTTCACAATTTCCCCATTAAAGATGGGTTCTCTTATTTATGAAAATACTAATATGCTAACACTTATATGAATAGAAAGTACAGGAAAAATACCAGTTTGTCTCACATGTCCATAATTAATTCATAATTAGAAGAGAATTAACAGCAGAATTGCATTGTAATTATTATCTATAGTCCAGGTAACTGTCATGTATCACAAATTAAACTTTTAATTAAAACTATTTGTCTTTTGATTTAACAGTTCAATTTACTAATATTGAGAGTCAATATATCTTATTGATAATTCAACACATCTTCCGGATCTGGTATGTTAAGTATTTGGTAAAGCTAGGTTGTTTCAAATGACTGTTTGCAGTAGCAATTTCTAACCGATTATCATTTCAGAAGTTGTCTCATATTCCTTCTCAATCTGGAACCTTCTTGTAATTCAACTATAGATCGGGGAGAACCATGAGTTTCTATAACTTTCCCTTTTAGTAATTCTTTCTTTTCTTTTTTGACAATAGGATCATTTGGTTTTAAGTTTGATAAAGTTTTACTTCTGCTTTGTTATAATAAAACTCTTGTTTCTTCTGTTTCTGATAAAGGATATCTTTAATTATATAACCATCATCACATTTTTCTAGCCAGCCTCTTCCTATTGTTATTTTCAATTCTGTAAAATTTCATCTTCTTTATTGTATCTCTGGAATTCTTCATTCTGTTGTGGAGCTAAATTGGTAAGTATAAATTTAACTACATATTTCATTCACGTCTACTTCAGGTATTAATGTTTCAGTACTTTCAGGTAAGTAGTATCTTGATAATGTATCGGATACATACATTTCAGTTCCTGGTTTATGTTTATAACATTAAAATCATATTTTTTTAATGCGAGTATAAATTTTTGTATTTATGGAACTTCTAAAATGACTTTTTGAAGATATTTTCAAGTCTTTAAGGATCATTCTCAACATTAAAATGTCTTCCATATAGGTATTTGTGGAATTTCTGACATCTAAATAATATGGCTCAGATTTCTTTTTCTATCTGGGCTTATCTCTTTTGAATTTCATTCAAAGCTTTTAATGCAAAAGCTTTTGTTTATTTTTTCTTTAATGGAATTGATTCATCTATTTTAATATGGTGAGTACCTGGCATACATCCAAGGCCATTGAATAATTGAAAATATTCAGCTCCAATACCATGTATAGTCACAGTTTTATACAGGTATAAGCTCCTATAAGTGACATTGATTTAGTATTGACAATATGAAATTTAGTCTCAATTTCTATATCTTTTAACTTTCATCTGGACAACTTTACCTTCATTTATTAATCTTTCTCTGATTAAGAAGATTTGGTGCCAAAAACCAATTCTGTCTCGAACACGTTTATCTGGTTTCCGAAATCCACAGCTTTTCACCCAAATTTTTAAAGCAGTGATAAATTATACTACTTTTTCATCAGGACCCTGTTTCTCAATAAATCGTATGACCTACTACTTAAGACTAATGTTAAGATTGTCTTAAGTTTGCGATTACGTACAATAGAAATGAGTGAGCGATTTTTTCGTCATCTGATAGCCATGAAAACAATTTCCTTTTTCTCCGACCCCTAGCATATGATAGGGCCAATTCTCTGCTTATTTTTTTTTTTATCTTTTTATAGTCCATAGTCTATAGGCAAATTCAGCATGGCTTTTAAATGGTTTCCATGCCACAAGCAGATCTGAAGAGTTCCTGTCCATAGATGGACAACATTCTGTTAATGAATCCATATTTCTTCACTATAATTTATCATTTTAAATTGTTATTGTTCATTAAAAGCTTTTTCCGTATCATTTTTGCCGGATGGTTTAATTGAATAGCCATTTTCATTGGATTTCTTCTGACACTGTGTAAGATTTTGGTACGGACACAACCATCATTGTTAACATTCATTAAAAACTAACTTTTACAACAGAAGATTCAATACAGGGAAACAACTCAATATAATTCAGACCACAAAGTAATAATCATTTTTAGTCCTGTAACCAAGTAACTGTCATAGCCTCTTCTGCTCTTCTAATGAACCTCTAAGTCACTTATCTACTTCGAATAGGCCACAGACCTATTAATCTACCGTACTGCACTTCTTATGGAACTAAATGCAACTGACTTACTAACCTCCATACATAACAAGCTTAAATGAAACAATGGACCACTGACCTATTAACCACTGCTCTTCTTTCTTTAAGACCTATTAATCTACTGCCCTTCTAAAGCCCCTGACCTATTAACCTTCTAATGAAACTGTTGCCAACTGACCTATTATTGAAATTGTCACCAAATGCCTTACTGAAAATCTAACAAATTTCCCAACTGACCTACTTTCATTTTAATGACGAATTTTAATATAACATTTTTTATTTTCCTTTAGTTTTGCACATGTATTTTCCGGAATCTTGTTTGTATTTGATCATTCATTTTGTGGCCCTTGATCTGGCTTAAATAATATGCTTTTTCATGGACTTATCAACCGACCCTTTTCGTTTTCCTGCTAATAGCAGATGCAACAGATTGTGGAGTGCAAGCAGAAAGGATAAAATTCTGCAAGGCATAGGAATAGAAAATGCCGGAAGTGTTGGATTGTATCTTTTCTCACATGTACTATACTTGATAGGTAATAGTGATTTAAAAACAACATTCTTCTATTTAAGTTTATTCATAATAAATCTTTTATAACAGTAAAAAACAAAAACTTTACTTGAAGTCAGAGGGGAGGAGAGGAGATTTACTCAGACTCGAGACCAGCTTGAAGGATGTTGACTCATCTCCCGACAGTTTAAAATTGCCAAATATAATATAAAATGTTAAAGGGATTGTAAAAAGGTTTTCTAAAATAGTTTATGTGTATTGGGGGCAACTGTGTTTGATGACATCACTAATCGCAAGAGACTTGGGCAGTATCA
Source organism: Lottia gigantea (assembly GCF_000327385.1). Taxonomy (NCBI): domain Eukaryota; kingdom Metazoa; phylum Mollusca; class Gastropoda; family Lottiidae; genus Lottia; species Lottia gigantea. Next base: position 499,490 of record NW_008709815.1, on the reverse strand, counting down.
GTATCCCAGATACACACAATGCTATTTTGATTGTATATCGAGGACACTGATAGAATCAATTTTCACCATTCCAAATCTCAATTAAACGTCTGTAGATCCTGCAATTCCACTAAAACTAAGTGTTTGATGACATCACTAATAGCAAGGGACTTGGGCTTATTTTGCAATTAGTGACGTCATCCAACACAAATTTCTGTGTAATTGCAGGAACCACTAAGTGCTTGATGATGTCACTAATCGCAAGAGAATTGGGCATATTTTGCGATGAGTGACGTCATCCAACACAAATTTTTGTGTAATTGCAGGAACCACTAATTACTTGATGATGTCACTAATCGCAAGAGACTTTGGCATATTTTGCGATTAGTGACGTCACCCAACACAAATTTCTGTGTAATTGCAGGAACCACAGCCGCCTGATTGAAATTGGAATGGTGCAAATTGAACTTATCAGTATCCCAGATACACACAATGCTATTTTTATTGTATATCGAGGACACTGATAGCATCAATTTTCACCATTCCAAATCTCAATTAAACGTCTGTAGATCCTGCAATTCCACTAAAACTAGGTGTTTGATGACATCACTAATCGCAAAGGACTTGGGCATATTTTGCAATTAGTGAGGTCACCCAACACAAAATTCTGTGTAATTGCAGGAACCACAGAAGTTGGACTGAAATTAGAATGTTGCAAATTGAATCTATCAGTATCCCAGATACACACAATGCTATTCCACTGAAACTAAGTGTTTTTTTGACATCACTAATCGCAAGGGACTTGGGCATATTTTGTGATTAGTGACGTGCTCCAACACTAATCTCAGTTGAATTGCGGAAACCACAGACGTCTAATTGAAATTGGAATGTTGCAACTTGAACCTATCAGTGATCCCGATACACATAAAAAAAGAAAACCTCTTTACAATCCCTTTAAAGACCTGGCGAATAAGATATTGGCCTCAACTACAAAATACAATCTAACTGTTAATTATCACAGATCTCATTATCACCACAACCGTATTAAACTGTTGGACTAGCCTATTGAGAAATAAATGTAACAATCAGGAATAATTAATCCCCCTTCCGCTCAAAAAAAAAAATAAAAAAGAACAAATAATTCAGTTATGATGAAATCTAAAACGTGGCTCTTCTGGTGGTGGTGGATCCATATCATCCAGGTTTAGATTTTTTCGCTGACGAACTAGATTGGCATGTCTTCTTTTCTCCTTTAATTTGTCTCTGATTTCACGGAGATGATTCTGGCGAGCAGCCACGGCGACATCCATTTTTTGAGTCTGCTGGTCTTCCAAGGCCTTTTGCTTTTGTTCATAGGCCTTGATAGCACCAGCAGTTTCTGTTTTTTTCATAGCTCGAACTCGAATTATTCGTTCCTCTTCCAATTGCTACAAGAATAGGAGAAGAATAAATTAATAGATTTAATGGCTACTGATGTTGATGATCATTCTTACATATAATACATTTGATGGACTGATGTCTGATGATGATAAGTTTAAATAAAAAAAAAACTTACTTTGCGGCGCCGTTCTGCTTCAAAGAGTTTTTGCTTTATCTCCTCCACAGTTGGTTCTGCTCGCTTTTCTCTACTTTTTATTATTTCCTCTAATCTTGCTGGAGGTACTACATCCTCCCTTGATTTTTCCACAATCTCAAAGGCCAGTCCTTTAGATGAAAGACCTTTGAGATTGGTTACCAGACCTTCTTGTACCAGTATGGTCTTCACATTTTCTTCACTCAATAATTTCTTCACTCCTACAATAAGGTTGTATTTAATATAAAATGTTACATTGTTGCAGTGTTAAAGTAAATTTATTCAATCGGTTTTATTTTCACAATGATTTATAAAATAAGTTATTAAAGATAGTTCTGTTACCAGATATATCAGTTCAATTTATAAACACAGATTCTTACCAAGAGATTCTGGCGCTTCTCCTTTCTGAGGTGGACATTCTTTCTTTCCTTCCGAAAAACTGTCTTCTTTTTCTTCCAAATTCGTATCTACTGTTGGTGGTGATGATTTTGTTGGTGTATCAGAAGTTTCACCAGTAGTCGAGTTCTTCGCAGAATTTGTGTTGGATACACAGAAGACTCCATAATCAGTTTTCTGTGTATGACCATCAGCGTTTCCGACTGGAAGAACTTGAATATTTCGGACATTTTTCCGTTCGGTAGGTTTCCGACAACTCGAAAACAAACCTCCCATATTCCAAAAAAATGGACTTAAAACAAGAAAACACAATTTACAGCACTGTTTTAAGGCCGGTCACTATGTGTCCTATTGTTAGTAACTACGCTACGCTTAGCTTCGGAACTTTCCGGAGGTTCGGCTTGTATTATGACGTTATGATTATTATAGAGTTCCGGGCAATCACGGAATTAACTATTCAAATAACGTTCACTTAATAAAAGTCTTTGAGGGATAAATAAGTAGCCTAACAGGATAGATTTAAAATAATCAGATTCAGACATCATTGTAGGAAATATAATGCTGTTTAAGGTTTAAACATTAAATAAGATGTCGTCCTTTATCTATTAGCAAAAAGAGCTAAGGTGCAATCTTGTTATTAACCATCGAATACTAAGTCATCGTGGAAAATAAGCTAAAGTTAATTTAGCAATATGGGCTACATATAGTGCCTTAGTCCTTGTCTTTATGTCTCTTCACTTCTTATTTTTCTCCACCGAGCCTAACGAGGACGGACAATGCCAGTCATTGTGCAATGAATCTCGAAGCTAATAACCTTCTATTGAAACTATAAGCCACTGACCTATTAACCCACTGTCCCACTAACCCTCTATTGAAACTATAAAAGTATAAGCCATTGACCTTTTAATCTACTGTCCTTCTAATGAAACTATAAGCCTCTGACCTATTAACCTTTCAATAGACCACAAACCTACTGATCTACTGAACCCCTGACCTATTAACCTACTGCCCTTCTAATGAAATGATAAGCCCCTGACCTACTAACCTACTGCCCTTCTAATGAAACTATAGGTGCTTGACCTATTAACCTACTGTCCTTCTAATGAAGCTATAAACCCCTGACCTATTAACCTACTGTCTTTCTAATGAAACTATAAGCCCCTGACCTATTAACCTACTGCTCTTCTAATGAAACTAGAAGCCCCTCGACCTATTAACCTTCTTATGAAACTGTTTCCAACTGACCTACTAACTTACCATTGATATTGTTGCAAACTGCCCTACTGATATCCCTCCTTTTTAATGACAGAGATTAATATAATAACAGTTTATTTTCTTAAAATCTAAAATTTATAATTTACATATATCTACAAGATAAAAATACTACATCACAGAATAAATAGGTCATGTAAACAATAACAATAAATAACATAATTATATAAATAATATAAAACAGGACGGATTACCACTAAATTTCAGGAAAATGAAATAAGGATGGATTTATTGTGTGATAATAAATACCCCTTAATTTGTTAATGAACTTTTCCAAACATACATGCTAGATATTCATGTGAAGATTTCCAATTTATCAAATTAATGGTGAAATGGTTTCCAAGCTTTAAAATGCTTATGGTATGCACTATAAAAGTCATGGAGGGTAAAATTTGAAAAGGCACTAAATTTAAACTGTTCAAAGTTCATTTTTGAGCCAATATTTAAATTAAAATTTTACAAATAAAAAGAAGACTGATTCATTCCAATAAAAACAAGCATAGCACTAATAAAATCAATAAAATTATCGCATGGCTCAAATGTTCGAAACATGATTTCATTCAAAAATATTTTTAGTGAGGTTTGATAAAAAATTAGAAGCCGAGTGTTTAAAATTCATTGGAGTAAAATGGAATATTAAATTTCACTAATAAAATTGTCTTCCACAAAAATGTAATATAAATATATTAATGGGTAAAATGATATTAATATCTAGTTTTTCAAATACAATGTATCATGAACCAAAATATTGTTGAAAATTTCTACCCATTTCCATTTTGCACTAGTATACATCCTTAGACAATTTATCAATAAAAATTATGATTTGCATTAAAACAGCCTCGTTAATCAATGAATTTGTAGAGAAAAATTTCTAATAGCAAATCATTGATAAGCTATAAAAATCTTGAATTAACTGAAAAAAAATAATTTATTATCTCTGAAATTCTAAATTTACAGTAGAAAATCATTCCTAATACATGACATTCTAGAATTATTGGAAGAAAATTATTGTTTATCTATGAAATTCAGTAGAACATCGTTGTACATGTAAATTATTTAGTTAAAGAGGCAACATAAATCCATACAGATAATACAGAGTTATTATAAGCATGTATATATACAGCTAGAGCAAACTCTTCAGCTGATTCTTGTGTATGTACTCCTGTAGAAAATACAGCTTCTACTAACTTCTCTAGATCTACAAACGGCATGTTCATTGGGAATCCAGACACCTGAAAAACATTCAATAATTCATTTATTACTCCCAGTACTTCATGGACAAGAGCTAATATTATTTAATAACTAGATCCAAAATAATGCATAATTTTTGTTCTATGAATTTTTTGAGCCATACAATATTTTTTATGTAGTTTTTGAGCAGGATATTTTCGTTATTCATTCCAAATTTTATCAATTTCTTTTTACAGTAAAATCTTAAACATGAAATCATGACAGAGCTTTCTACCTAGACTTATAAATGATCTCATTGAACAGTAACATGTACACACCTTATAAGCTGAGAACTGTTTTTCTAATTCTTCTAAATGATGTTGGCTAATCTCCTGTCCTCTACTTTCTTCTAAACTGTAATATATAAACAAGGTTTCATTTAACTGAATTTAAAGGGGACAGTCTAGACACCAAAACTAGTTTAAACTGCTTACTTAACTTGCACTTAGTACAATCCATTCTTTTATTAGTTAATAGAAGTTATAAGTGATAAGTTAATAGAAATACATAGAAGTTCATTTTTAAATCGTTTAATTTTCAATAATGAAAATTTTGCATGCTGCCTCCATAAAGGCTATGTTATTGGGAACCAAAAGGCTGAAGACTGGTGTCATTGTGTAATATTCTGATGTGTAAATAACCTGGTGTCAGAAAGTATACCATATAATTGTAAATATAGCGCGTACCCCTTTACTATTGAGTTTTTTTGTAAATAATGAGATTAGTAGATTAATGTTCTATTTCAGTTGGTTTTTCAATGTTGGTATATAGATATACTTACATAGGTAGTAATTTTCTCATAATTTTGGTACAATGTCGGTTCCATCGTGTTAATGTACGACTTCTCCAATCCATTATCTTATTCTTTAAATGTTGTTCTATTCTCTCTTGTAGATCTTCAGCATGTTTTTTATCAGTGGCTACATATTGTAACATTTCAGGCTGAAACCAATATATTGTACTGAAGTTTAATCCAAGATAAATCTTATGCTTCAATTCAAGGCAATTCTATCACCTGAATTTGAATTTTGGTTTTTGCTGCATGTATCTACTTAAAAGGATAGGTTCGACATTTTAGTAAATACCTAAAATTTTTCTATATATGTCTTTTCTATATATAGCAGTCGTCATTTTAACTTTTAAATGTGGATAATTTTGGATACACATGGATTTGAAGGCTCAAATTTTGACGGTGAGCTGTGAACACCATTACTGATTGTCTTAACTAAAACATTCCTGTTTCTGAGACTAAGGTACAACTGGTGAAAAAAGTGGCGAACCTATCCTTTTAAAACAAAATCCTACTGTTATAAAGTTTTAAAGACTGCAGCTTAGAGAGATTTTTGAGATATTTATAAGAGAAATTACCTGAATAGAACCTAACATTGGGCTAGGATAAGATCGGCTAAATATTGGTCTCCAGGCTGATGTATTAGCTATGTTGAAATCCATTTGAACTGGTTTCTCATATGACTGAATATTTCCCCACACCTACAGAAATAATACAAGATTCAACATAAAACATAAAAAAAAACAGAACACCTGATGCCACTGTTAGATCAGCTAGTGAACTCAAACAGTAAATAGTAAACATATATAAAATTCATGAAATTCCATAAAAGAACGATAATTTCATAGACAAGAAAACATATTTTTGTATTTCTTAGAAAATTTCACAAATCAACATGAAAAATTCACTTTATTTGGGACCAAGACAGTAAGGCTGAGGTTTGGATTTTGAAATCCTGCAACTCTACTTCCAGGAATGAGAACTCATCATTACTTACATTATCTTGATTCATTATACAACCAACTACTTGTACTGGACAATTACTATCATGATAACTAAAATGTTCTCCAGTAGAGGCATTCCAGAACCAAAAATCACTACCTTCTTCTGTTAATACATAGGCTGTAGGTCCTTCTGGTATAGCTGAACCTAAACATTTAAATTTCAAATTGATGTCTAGGTTTCACAATCTCTTTCTATATATGTCTTTTCTTGATATGGCATTGTATCAAGAAAAGACGAGTCGTCACTCGTAACTTTCAAGCACTGATAATTCTGTACACACATGTATTTGAATGCTCAAATTTCGACAGTGAGCTGTGAGCATTATTACACGTTAGCTCAGATTGAAAAAAAATAAAAAGTCTTTGAGACTAAGGTACCATTGGTAAAACAAATAGTAAATGTGTCCCTTTGATTTGTAAGTATAATCTGCTTATAGATAGAAAATGATGAAAAATGATCCAAGCAACTATACCTATCAATAAATAAGCTCGTTTGCCCAAGTGTAAGAAATAATTCATCAATAAGACCGCATGTTCTTCTTCATCACCAGCTAACATACGTAAAAATTGCTGAAATAACAGAACTCTGCCAGTTTAATAATGTAATTAAGGCTTAGTAGTATTAGTATGTAAAATAGAATTAGTTGTAGAAACCTCCAACCTGATTCTCAAGAATATTACGAAATAGTACACTTAGGACAAATTTTATCACATTTAAACCATAAAGCTCATTTTTACCTAGTATGAAATAAATACTTACATCACATGTGCTCCAGATATCACATAAACCAGGAAATACAACAGTATCAGATACAAATGGTATCATAGATACATAATGGGCTACTCTTTCCTAAAAATACAACAAAAATATCACATAAACCAGGAAATACAACAGTATCAAATACAAATGGTATCATAGATACATAATGGGCTACTCTTTCCTGAAAATACAACAAAAATATCACATAAACCAAGAAATACAACAGTATCAGATACAAATGGTATCATAGATACAGAATGGGCTACTCTTTCCTGAAAATACAATTAAAATATCACCTAAACCAGGAAATACAACAGTACAAACTACTCTTTCCTGAAAATACAAACAACATCATATGAACAATGAAATACAACAATTTGAAATCATTGCATTGATTATTTAGCTTATATTTTGCCTTGAAATATTTCATCAGGATCATCACCCAAAGAGCCATATGATCTCATTCATTATATAGTTATCATACTTACAGCAGTGCCCTCAGTTGTTAAATTTAAATCTTTAATATCATCTGGTATGTTTAATGGTTTAAAATATCTGGTTACAAATACACTTTTACCATTGACATCAATAACTGAGGGTTTATATAACCGTTTGGGATGTTTGTTTGTTAATTCTTGTTGCCATTTTTCAGCATGTAATAACAGTTTTTCATCTTCATTGGTCGAAAACTAAAACCAAATTAGAAAGCCAATAATGTATTCAGTAACATTCTTGTATCTTAAATGGGGAGTATGTATGGTTTCAAACTAGAATTGTTCATCCTTTTGTACTCAGATTTATCAATTTTGTTAATATTATGAAGTAAGGTTTTTCCATCAATGTCAATAGAGATAGAGAAAGAGAAAGCCTCTTCCACAATCTCTTTCATTTTTCACAAGAATAAAATATAGTTTACAAAAAAATGCAATGTGAACAAACCAAGGGACAGACAATATTCGTCCACACAGAGAGATGTGGGCGCATAAAGAATAGGGGAGTAGAAAAGTCATTTGCACAGTTCATTTCAATCAGATTGTGAGCCCAAATAATGCCCAGCCTCATCAGTAAGATCTTACCCTTTCTCTAACTGGTTCTGGTGTTATTAACTGAGGTTCAATGGTTAAGAACATACTGATGTAGGTGTTATGTTCTGTTTTCGTTAAAACACTTTCTAAATCACTACGTTTCATAGCATCTTCATAAACATAACCTAATAACACTGGTGGCGTATTAACACGGAATGTACCATCAATCTATAATGATAAAGTGGTCCATACTTTCTGATAATGCAGGACTATTCCAGATTATTTGTTGATGAAAATGAAATGAGCTCCTGGTTGGGCTGATACTCGTAAAGAAAACAATGATTTTTATGAGGAGGAACCAAGTCAATCAACGCCATGCAGTGTCAAGGAGGTAAATTTTGTCAAGACAGATGCATTAGTTTACTCTGTTAGAGTTTCTGACTGTTGAGTTAAATTTGTTAAATTTAAGCTTTTAAACACTAGCAGTCACATAATGTTATTTTATACTGGTGTATTTTCACTGGTGGGAGTTCAGTTCAGTTTATGTTATTCACAATCAGTGATCAATAGTTAATGTATTCTATCTATAAATTAGCTGACAAAGCCTTTATAACCTACCTTGGTGTTTAAGTAAATTGTAGAGAATGGTATTTCTAGACTGCCTAACCATTTCTTCTCTAATTTCTGATGTACCACTGTGCCTTTTTCTCTATCATCCTAAAAATAATATAATCATTTCAAATACTATGACAAACAGATCACTTGTCTTAAAGTTGCAAGTAAAACCTAGTTTATGATTGCCGTGTTTAGTAATATATATCATTTTGAGATATTTTAAACCAGGAATTGATGAATAAGCTAAAAAGCATATATGTAAAGAGCGCAATGTCAGCTGTTTGCTGCCCAACCTGTATAGAATTATGAGAAATTATTATCTTACATGACTCATATCCACTACCATTTCATCAAAGAGATTAATATACACAATATCATTCATAGATTGTAAATTATTAGATGAATAATCATCATTCGTTACTCTAAAAAATAAAAAACCAACAATTGAAATCATCTACATCAGAGAAGAGTAAATGAAACCAAGCATTATCCTTTTGTCTTTGAAAAATTATATTTAATTGACAATCTCTATATATAACGAGGGCCAAATATAGAGCATGTTGATTTAAACATGTTTATATTGGGGCACTTGATTGGTTTGCCAGTTTGGGATTGTCAACCAACCAGAAATTCAATGAAACTATTTGGAACAGGGTTCAGAATTTGTTCCACATGTGCCGTAAAAAATTAGGCCAAGATAGAAATAGTTGGGTGAATTTTGAATTGATGTAACCCAGTTTAATTGGACCGAACTTATCACTCCGAGCAATAATAAGAAATCATCTATACTTCAGTGGTTAAAATATCTTACTTGAGAGGAAGTTCTAGTTCTTCATTAAAACTGGGATTTGGCCCATCACCAACACTTGTACGAACTGTATTCCGTTGAAACATGACTTCTATATAGGGTCGTACCAATGGCTGAAATAATAAAATTTGTCTATGTATAAATCTAATAATTGTATAGAGCAGGTGTTTAGAGGGAAAAAAAAATGAAATGAATTGAGCTTTACATCCTACAACACCATGCAGTCAACAATGAGAAAAATCATACCAGGACAGCACCATAAGTCTCTCTTTCCATTTCTTACTGTCAAGGGATCTTTTATGTGCACAGCCTGTACCACACAATACTTAATAAATCTAAATTTACCAAAGAATGTCAAGTAATTATGACTTACCACACCACTAAAATTATTCACGTTTAATTCTTGATCTCTCATTGGAATATTTCTATCAACAAAAACAAATATAATACAATAAACAATCATGCCAAAAAATAGTCACCAGCAGAAATGAGTCTATATTTTAATTTGGAGGGATGATATTTTTAAATTCATAAAACTAAAATGAAATATAAAAGATGAGGTCTCTTTGATATAATTTGTCACATAATCTGTAGATTTTCTGTTGGCATTAAGTTATACTTATATCTTTTACAAAGTACCATTTGAATATTATGCATATTAATCTGACAAATAAGAAGATAAGTCACTGGTTTTTAAGTATGAGTAGGAGGTGAGAGTGAAATATAGGACTTATGTGGTTTTTGTGTATTTAACAGGCCTATGCAACTTGCATAACTTTTCTTGAAAAAGACATCCATATCACTATAGTGTTTAGCAATGTAGGTGAAAATTCCTCAAAAGAGTTGAGTTGTGTTCTTCCAGAGACAGAAATTTGTGACAGGAAAAGAAAGATAGAAGGGTACTAGCTAACTAGCGAGTGAAATGTGGCAGAGGACAAACTCTGAGAGAGTTTTGTGAAAGTCGAAGATCTAAAGTGAAACAATTAGCCTTAGAGTTAGCTATAATTTCCACACATAAAAATAGGATTGTCATAGCACTTCAAGATTTCACATGAAATTTCAAGTCTCAAAACAGCAGATGCCTAAAAATTTATGTATTGTCAAAATAAGGAACTGAAGAAGACATCAAATTTTTAATTTCATTTGCTTTTAAAATTTCCAATGTTGCAAGCAATCAATGGAAATTAAGACTAAGATACTCTGTGACTTTATGCCATAATCAATCCTATTTTTATATCAAACATGTTATATGTTTTATTAATACCATTACCCATTATCATTATTCAAAGGTCTAAAATAAGTATAATTAATAAACGTAATTGATATACATCTATATCGTTCTCCAACTTTTTAGAATACAAAGTCACAATTTGCACTTGAAATACTCTTGATTATCAAAGCTGCTTCCTACAGATTTACTCACTTTGGAAAGTGATTTTGCACGGCCTTGATGCCAGTAGAGAAGACATCTTTTTCAGCCACCCTTAAAATCTTACACAGCGGTTATAAAAAACTGGGACAATGGTGACCTGCTATTCCCTTTTCATTCTGCAAAACAGGTTTAAGTCTGACTGGGCCAAATCGATTGAATAAATGGTGGGTTTTAAGTTCAAGGCCACACTCATGGATCTCGGATCACAGATGTGACCAGGAGAAGTGAAATACTTTGCCATAGAGTAAGCTACAATTTCCACACATAAAAATAGGATTGTAATACTACTAATAGATTTCACATTTAAAAGTTAAGTATCGAAACAATATATCATCTGTATTTTTCTGTCTTTTTCTTTGAAAAAAACCCCAAAATCCTAGCTCGAAATATGGAACAAAAGTTATCATTTTAGCATCTTACAAGCTTTTTGTACTAGGCATTTCTTTCAAAATGTTCATCATAGTGAACAATTAATAGAAATAAAGACTTAGATAATATGTGATTGTATGACATCCTATTTTCATATCAAACATGTTTTATTAATACCATTACCCATTATCGTTATTCAAAGGTCTAAAATAAGTATAATTAATAAACGTAATTGATATACATCTATATCGTTCTCCAACTTTTTAGAATACAAAGTCACTAAAAAAAGAGGAAATCATATAATCTGCTTTCAAACTACATGATTATCCCCTTAGTGAATGTCTTTGATCAAGATGTAAATGGATGCATATACATATAAACCCACAGTTGATTATCAACGAAATGAAACAGAACTAAGATTATATGAAACCTAGGTTGTTTAAGAATGTATAACATAGACATTTTTATATGAATTTTCCAATAAAAATTGTTTTACATAATATGCATTTTAGTTAAACTTGAAAAAATAACAGCAAATTTTCATAGATTTTACCCATTGTCCACTCTTTGCCAGTCTATTGAAGCTTCAATAGCTGACAGTATTCTGGGTCTCAAAGGATATTTTTCTTCAAAATCAGCCAATTTATGTTCACAAATTGGTCAAGAATATTTCACAGATCAGTCAGTTAATGTTTTTTTCACATATTGACACATAAAATTGGTAGTAAATATCAATTTACAAACTAAAATGTCAAAATTAACAGCAGTCCTAAATTCATCTAAATAAAATAATACAAACACTGAGACTTACCCGGCAGCAGATTTTCGAATTGGTATAGATGAAGCTCTTATAATATTCAATAAAATCTTGACTTGTTCTCCTCTTACAGCTGTAGCTGTTACTTTCTTTCTCTCTTTACGTATAGGTCTTAATGGTCGACGTGGCTCACCAAAATGTAATAATCTTGTAAACACAATACTGAAAGAAAAATTCACATGATGTATCTAAAAATGGAATGTGGCTTCTGTTTCACAAAAAATGTATTTTAATAGCAAAAGTATGCTTTATCACATAAGGTGAATGCGAGTGGTGAAAATTGATGCTATCGGTGTCCCTGATACATATAAAAATTTTAGAAATCCTCTATACAATCCTTTTAATGCAAAAAATAATTATTCATTGGCATACAAATAAAGAAAATGCTTGGATTTTGATTAAGAAGCTTACCCAATATTAGGAACAACTTCTTCAATAACAACATCTTCTAAGCGTTTTTGATGTTGAGCTAATCTAAATCTTCTCATAACTTGTTCTCTAACCTAGAAATAAAATAAAGTTTTCATCCTGCGTTTCTACTCATGATTGGGCTTTTGCAATGGGAATAGTCTAACTCTCCACTTTATGAAAGTAAAAATGACTTACTCTCTGCATGAATCTGTTAACGGCAGCTCTGTGGGCTTCTATATCTTCTGTTTCTTTAATTCTTTCTTCTTCCCTCTGTTTACGTTCATATTCCTACAAATAACGGAAATTTTAATAATCAATTGGGCTTGGTATGATATAGCGAAATAGAATAACTTTAGCATTCATGTCAGACATTCTAATTAATAAAGCTATGAATATATAGACTATGTCAAGTTGGCTCATGACAAACATGGCTCATCATTTTTCAGTGAACTGTTTAAAAGAAGACCCAAGCAACAAAAGTATATTGTGTGATTGTTAAACAAGGCCTCATACGAAGAAACTTTAGGATCGAGACAATTCGGAAAAAAATGAACTGCAAGAATTTTGAGATTCAAGACAGTAGGCTTACAATATCATTCAAGTTATTTCGAGATTTAAGACACTTTTGTAAGATTTTCTCACCATAAATAAATCTCTAGGTAATTCTCTCTCATAAGCTGGTGCCATTTTGTAATTTTTAAATTCTGGTATTTCATTATCTCGTAAAGTTAGCAACCTAAATCTTCTATTAATAGCCATCTCCTCATCAGTGGCTAGATCAAATTCTTGTTGTAGTTGTTCTAGTCGGAAAAAATCTCTGGACTGCATGACGTTTGTACTTTTAGACTGTAATAGATATTTTCAGGTAAAGTAATAAGTAATAAAGAAAAAACTTCATACAGTTGAAACCTTGATATTGGACTTACAGATATAGAATAAAATCTGCTGTTTTCTTATGACTTTTGTTACATAATAAATTCAATCATTAAGTTATGCAGTGAGTTCAAGCATTTAACTTGAAACAATGAGAAGCAATATGATGAGTTTTTTCTTTTGCCTTTCAAATAATTTGGATCTTTCCACAAATCATATTGAATTTCAAACAGCTAAAGAACAACCAATCTTACCCCTAACATAAAGACTAAATCAGCATTATTGGGATCATTAGGATCTAATCTAGATTCTTGAAACCATTTAGCTAATTTATCTAAATCAACTACACCACTGGCACCAATAGCTGCTACTGGATCCATCATTTTCATAGCACTGAAAATAACAAGATATATAATGATCATATCAAGCCATACATAATTCAATTCAAATTGCTGTTTGTTTGCCATTCAATATTTCTTATGATGGGTCAAAATTCAAATGGATCAGTATACAAAATACAAATGGACTAGTATACAAAGTACAAAGGGAATAAAATACAAAATACAAAGGGAATAGAATACAAAATACAAAGGGAATAGAATACAAAATACAAAGGGAATAGAATACAAAATACAAAGGGAATAGAATACAAAATACAAAGGGAATAGAATACAAAATACAAAGGGACTAGTATACAAAATACAAAGGGAATAGAATACAAAATACAACTGGATCCCCAATGAATAAAATACTTAACAACTTTTGCTCTAGATTTTGCCATGATTTGGACAAGATTTTAATTAACAGAATTGTCTTGCTTGTATAGATTTTATTTTTTTTATCACATAATAATTTATGATTTAAAGTAGTGTAAAGATAAAACTTACTTATAGTAATTAGTAGGTGCTATAGAAGTAGTCGGTGGTACTAGTGGTGTACCGTCTGAGTCAACTGCCCATGCTACACTACTACATAGTATACCAGTTGTCATTAATATCATAGTATTAGTACCATGAACATCAAATGTGAATGGTACACCTGAAATAATTTAAACGACATAAAATGAAATGAAATAAAGATTTACATGCTTCTTTTCTGATCCTGGAAGCAGCAGAGTATACTTCAAAATATCAACAGAGTGATCTCTGGAAATAAGAAACAAAATAAGAATAACAACTTAGGTTCAGTGAGGATCCATTCAATCAGCTATTGCTTGGCCAATCCTCATGGCATTTCACAAGTTGACCAAAATGATGGCTCTTACTGTGCTACAGAACCCCAAAATCTGACCCTTACCACTTCCAACACCTTCATTAGTTTTATCTATTTTTAGATCAGTACTAAAATCCATTTCCTCTAATTGTACACTCTGTGATGTTACAGAGGGATCAGGTATACCAGCATATAGATCAGCTAATAGATCATTACCTAGAGCTCTAGCTTCAAAGATCTGAAATAAACAATATGTTCCGTAATTTCATCCTCTTGAGCATCTTGCTAAGAGGACCTTTTGGGGTTGTAGGTGAAGAGTTTCCTACAGTTCTTATACCTTAGGGTATGGAAAAATGCATGCTTTTTTTAAGACTTTCAAATCCTTAAGAAACACCAAAATTCACAATACTTTGTGAAAACAGAACAAAACAAAACAAGTTTCAAAACTTACAGTCACAATAAGAAGTATAATTATTAGTATAGTTACCTGAAACTTAATTGATTCTGGCCATTGGACAATTTTTAAATTATAAATTTGACCAAAGGTCACTCTGAAGTCTTGTGATAATGGTCTGGAATAGAATGAAATATTTAAAGAAGGAATTCTTTTCAGTAGAACAGAAGATCATCACCAGAACTTCCCGTTGAATTTTGTGTGACAACTTTTCATGGGAAATAACCACAATAATTACAGCATATTTCGACCGCCCATTAGATAATCTGTTGTATTAAGATAAGTATTGTATAAACTATACTCACTTGGAGGGGGTTCTAGAAACTTCTTTATCATTAAACAATATCTTAACAAACACCTTCGTTTTAGATACATCATCTCTTCTCTGTTGTTCACCTCTACAAATATATATAACAAAATAACCATCAGGAGAATGGAAACCACAGCAAGTCTGAACTATTCACTGCTAATGGTTGATCTTTAAGAGAACATCTTAAAGCTGCAAAGCTAATGATATCATTTTTAAATTTTGATCGAGATTATTTTGCTTAATGCTTAAATTGCATAAAATGTCCAAAATACAACTTTATCTAACACTTTGACTAAACATTTTATTTTGTCCAATCTTGAAACAATAGTTACAATTATGATATCATTACAATATAAAACCTCTAATGTACTTTTATCTATAAGTTACCTGGGACACTGATTTGTTGGAGTGATTGTAGCAGTATTTGACAACTCAGGAAATAATTTGGGTTCCCCTGAAACATTAGCAAAACATGAATATTAAAAGCCAGTCAGTTATTTAATGTAAAAATTGAATTTGTAATTTCATGAAAATGTGAAAAGCCCCCAAAATGGCTTC
The DNA here is from genome assembly GCF_000327385.1 of Lottia gigantea. Taxonomy (NCBI): domain Eukaryota; kingdom Metazoa; phylum Mollusca; class Gastropoda; family Lottiidae; genus Lottia; species Lottia gigantea. The sequence goes on along the minus strand of NW_008709815.1, from coordinate 483,602 downwards.
TTGACAATTGAAATTGAAATATACTGGAGTTAATATTTGGAGACATTAGTAGTTTAGATCTTCTCCCAATAGCCATTTTTTTTCTTGATTTATGATTATTGTATTAATACCTTCTTTCCATTTATCCCTAGGGAAAGTAGAGTAATCCTTTTTGGCTTCATGTCAATTTTTCTGACTATAATATTAAAGAAGTTGATATCTGGACTATATTTAGTGAATAATCATTACCTGGTCTACGTCTTATGGCCATAGCCTTAGCTTTAACCTTTTCTCGTGTTAATTTGACATCAAATGTTTCTGGCATTACTGGTTGTAGTAGATCTTCTTCATTTAATAATTCTCTATCAGCTGCTGACATCTCCTACAAAATATCAAAATAAAATATAGGTTGACCATACAGCTCTGTTATTCTAGGAGTATGTGGCTTTGGATGGGGGATGGTTGGGGCATGCTCCTCTTGGAAAATAACCCCTCTTTGGCCTTTTGCTTAAACATTCATTAATATATAATAGTGATACCAGGTAAACAATTTAAATAACTGCTGCTATCAAGTGACCAGAAGAACCCTTTATTTTTCCTACATAATAATAACTTTTTCTTTAATTTTTTTCTTTTTTTTTTCTTGGGCCTTTGGGAATTTCATCTGGCCAACTATCAATAGTAACCATCAGAGATCAGCTATAGGAGAATGTTTCAGCATTAGGTCAGTAAGAACAACAATATAGACTCTTGTAACACATCTTTGGGACAATCAATGTAATGTGATTCCTGTATATTACCTGATAATCATCTTGATCCATTGTACTATGTTTTGATCCTCGTTTTTTCTTTTTATTTCTTTTTCTTGCTTCTTTCTAAAAACAGTTTTATTATTAATTCTAGTAAAATCATATCAAATAGTTGCAAAGAGTTAGCAAGATGAACCCAAAGTGAAACTCCAATCTTAATGAGTTGTCTAAATATTGTATTGCAGGCCATGTAGTGTTGTTTTATGGACTTACAAATTACTTTGAAAACTACAAATATAATTAAAGATAAGATTTCAATATTGACATTTGTCCTTGGTGATAGTATCCATTTTAAAATATATATGTGTCAAAGGAAAATTCAAAGTAAAATTCAAGTCATTGTGAAACAAACCTTAGCTGCCTGTTGTTTTTCATATCTGTCTAAATCTTCCTTGTAACGTTCTAATTCTTTTCGATAATTTTCTTCAAAATCTTCTTGTAATTCTCCTACTTCTTCTTCTATTTCTTGTTTCCAATGTAATTGATCTTCTTTCTTACTTGTTTCCTCTCTGAAAGTTTTCAATGATACATTATACACTTGAAATGACTAGACGCTTGGAAATGTCACTGTAAATAATGTACACCCCATTATAAACAAGTTAGCACTACGCAGACACCATAATATCAAGCTCAAAATTTCCTCCTCTTTTACTCCTTGTATTTTTTAATATCATTTAGGAATAAATAAAATCTATATCTATAATGAATTATTTTACAAAATTAGTTTTATAGTTTCCATGACAGCAACATGGCTCTGTCTATCAGATCCATACACGTAAAATAACATGACAAATCTGCAGTTACTCACTTAATAACTTGTAATTTTATAGGAGTATTATTATAATTCTGAAATTCTCGTATACTTTTTAATTCTTTCCATGTATGTATAATATTCTTTAATAACTGTCTATCCATTTCTTCCTCTTTATCTTTGACTGTTCTAGTATGTCTACAAAAACAATGGAGTTTGAATAAGAATTTTTGACAACACAAAGTAATTATTGGCAACTTTAACACAAAGTTTGTTCTTCAATATCAATTTTACCCCCAAGTGTAGATCACAAAGATAAATCAACATATATTCAAATTGCAATTTGTAAGTGAAATCTATAATACTGTCTAGCCAAAATTGATAAAATACAAAAATTATTGCTCATTGCGATGATCCTTGCAGGCAAATGCAAATTACTGTTAAGTACGGGGAATTTTTATTCCTAATTTGACAATTATTGGTAACGTTCCGTTGAGAGATGGTTCCTGAAAAGGGTTTGAATTCTCTTAGACTTACTTGATATCATATTTATAATCTTGTAATCTTTTCTCATAGTTAGCTCGGTCACTTACAGCCATTTCTCCCTAGTAAAATAGATATTAATATTTCTTTATGTAGAATTTATCTACTATTTATTTAACAAAAACAATTCTAATAGACACATTCGAATACACTAAACCACTTTGTAAATCCTACATCAGAGGTGAAAGTCATGCGTTTTATTTCCATCAATTAAGTAGCTTTTTCTTTGTCTCAAAAAAAAAATCCTGTAAATTTCAAGACACTTATAATTGCTCTGACACAGTTACTCATTTCTTTAAGAGATGCGTTATTTTCTGTATGCTTACCTTATGATTCTGGATGTACTCATGTAAATGTAATGCTGAACTTTTTAATGCTTTCATCTGAAATAGGAAAATTTCAAATATTCATTCATTTCTAGTAACAAAAAATATTCGTGACATTTGACTGCATGTACAGAGCATGAAACAAGCTCAAAGCCTACAGCAAAATTAGCACTTTTTGTCAGAGATTCCATTAAGCTTACTTTACCATTCCAGTTCAGTAGCACATTATCTACAGTAACAGAGATTTTTACAGATATATTAGTGGGTATTCCCAATTATACGGTATCAAAAAATACAAGCTAAATTAAGATGTATCTCCTTCTTAATGAAAGTGCTAGAAATTTGCTTTTATCAGATTTGAAATAATTAGCTTTCTCTCTTCAAGCAGAATTAGTTACCCATGTTGTTGTTGAAGCCAAAAAATGTCCAAAAAAGTCACAATATGTACCTTCTCTATCAGAAATTCAGTCATATTTTTCTTTTTCCTAGCCAGATAGTCTTGATAGAGATCTGTTAATCTAGTTGCTAGAACATGTTCTCTACTAAATAAATGATGATGTGAGAAAACAATGGAGTTGATATCAGCATCCAACTGATAACGTCCTGTACCATCTATGGCACCATCAATATAACGATAGTCAAATTCTCTCATAACAGCCTGAAAATAATTTCACAAAATATGTTCCTTTGAAACAGCAAGAAATTCCACAAGATTTCAAAATAAATGTGGTACATATATACATTAAGGCATTGCATAAAAAATTGGCCATTACATATAGATTTTAAGTCATTAACAGTAGCTTTTCTGCCAAATTTACACCAAAATATCAATTTCCACATTCCAAATCCAATCCAAGCTCAATGTTTTAAAAAAAAAATATTAAATCCAACAATATAATAGACTCAGTTACTATTTGAATATGGAAGTTGGCTGGCATTATCTGATGTACAAAATTTAGAGCCGTCACACAAAGTTCACACAACAACAAAAGATGACCTTTCCTCATTCTTTTCAAAGCATAATGCCTCGATATTTCAATGAACCAGAAACTTACCTTTCTAAAGACAGTTTCTAAATAAGGTTCTTGTTCATCTGTCATAAAAGGTCGTGAAGGGTTTTTCTTTAAAGGATCAGGTAAGGCTTTTAATCTTCCATCTTCTCCAAACCATTTCCGTCCCTATTAATACGTAATATATCAAGACATGTAGAAAATATCACAGTTTAATTGTAACAATTTTGTATATTTTGAAGCTGACATATATCTTCTCTTTAATAATAATATTCTCATACCTTATCAGGTTCATGTAATAATCTATTCTCCATTTTGTTTAAATTTCTATTAGCAACTGATGGTCGTACACCAACATACAATCCTTCTTCCTCTAAAAATCTTGGCATCTTCTCTGTTGCTAGCTTCTCATTTAGAGGCACTGAAAGAAATATGCCTTATCTACAAAACTTTTGATAAAATATAACTGTCAAAGATGGATACAATTTAACAGGCAACAAAAAATACCCCTCATTTAACAAATGAGCTCTTCCAATCAAACATATAAATATCATATTGATAGAAAATATGCATGTGTGGAAGAGTTCACTTAAAGATAAGGGATGTCAAATAGAGGATTTGAACACCATTTCCAGTTTTGAATGTTTGACAAGTATCTCAGAATTCTTGGCCAATGAAAGGATCCAAGATGTTATTTTGAATTCAAAAGGTACATCCTAAAGTAGCCATTCATAAAGAGAAAATGTAAAAAATTTACTTACTGGACATAACAGAGGGTATAAATAGTAACCTGTCATCTACTTCCTGTTTCTTAGATCTAGGTATATAATCTGATTTACGAACAGCTATCGGTCCAATACCTTCATCATCATGAGGAAACTCATCTAATAATGGTCTTTCTTCTAAAAAATAACAGACAAACTAATCTATACATACATAGTTATGGTGAAAAAGGTGAAATATTTGAAAATGAGTCAAAACTGAAAATTTGGCCACAAATAACAACGGATCTCATTGAAAACTTTTTCTTTGTTGATGGTAGATATTAATTAACTCTAATTATAGTTTCTATACTATTTTTTCTCCAACAGAGAAACTTGTCAAAATATTTCCAAATGACCTACCCTCTGGTTTACTCTCATCTATTTCTTTCTCTTCTTCCTGCTGTAGATAAAAATTTACATAAAATAGTACATTTGATCACATCAAAGTTCAATCTGGTAGACAGAAATATAATTTGGTTCAGTTTTTTGCATAATCCTTAACCCTTTGAACACTAAGTGTAAATAAAATAAAACATCTTGTAAACTATTTCATGTGTATTCCCTAATAGTGTGTGATATTAACATTACATAGATATCACATTATATTGTAGCCAGTAGAGCACTTGGTAGTGTTTAGAGGTTTAAAGCTCAAATCTTGAAAGCAACTAAACATACATCTTCTTCTTTTTTACTAACAGTTTCTTCATCTTCATCTCCACCTTCTTCTTCCTCATCATCTTCTTCACCTTCCCTCTTCTTCTTCTTCTTCTTTCTCTTATTAGCTTTAATTTTTTTAACAATTGCAAGATCTTCTAATTCTTCTCTCTCTGGTTCCCATTCTCTCGTGAAGAAATCATAAGATTCTTCTGCAGTTGGTAAACGATCGCCCTAAAATAACATGAAACTGTGAAGCAAATAAAGATAACGAGTCCTAGTTTGAAAAAAGTTTATCTACTCACATTTATACATTATTACAATTATGATAAATACAACATAAAATTGTTTGAAAAAGGGACATAGTCATTGTTTTATAATCAATTCATGGTTAAGATTATTAAAGAAAAATAAATTTGCTACAAACTGAGTGAGTTATTATCGAGTAAAAAGTGAAAAATTGATTACTTATTTCTGTTTAAATTTCTTTTCCTTAAAATATTGTGCCATAAAGCTACAGTATTAAATTGAAAAGAGAAGTTAAAAACTGGTTGTTCAAACTAAAATCAAAAGCTTAAAAGGTTCAGTGTAGATGAACAAAAGGACCATGAAAAGCAAAGACAACCTTATTCCTTCTTAAAAACACTCAAAATACAAAATAAATGGCATTTGAAAATCACATTAAATCTTTTACATTTCAAATTTTAATCTAAACAAAAAGCACATTGCAGAATTATATTTTTATAATAATTTGAGAGAATATTACAGATCTAGGGATATCAATAAGGTTTTGGTTATTTCAAATAAAATAAAATTGCTAGCACTACTGTCTGTGTCAAATCAAAATCCACTGATTGATTTTAATTCAAGATTTCTACAAGACCATTAACAGGAGTGGAAAATCTTACAAAATTTATAGGATTTTATTCTAACATGTTCCGTATCTATGTCTATAAGCTACTTCTTATTGTCACATCTACTGTGTAATATTTCATACAATTTATTGTCTGCTGAAGTGAAAAGCCAACGATAAAAATGTGACACTTGCAAATATGATTCAATACTCGATTGCTCATTCCTTTTTGAAAAAAAAAGCTGCAAAAATCATAAGTCAAGGCATTCTTGAGACCTATATCTCTGACGGTAAGAAAGCCTGGTTGAAAAATCTGAATTTATCATCTCGACATATGCCAGGATATAACCAGGACCAGGTAAGCAGGCAAGTGTCAAACTAACTGTGCCACAGTTTTATATCTGGCAATATTATAAGCTACGACGTTTTTAAACTACAAATTTTTCTTTAATTCTAATATCTCTGTAAAATTTCTACTTTGTTAAGCTTATTTAAAACTAAACACATATAAACAAACAAAAACAAAATTTACAGAGTGACTAATACAATGGCAGAATGCTATCAGGTGTCTTATTAAAAGGGTTTTACCCTCAATAAAAATACAGGATGTTGGAGCTAAGAAATATGAAATAGAAATCGAAAGAATAAGCATGCACATCTGTTATTTGCAAAGAACATCATTAGTAACAAGAATTTCAAAAAATATCAATTCAGTCAATACAAGAAATTGTTGTTTTGTTGAACCATACCTTCATGCCTTTGAAATTTTTCATTAGTCACCAAAATGATGAGAAACTGGAGATAAAGCTCAAAATCAACAGCCTTGGCAATAATATTTCACAATTCATTTCTAAGTAATTATGTATGAAAGTTTGATTCAATTTCGAATTTCAGCATAATCTGCCAGGTTTAACAACAAAAAATATTGTTTTAAAAATCGAATTTATTCTCAATGGATTTTCCATATTATGATTAATTTAATTTCCTTTAGAATGGTTCAACAAAATTACAATTTCCTTGCAAAACAATCTGAAATCTAACTGCGAAATGGGAATAAAAGCAAATTTTTATTCAATCTATAAATATTGGAAAAAATAAAGTCACAAGTTCAACCATTTACCCTTATTTCAAATGCCTGTGAAACATAAAAAAAATACACAGAATTTAGAAGAAAAAAAACATTATAGACACTACTATTCTTGCAGATTTGTGACATTGCAAAATCATGCAACTATTGGTTATGACATTACAAGAACATCTTCGAACAGCATACAATTTGTGTTGTGTAATGAATGCAAATACATAAGCACTTTTCTTTTTTTTTTTATCTAAAATTTGCCTTTCTACATGAAAAGAAAATAATCTATTTCATGCAACACACTACTCAAACAAAGAGGTAGAGATAAAAATTTAAAGTATCCCCTCATTTGTTGAAAGTAAAGGAAGCCATATGACCTATATAGAATTCATGCTATATATTCCCTCAAACACAAGTTAAAATAGTTACTGTATCCAATGTGCTCAAAATATTAGATTATTCATTATTTGTGTGACAAAAATTTGACATTATTAATATGTGTACTGAAAATATAAACATAAACCAAAATGTGACATTATGGTTTAAGAGTATTTAGAATATCAACATGCCACAACCATGCCAATTACATCTAGAAATAATTTTTTTACGAATATCTTAGCTTACCCTTTGTCCTAATCTCTCCATCCTTTCTTTCCTTGATCTAAGAAGTTTAGATTTTTCTTCCAACATTCTTTCCATCTCTTCTTCATCATACTGAAAAAGTCAACCATTTTAAATTATTCAATACAGATAATACCTTAAATTTGACCTTCGCTCCCATCCTTTGTAACAGTTTGTTATTTTTGTGATCAACTCACACGCAATGATGGCTAAATCAGACAGAACAATGCCTGTCATATGACTGAAATGTTTTATGAAGATATGAAATATTAGTTTTCAGTTTCTATGTATATTTTTCCACATAAAAACAAATGTACCGGTAATTGCCATAAATTATATGCTCAGTGTACTTGTGCTACTCTAGACGCAAAACTTGAATCAAACAAGCCTCAAGAATCTAACTCACATCTTTATCAAATCTTGTTTTCTTTTCTCGTTCATCTTTTAATCTTCGTCTTTCTTCTCTCGCTTCCTCTCTTATATCAATTTCAGCTTTTTCCTTTTAAACATAATCATTTATCTCTTGAGTTTTTTAACATTATTTAACAAACCTTTAGGTCACAGCTTAATTTCATCAAAGTGAAACCAATTGACGGAAAAATTTCATTTCTTATTTTCCTACAAATGGTTGGCACTTCAAATTGACAAAAATGATATATCAAATTTTGTGCTTTAAACCAACAATTAAAACTAAATCCAAGGGCAGTCTGAGACTTGTGTACAAAATCACACAAAACTCAGAACAAAACTGATAGCCATCAGCAGGCAAATGAATCCAATATTCTAAATTTCAATAATTTACTTAGTACAATCAGTTCTTTACCTTGGCTTTAGCTATCCTACTACGTAATCTTTCTCTAACAGATGAACCTTTAGATGCAGCTCTTGTCATAGTAGAAGCTGGTGTTTCATCAGCACCAGTACTCTCTAATGTTCCTGTTCTTTCTAATTTCTTATCTCTTTCTAAAATCAAAATATAACACTGTTTTATTCAATGATAATTAAGACATTTATAAAGTTATGACTGAACTGTAGAAATTTTAGAGATCAAAATGAATGCTCCACTTTAAAGATTGCTAACATGGAAGGGCAAGTTCATCTTGTGGCATACTTGTTAAAACTTGATAATCATTTACAAAGATTATTTCCATATGAACTGTACAAGCCAAAAATGGCAAGAACTTACAAAGATGTGAGCTAAAGCTAAGACAAACATAATAAACTATCTTTAAAAAAATAACTGAAACCCACCCTCAGCTCTGACTGTTTCTGAAATGATCTCTAACTGTTCCTGAATCCTAGTAGTGGTGGTAGTAGTTGTAATACTTTCTTCTTCATCTCTTGGCATAGGTACAGTACCATCAGCAGTATAGTCAGCAGATGTTTCCAGAGCAGATCTTTGAGCTTCCAGTTCTTCTAACTCTGTTTCATCCAATTTCTTACGGCTCTTCTTCTTTACCGTTTTCATTTCTCCCGCTAAATCATCTGCAGGACTTTTTAGTTTAGACAGCTACAATTTCAAGATATAAAGATAATGATATGAGTAAATGCACAGAATCTTAAACCCTCACCTTATTCAAATAAAAAAAAAACATATAAGCTTAATACTTAATTCATAACTTACCTCTCTGAGTTTCTTTCTGTGTTTAGTTCTTAATTCTTTCTTCAAAGCCGTAGAATGTGCAGCATCTTCCAATATCTGAAATAGATAATATGAAATAATAATGCTATGAGTTTGAATGCAAGTTGATATGATATCACATATTTTCGTATTATATAAACTCAGACATAGGCTAATTCTTTTAAATATCTCACCTCTGCAGCAGATGAATCTCCTTCATTTTGTGAAAAGGCTTGATAAGCTGCTTCTGTGTCTGAATCCTGAAATGACACAAAAGTATGTGAGTTTGCTACATGGAGTAGTCTACAAACTCTCCAATATTCTTAAATTACCAGCTACCATCTATCTAGCATGTGCTTCAGTTGTTACCAAGAAATCATCCTTTTCAAAAAGATATCAATAGTTCTAATAAAACTTCCATTTTGTTTAAGAATCAGATGCCTTTGAGGAAAATCAGCCTTAATTGTAACTTACCAAGGCAGGATTTGAATGACCATCTCCATCAACCTCTTCATTATCTATCAATGGTTGTCTTTTACTTCGCTTTTTACGTTTTTCCGCCATTCTTAATCTGAATAGTGATTCATATAAAGTAATCTATCTCAGAGTAATAAATATAATAAGGATTTTTAGTCTTGTTGACTTGTACAATAAAATGTTTAAGCAGTAACTAAGAATAAGAACATAAATAGGTCTTAACCAATTCCAGGAATGGACAGGGTCATAATCATACATGTCATCATCTAAATTTGTTTAACACCTGAAGGGTGTTAAGGGTCTATAAGGGCGAATTTTGTGTCAGAGGACTAAAATCTCCCCCCCCCCCCCCTTTTTTTTTTAAATAATTCAAATCAAATACCAACCAATCTAGCAAATATCTACCTTTTTTTAAGAAATATTACATGAGAAATCGTTCGAGGTCTCTAATCAATGACTTAAAACTACTCCATAAAAACCACTGCTTCAGAAATCCATTATTTCAGATCTATTTTGCAAATCCAAACGTGAAAAAACTTGTTAACATCGCCGACAAAAGGAGAATGCATGTAAACATTAGAGAGTTCCAAACAAGGGGAATAACCATTTTCATTCAGACTACTATTAAATTATCTTAGCCATCGTTAGAACTCAAGCCTACAAATTGTCCAATATTTTGGATAAAAATTGCCGCTTGTAAAAATGATTCCATGAGCCATGTTTTTATTTATATCTATGCAAAGTAATTTGAAGACTTATGGTGCTGCTTTGAGTATCATTCTAACAAGTAATTGAAGTGAGTTTAGGTGCTGGCATACACAAGACAAACGGATGACATTCTCAATCATTGCATGGCAAATGTATTGAAAGAATCTTTCTAAAAGAGGTATTCAGGGGAAAAAAGATTCTATTTTGCTGACAAAGGGCTACTTTCTCGAATAATCATCAAAATAGAAATATATCTATAAGGTAAGGGTCAGGAACCAACAGATGATTCTTCTGGTGTGGGTAAAGTTGAACTTATAGGAGAATATGCATTGCATTAGCAAAATCATCTTTGACCCAATTAATATAAAAAAAAATTACAAGGCAAAAGTAAAAGTAATACAAAATTTATTTTGATCTTCAATTATTTTTGTTTCCATTTTCCTGGTTTTTTCATTTAGCTATTGATTCTCGGAAACTTCCATAAATAGATGTTCATGATATTTCAATTTGTACAAGTTGTACCAAAATATCCAGGAGGACAAATACAGTTAAATTCACCATTCGAGTTTTCAAAACACATACCTCCATTACACGGATTGGGTGTACAACCTATACTTGATATTCTTGATTCACATATCGAACCCTGAAATTAAAATGATAGTATAATATGAATGAATATACAAAATAAAATGGAGTTTTGCTGAAAGTTTTCTGCACCTGACAGAGTAGGCCTATTGATGTGGTCAATGCCAGACACTGTATGGTAGCCTACATTCAAACGATTTAATACTTTTCAAAACAGTGTAATACATCAGCAAAATGTCTGAATAAATAGAGCAAGCATTATTATTTGCTTCTGAAAATGAGACTTACAGTGAAGCCATTAGGGCAGTCACAAACTGGTTTGTTTTCCACAACCCAACAATCAGCATTATTTAAACAGGGACTTGGTGTACAAGCATCTACAGTAGCTAAAAATATATCAATTATAAAGGTTATTATCTATGGTACATCGAGTCAGATAGAATGAATTATACATCAAATCAATTATACTTTCCAAATGATCAAATTCTTCAATTTTAAAGGTAAATAAATGAAAGCTGTAACTTTGCAGACTATCTATTTTAAAACTGTCAACTAACCATGATATGTAATACGTAGAATTAAACATTATAAAGTCTCATTAGCATACTTTTTAAGTTTGCATATTGAAAGTTATAAATGGTATTGATAGAATGGTATAAATCAAATTCTATAACAACGTGCTATATTACTATCAGGAAATTGTCAAACAAATTTACCCTCACAAGATATACTTACAAACAATATATTGACAATATAACCCTTCATATTTACTGGGACATTCACAAAATATACCAAATTCATCTGTAAAACATGTTCCACCATTTTGACAAGGCTTCTGGTTGCAATTTGTCAATTTAGTTTCACAGCTTTTTCCTGCAAATATATCTTTTATTAGGAAAAGTTTCAGAATCTGATTTCAAAAAAGGGTGCCAACTATATTTGCAATTAAACAGTATCAGTGATCAACTGTAACTCCACTTTTCTCTACTCAGTCCAGTGATATCAGAAACATTACCTGTATATTCTGGGGAACAAGAACAGAAGAAATCTGTATTTCTAACTGAACAAACACCATTATTACATGGATTGGAACTACATGGATCAAATTTAGTACCACAATTTTTACCTAAAATCGAGAATTTCAAGTTTATTCACTATACATTATCTTAAGAACATCTTTTTAATGAATAAATATCAAGTGAAAACTTCTTCTACAATAATCTTAAATTGTTTGGACATACTTCACTTGGTTCTTGCCTTCCCTTCCCTTTATTAGTAACTTACATAGTATGAAACCATGAACCAAGAACCAAAGAAGTTAAAGGGACTTTCTGTTGTTTTCATGGGTTGAAAAAATTTATGAGAACTTTACATCAAAATCTAGAAAAAAACCTGTCCCATAACTTATCTGAAAGTTTTAACTTTACGTTTTTGGTACCATAATGAAAATTTTACATAATGCCCCATTAAAACTAGAATATGAATATGTTTACCTGTAAAACCTTGCAGACATAAACATTGATAGACTGTACCAGTCTGAATACAGGTAGCATTATTTAAACATGGTTTACTATCACATGGTTGTTTTATAATCTCACATTGAATCCCTATAGAATAACAAAATGAAGATTTTACATATTTTTGATTGGTGGAAATGTTGAACACGCTGTTCACATGTCAATGTAAGATTGTGAAGGAGTATAATAAATAAAATATATCTCTGGATTTGGGGTAGAAACTATATGACTGAATTTTTAGCTTTAAGATCATTTTAAATTTTGATTTTCATCCTATCTATCTTACTAGTTGTAATCTTTCCTGACATGGCTATAAAAAATAAAAATAATTTACCAGAATAGTTTTCACTACAGTTACAAGTGAAACTGTTGGCGGTATTGGTACATGTACCATTATGAAGACAAGGACTACTATCACAGGCTTTAACTTCTGTTTCACATTTAGCACCAGTATACCGTAATGGACAATTACATCTATATCCATTAGTACCATTTCTTTCACAAATACCATTGTTTAAACATGGTTTCAAATCACAGGGTGACTGTTGTGTTTCACAACTACTACCTATAAGTGGAAAGCACCCTTTAAAGCTGAACGTTATCAATCATATGGACAAAATTAAATGATATTCATAAGTTGAAGCAATATTTCCAAGATTCATTTGGATTTGCAACTTCCAGAGATTGTCCATTAATATCTTCTGAGAGATATCCAGGGTTGCAGCTATGGTGGACAACAGTATGAAATTGAGAGCTTGTTCTCTTCGCCATTTTGAGTAACTACTTAAGCTATGACCCTGAAGGTATCAGACATTGAATGTCCGTTAAATCTACAGAAAAGCATTCCAACTGACCTGTGAACCCTGTTGTGCACTGACATTTTGGTTCACCATTGACAATGACACACTGTCCATTGATACAGTTGGTTTGATCACAAGTTGGTAGACGTGTATCACAATTCTTGCCTGTAAATCCTGGATCACAAATACAGCCATAGAAGGTTGTGTTGATGTTACTACAACTACCATTGATACAAGGGTTGACAGCACAAGGCAGCCTGGTTTCACAGGTAACACCAGTGTATTCTGGCTCACATCGACAGGAGTACTGCAAGCCATTCGTGGAACATGATCCATTATTCAAGCATGGTGAACTACCACATGGGACAGGGACATCACAATTACTACCAGTAAAGTTTGCTGGACATCTACATGTAAAAGATGAACCATTGACGATGCATGTTCCAGAATTCAAACATGGCTGTCCTGAACATGGAAGTAATGAATTCTCACATCTTTGTCCAGAAAACCCACCATCACAGATGCACAAGAAGTTGTCTCCATTCAGAAAGCAGCTACCATTATTCATACAAGGCGAACTTCCACATGGGTTGTATCTAGAACAAGTAGGTCCAACATAAAATGCAGGACATTGACAACTATATGAAAATCCCACAGTTGTACAGTTTCCTCCATTTAAACATGGGGAGCTCCAGCATGGGAGATAATTATCACAGCTTTTACCAGTATACTGAGTAGGACATTGACAACTATAATCCGTTAATCCAATATTATTACATTGACCATTGTTCAAACATGGGAAACTGGCACAAGGAAGAATAGATTCACAGTTCTTTCCTGTTGTACTTGGTGAACATGTACAAGAATATGTACTGTTGTCAACATTGATACAGGCTGAGTTCTGTTGGCATGGACTTGATGAGCATGAAAGGAAAGTCTCACAAGCACCCCCAGTATATCCAAATGTACAAACACATCGATAACCTGTGGCTGTTTCAACACAAAGTCCTCCATTTTTACATGGCTTGTCCTGACAAAATAGTCTTCTGGTACAGCTTGGACCAGAAAAGGGTGGAGCACATTTACATTCATAACTATCTGCTTTATTAATGCAAGAACCACCATTAGCACACTGGTTTGTTGCACAGGGCTGAACAGCTTCACACAAGGATCCTGTATACTCCACAGCACAAGAGCATCGAAATCTTTGAGATTGGCCAATTAGATTAATACACTGTCCATTATTTTGACATGGAAAGGAAGAACAAGAAAGATAACTCTCACAAAATTCTCCAGTGTAGGCAGACGTACAAATACAAACCTCTCTGCCATTCACTAAAGAGCATGCCGCTCCATTTTGACATAAATTCTTCTCACACATTTTGATTTCTCGGCAGTCTGGTCCAGAAAATGGTTCTGAACACTGGCAAGAATAACTACTTCCTACAGTTTGACAAACACCATTGTTAAAACATGGTTGAGATCCACATGGATTAGGTGTGTCACAAGTTGGTCCAGTAAAGGTTAAAGAGCATGTACAATATGCTGCATCATTTCTAAGAGTACACATTCCTCCATTTTTGCAAGGTGAGAGTAAACATTCATTAACTCTCATTTCACAATTATTGCCTGAAACATAAAATATAAACAATCTTGATTCAATACAACCTAAAATAAACAAGGACAATCCACTAATATCTGAGGTAGCATAAATAACATGCAAGAACCTTCATTAACCATTAACCAATGTTTTTTTGATGTTTCAAATGTACAAAGTTTGGTCTCATATGTCATTGACAGACTTCATTTAGTATGTAAACGTTAAATTTCTTTTTAAGGCTTTCTCTAACCACATAAGTGAACATAGTAATATTTTTTAGGAAGAAAGTTGAATACAAATGTTCCCCTCCATTCCATATTTCCAAGGATAAAAATTACTAATTCACCTGTAAATCCAGAAACACAATAACATTCATAATATCCATCTGCTAGTCCTGAGGCACAGAACTGTTTTCCTTGACGACAACAATAACCGTCATTTTGACAAGGCTGTGATAGACAGGGATCAACCTTGATAGAACATTTGTCTCCAGTATACCCAGGTGAACATTGACATGTATATTTATTAATACCATCTATACATTTACCTACAAAATACAAATTGAAATATGACCAATGAATTTTTTTCATACTGCCAATCATAGACTTTCACACTTTCAAATTTTAAGCTTTTATTTAGGTAACGAATATGGTGACCGATTTCCTTTCCTCAATATCAGAAGAGCTTTGAAGTTTGAAGAAATGTTGGGAGTCTAGGTGTGATATAGGGTACTGTGGCAGGCAAAACTAACATTAGTTTTGGGGTCTTCTTGCCCTCAAATAAGTTTGAAGACAAAGTTCATCATGATATTCCTCTCCGTAACTTGAAAATCATGTCCTATGACTGAGACATGTGAAAGAAAGTAAGTAACAAACCATTTTGTCCACAAATGTTTGGTTGACATTCATTGATATTACTTTCACAGAAACTACCAGTAAAACCTTGTAAACAAACACATGTTGGTGATGAGCCAGGTAGATTCCCTGGTAAACAAATTCCATGATTCATACAGGGATCTACAACAATAAAAGGGTTATCTTAAATTGATATAGGTTTCCATATAATAGATTAACCTGTTGATTAAGTCTTTAAAATTTGTTCTCAATCTCCATCTTTATTTTGTTTTGAAGTAAAATAACTAGCACTATAATAACAGTGAAAAAATTGGTCTTGTTTATGTCCCTAATTGTACTGGAGGTGCTTTAATAACTCTGCTTGACCATATCCATAAATGAATAGATTAAAGGGACAGATGCGTCATTTTGATTTTAGTCTTGAATATATTTAAAAATTCTTCAGGAGTACTAGAAATGTTAAAAAATCGCATAATTCCTTCAACCTAGGAATTTTACTCACTATTTCTATTTGTCTTTTCTCTATATCAAAGGGTATCTTAAAATGAGTCGTCATTTTAACATTCAAACACGGATTATTTCAGACACATGGATTTGAGGGCTCCAATTTTGACGGTGAGCTGTGAACACTATTACTGATTGGCTAGGCCAAAAAATTCCAGTTTCTGAGACTAAAGTATGATTGGTCAAATAAAATGGTGAACCTATCCCTTTATAGTATAATTGCGAATATAATACGCAGCATGCCTTAATTCCTTACCATTATTTGTACAAAGCTGTTGTCTCTCACAATTTGCCCCAGCTCTGTTAGCAGGACAGACACACACATATTCATTGAGTCTGGATTCACATACACCATTAAATAGACATGGTTGAGAAAAACAATAGTTTATCATTGATTCACATTTTTGACCTTAAAACAATAATTATATCTTTTAAAGGGAGTGTTTGTTGTTAATAAATAGATTAGAACTAATCAAAACACGACTTATAGAGGAATTTTTCAGATCATGGATGGTAGGAGTAGCTACCTATAGCCTACACTACGCGAATAATATAAAATTCCCTTTTTCAACAGCACTATTCTGAAATTTCATAGATTTGCAATGGGTTCTAAGCTGAATAAAGTCTATTGGCTAAGTTTGCCTATTTCCAGCTGGAAAATTGAATAAACCAGCAATATGTCACCATGGCCAAGAATTGGTCCCTTAGATTTTACTTACCAGTATAGCCTGTCAAACAGGAACAGGTGAAGCTGTTAATTAAATCTGTACAAGTACCATTATTTAAACAGGGATTAGACTGACAATCATCGATATCTATTTCACATTGTCTTCCAGTAAAACCTGCTTGACAACTACAGTTAAACTGATTGTTTATAACCTGAAAATATAACCTCCCTATTGTTTATAACTGGAAATTCAACCATCTATTTATTCATAACTTGAAAATATAACCACTAAATAGTTTATAATATGGAAATATAACCACTAAATAGTTTATGATATGGAAATATAACCACTAAATAGTTTATGATATGGAAATATAACCACTAAATAGTTTATAATATGGAAATATAACCACTAAATAGTTTATAATATGGAAATATAACCACTAAATAGTTTATGATATGGAAATATAACCACTAAATAGTTTATAATATGGAAATATAACCACCAAATAGTTTATAACATGAAAATATAGTCACCAAATAGTTCATAATATGGAAATATAACCACCAAATAGTTCATAATATGGAAATATAACCACCAAATAGTTTATAACATGAAAATATAACCACCAAATAGTTTATAACATGAAAATATAGCCACCAAATAGTTTATAATATGGAAAGATAACCACCAAATAGTTTATAACATGAAAATATAGTCACCAAATAGTTTATAACATGAAAATATAGCCACCAAATAGTTCATAATATGGAAATATAACCATCAAATAGTTTATGATATGAAAATATAACCACCAAATAGTTTATAACATGGAATTATAACTGGTTAACGGTCAGTCTGCTGTATACCCTAATAATTTTATAATTAATTAATTCATTTTGATAATCTATCATATAGAAATAATTATAAATATATTTTATATCTGAATTTTATTAAAAAGCTAATTGGTGAAAAATACCAAATGACTCAAATAAACTCTTTAAATATAAATTAACATAACCCTGCATACATATCTAATACTTGTTTCTGTTATTACCTAGAAGTAAGATAACAATTAATTTGTTAATTGTCTTTCTAATTGTTTGCATAATTAAGAAATCTAAGATGTATCTTATCATAATTAAGTCCATCTTAAATTACATAAGACTTGTTGTCAAATTGAAATTTCTCTCAGTTGAGAGGTGCATTCCACTTTGTAGTGTTGTCATTTTAACAGTTTGAAGGTAAAAGTATATCAAATTTTTCTCACTTAAAAGGACCAAAAAGAAGTTCACCACAGAACAGGGTGGTATTTATACTCAAATCAACTCAATGAAGTTGAAGCAGTGACTTTGACTTAAAGAGATTCATGCTCAAACAGAATCAAAGCATTAAAAGCTTGCTGTTTAAGAATTTGTTTAAAAATAATACAGGGGATCGTCCGCAAGTGTTTTCTCTTCTTATTGTAATCTGCAAAAAGAGTCAATATGATACTGCATGAAAGCCAGTTGGGCAGAAAGTTTGATGAGTTTTTCTGCATTTCAAGCTTTGCTTCAAAATAATTTTCTTATGATTAACTTATAATTAATTTATTTTTTCCATATTCAGATCTAGAAACAATGGAGTCAGCCAACAGTACTAACACCAGTAGTACCTTCCACAAAAGAGCAAATTTTGACTATCTTGATACAGTACACAAGGTTGCTTTAGGGATGTCCATAATAGAAACCATTGGAATGCTAGTCTGTAATGGTCTTCTCTTGATCACTATATTCACTTCACCAAAATTGAGGACAAACTTTCAATACATTATTGTGTGCAGTGTCGCTGTAGGAGATTTACTGATTGGTAGTCTTGGTCTACCAGCTGTCACAGATTTCATCATACAGCAAAAGATTACGGTTCGATGTGAAATTCATGTAATCATTCAAATTTTGCTACATTATGGTCATGTGAATATTACTTTAATTGGATTGTTCATGATCAGTGCTTACTATGTGCTCAAACAATATTCAGTGCCACTGCCAGAATTAGGAGAGCGTCTGCATCGCAGTCTTTCCATTTTCTTGGCCATTCTACCATGGATTCTGACATGTGTTGTGATTTCGGCAGTTGTTCCTGTAGGAATAAATCTTTTGATATATAAATTCTGGAGAGCAAATTCGTGTCCTCTTCACTTGAAGACCTGGGCCAACTATACTATTTTCTCACTATGTTTTTGTCTTCCTGTAATTTTCATTATAATCACTTCAAGTTTAATCATTAAAAAATGGTATTCTGTGGCTCGTGGAACTGATGCCTTCCAACCACATCTGATGAAAGAAGAAGGATCACTTATTCATCCAAAATACATCATTATTATCAATATTGTCAGCATTTTGCTTCTGTTGCCAGTTCAAATAGTACAGAACAGTAAATCCAGTTTTCCAAGTGTCAAACTTCTTGTGATCATTATGTTTGCCACTTTTGAAATTTCTTTGTTTAAATCAGTCGTCTTACCCTGCATTTGGCTGTGTGTACCAGAAGTTCGTCAAGAATTTTTAGTGAGATGTAAAATGAGTTATTGGAGACGATCAAAAGAATCATTAAGGCATGTTATTAATAAAACATATCAAGAATACAAAGAAGATGAACAGAAAGAGGACAAAGGACAGGAACCATAAATGAGGTGTTACATGAAAGTTCTGAGAACTACAGAGATGAATGAAGTTTTCTTATAATTAATCAAAATCAATAGACGTTTTGTGGCTTTTTGTATTATGGTCTGTTATAAGTTTAATTTGAACTTTTTTCAATTTCCCATTTAATGCATGTGTTCATATAACTCAAGAAAAATGGGATCAAATCATGTATGTATGAAAAATAAGTTTTAAGATCACCGCTGATTAATAAAAGCAGTCTATAGGTTTTTGTTGTTGTTCATCTCTTAACATACCTCACTTGGACATAAATGTCGCCATTTTATTTCATGATGGTTTGTAACATCTAAGATAGGCAATAACATAACGGCAAAACACTAGCGAATACAGCCAATCATAGCCTCTGATTACCTGTGCAACCAAATTCTTACTGACTTTCTCTTGAGCACTCTTATTGGCTGTATTCACTAGTGTGCAGTCCAATCAAAGCGATGCATTCACAAACTTCTGTGATTCTGTGATCCAAGAAAGGTGGCTATTGAAGTCAAGGGATTAGAAGAAGTCATCGGCCATTGTTTTATTTTGTGTTTAATGAATAAATACCAACCTGACATTGTCCATTATTAAGACAAGGGAGAGAACTACAAGGATTAATTGTTTGCACACATCTGTCTCCACCATAACCTAAAATATACAACATCAAATTATCTTATGGAACTGAATTATGATTTTACAGACCATTTTAAATATTTTCATTTCTACGTTTGAAGATTAGAATTTCCTTTGAGAACACAATAAAAGAAATGGCAGTCTTCATAATATCCGTTGGTTTTAATATAACTACACAGGGCACATGGCTTCAATTTGACCTCTTTTCATCATAACACTATTTCAGTGAAGGTCGAACAGATTATCCAAAATCAAAATATTGAACATGACATATGCAACAATATGGAGCAGGAATTAAAAATGAATAACTGATTTGGCTATTTTGTCAAGCTAAAAAATCTGTCAAACAAAAACTACCTGGAATACAGTTACAATGGTATCTGTTGTTTCTAAGTTGGGTACAAACACCATTAATACAAGGATTTGGTGAACATGAACCAACACTTCCAGATTCAGTTGTGGTTGTTGCCTGAGTGGTGCTCCTTGATGATGGTGAAGTGATCTGTGCAGATGGTGAGGTGAGCTGAGTTGATGACGTTGTGACCTGTGTTGGTGATGTTGTGACCTCTGTTGGTGATGTTGTAACCTGTGTTGGTGACGTTCTGACCTGTGTTGGTAATGATGTGACCTGTGTCGGTGATGTAACCTGTGTCTGTGATGTTGTGACCTGTGTTGATGATGTTGTGACCTGTGTTGATGATGTGGTGACCTGTGTTGGTGATGTTGTGACCTGTGTTGATGATGTGGTGACCTGTGTTGGTGATGAGTTGACCTTTGTTGACCTTTCCGTGACCCGTGTTGATGATCCTGGTGATGAGGTTGTTGATGTTGATGGACCAGTAGTTGATGTAGATACAGTTTTGTCAGAAGTAGATGCTGTTGATGATGCTGTTTTGGTTGTAGAATCTGAAGTTGTAGACCTAGTTGTTGTTGATGAAGTCATGCTGGTGGGTGAGGTGGGTGAAGGAGTGGACGAAGGCTGGGTAGTGATTTGAGTAGTAGGAGGTGCAATTTCACAAAGAAATCCAGAATAACCCAAAGGACATGCACAAATATAATATGCAACACTCACATTGGTAATAGCTGAAAACGGGTAACAAGAAGCACCATTTTTACAAGGTCCAGTTAGGCAAGGATTTCCTGAAATATAAGAAAAACAATGCCTTCAATCGCAAACAATGAAATTTGCAAAACATTGAAATGCAAATCTATCCAACTTTAGGATACATAGATATATAGAGAGCTGAAATGACATGAAATCTTGACCTATATTCCTCCAAAGAGTCTAATTAGTCAAACTGAGATGGTCAACTTCGTCTTCCTTTTATAGAGTTTGTTTGGTATATTATTCCATATCAAAACAAATAGTGAGCTAGTTTAAAAAAAAAAAAATGGATTACCTCCCTTACAAGTGGCCTCAGATTCATCAAGACCTTGAGGACAATCATTAGAACCATCACAAACCCATGTCCTTAATATACAGCTGCTAGGATTAACCGGATCACCACAAAATACTTGGATAAATGGTTCTATATAATCTACACAGTTATCACGATAGGCTGTAATAAAAGTTGTGAATTATGATGTAAAGGAAACTGTCAGTTCTAATGGTAGGCCTAAAGGGTAAAATAGAAAGAAACAACTAGTTTTTCAAAAGGGTCATGCCACAAAGCTAATTCTTGGCAGATAGGGCTACTTTTTGCATTGACCTCACCCAGATTATCTTCAATTTACAACTGGGTCATTGGAATGATAAGAAAAGATGATATATTCAAGGTCACTAGACTTTCTGCATCTGTGAAGAGTAGAATAATATAGTACTTACGCTTTGGAGTAGTCTGAGAATTGACTTGGAATAAAAGAAAGACAAAAACCAAAAACATGTATTTCTTATCCATTTCTTATCTCCCTCTTTTACTTTTTTAGGCGATTATTATGTTTTCATCATCTGAAATTCCTTTGACTTGAAAACAAAAACCATTTTATCTGAAAAAAAATAAAATAATTGTCAAACAGTATATTTTTCTTCTAAATATATGACAATTCCTCTTTTAATCCTACACAAGTAAATTTTCAAGAAATGTAATAGTTAATTCAGAAACAAATGACAGCAGGCAATGCCTTATACTTATAGAAATGACTCAATGAATTAAAATGAAATAGAGTTTATGTCCTACTTGTCTGCATCTGTTTGAGGGAAATTTTGCCAGGACAGCAGCATTTGCCTAATTTTTTTTCACATTTTCAGCTGTCAGGGGTTGGCTATAGACCTACCGATACAGGCTAGGAGACTAATAGCATAAAATATTATTTCATATAGCCTTAATGATTACACTTGATATATATAAAAGAGTATGTTTTGATGAATATAATTACCAATTTCTAAAAATTTCACACTTATTCCAAACAGAATTTCAGCATATTCAAAAAGTTACCATAAATGATATTGTGTTGGACTGAATTGGGACTGATTGTATCGACTTTCCCCTCATTTCTTCAAATATATGGTTATGACACGCATTATATCACAGTCGTATAAATGAAAAGTTTCAGTCGTAAGTAATTTTGTTTTAATCTTGCCCTTTTCATGATAATGGCAACAATATCTCAGGCCATTAGATGAATTTTCGATGGAGTATCCTCATGAGCATTAGGATAGAGTTTCCCAGTCATTTTATCTCTGCTGGAAAGTCGCGATAATCGGAACTAAAATCTGGAAAATTATTTTGTTGAGCGGAGGTCGATGGTATTTTTTGGAGGATAAACATCGTGGTAAATAGATTACGTTATAATGTATCATATAAGCTAGATCTGATTTCTTGACGCAAGACCAAAATGTAAGTGTCATATTGTTTAAAATAGAGAAATATGAGATAGTAAACTTGATTCCATCGAATGGGCACGTGAACTGTAGAAAGATTGTCCAGTTGAGTTACTCTAAAAATGAAGTGAGTGAATACAAATCAAACATTAGGATCCGATAAGGTTATTTGTTGTCTTTGAATGGCATTTAGCAATTGTGAGTACGATATATAGACACAGCTTTATGGAACAACAATCACTGGTTAAAGG
>NW_008709815.1:178650-460450 GCF_000327385.1 Lottia gigantea | reverse complement strand
CATAAAACTTTAACCAGTGATTTTTGTTCCATAAAGCTGTGTCTATATAAGGTTATTTGTTGTTAAATTAAATGATCAGTGCTCTTCTGACAAGGGCTTAGTAGCAGGCATCTCAGCAAGTGATCGTATCATCGTAGAAAATTGTGTTCAGTATTCACTAACCATACCTGGTTTATCATCATTAGTAGGGGAAACCTGGTTCATTCATCCATACAGTTACATTATACTGACAAGCACTAATTGATATATTGTACAGATTAGGCTACAAAAAGTTGATTAGATTCAGTGTCTCAAAACAAAACCATCTGAAACGAATTCTGTTTTTGTTTCTTCCTATTAAGTATTGACCATTGATATCAATAATTCATGGTTGATGCTTAGGTCTATGATACAAAAATTCTAGACTAGGCTATTTTAATTTTCTTGCAGACTCAATTAAGATTTTCAGAATGTTGAGGTCGAGTTGGTATATAAACAGCCACTTTAACTGAGTAATTTTTAACTATCTAATGAGTGATTTGGTTAGTGAAGTGAATAGTTTTAAAAATATATCATCCCAATTTTATTTTTCAGTATGTTGATTATTGATTAAGTTGATAACTAGGCTAATTATTGAGTTTATAAGCTTTAAGACGATTCTGCAATTATTAAAGAATAAATTTCTATTTCACCCTTGTCATATTTGCCTGAGCAGTGATTGAGCACAAAATTGAAGACTATATTAGGTAATTTCTGTTTGTGGCAGACTTGGAATTTGTCTTCAGTTTTCAACTCAAATCACCTTTTAAATAAATTTCTGAACAAGTTTTGTTATTACCGAATCATAAGTTTATTATATAAGTTATTTTGTTTTCAAAATTTAACATTTCAGTTGAGAAGAGGAAATGATATATTGAACCTACCTGTGAATTATAGTAGACGAAAATGTTCAATCCATCCAAACTTTACCGGATATCTATTACATTAGAAAAGATTCTCCAATTTAAAAAAATAAATAAGAGTATTAGATGTTTTCCAAACCTGACAACAATAAGAGGCTATGTTAGACCCTCGTGTGAACTGTGTCAATCAGATCCCAACGAAAAACAACTCAAGCAGAATACATATTATGAGAAATATAAAGGCAAACTACAAAAACTAGCTAAGTAAGTGTAGTGAATAGAAATTTATTGAATGTTGAATAGACAAGAGTGTGATTCATGGTTTCTAAATGGGATTAGACCCTCCATTAAATTTAATAAATAAAATCGTGTGGCTTGACTAGATTTGATTATAGATTAACCTTGAACGCTTTTTAGTGAAATTCAATTTTGTCATTTCTGAAGTAGGATTTGCATATATTATATCAGTTGCAATGCATACTATTATAATAGATGTATGCATAAGATAGGGCAATACAAGTATATATCAACTCAAAGCTTGGGCGCCTAAATAGCTAAATCTTATAATCTATGCGTTTTGACCGTCTGTCTTTTGGGAAGCTTTGTATAATATATAAAACTATACATTTGTTTAATTTCTTAAATGTCTTCTTTTAGATAAAATAATGTGTTTAGTGCTTACCTAAATTTTAGTTGGTTTTATTTAAAGATGTGAACCATGCTTCATTCATGATTCAATAAGAAAAACTAGTCATTCATTTTCAATCAATATCTAAGGTAACACCCAAGTCATTGTAGTCAGAAGACAGGGAAGATTATGGACAACCATCTATGACAAACCTGTCACTATTCTGTAAATATTGTATGTTTAGTTAATATCAAATTTGATTATTTTGTCAATATGTCCTTACAATAGACTTTGAATTTATGATTGATTGCAAAATATTGGGATTTATGTCTTTGTGAGTTCATCCCTTGCTTAGACTGTTTCTGCAGAACTTCAAACTTGGGAATAATAATTTTGAATGTTGTTTCTCAAGCACTGCTCTCATTTCATTTTCCATTCCAATTTGTGATCTTCAATTATTTTTATTTCTTGATGAAATGTTTGGGATGAGTTTGAATAAGAGGATTTTTTGTCAAGTTTTGGCCAAGTTTGTGAATGGAATAGAATTTAGTTAAAAGGATCATTATGAATTTGTTAAATGAGTGATGAGATAGAAAACTCTTTTTTTTACCGTAAATTTGATGATTTTTGAGATAGTTTTGTGAAATTTAAGAAGATATTTAGACAAACATTGGGTTGAAAGTGGTTGATTGTGTTCAGACAACAAGATTGAAACTGTAATGCAGTAATAATTTACCATGGCCAATTTGAAATCAAACCAATTTAAAAGTTTTTTTTTTATTTTATTTTAAGAGATGCTCCAGAAGTCTACAATGCCAAATTAAATGAGTTAAAAGAAGAACAAGAACAAGTTATTAGAGAACATAAAAAAGATCTTAGCACTCCACCTACTGAGAAAAAATCATCTTCTGGTTCTGGTACACTGTCATGGCCACCAAAGGTAAAAACTTTTAACAAACAAGTTTACTTACAGGGGCTATATCTATTGTCACTGCCCTGCTCAAAGCCAATACAGCCATATGGAATTGTAGCAATTCAGACCATGTCAATTTCTGAACTAGCTGGAACTAGACAACAGATTAGGCAAATAAGATTCCCATCATGCTAACAAATCTTTCTTCCTTCCAAGCTGCATTTCAATGTCTGCCTTCAAATAAGACAATCAGATGTCCTAAGAAATTGAAAGTTTTCTGTTTCAGGAATTAAATGATTTAATGAAGGTTGAGTTATTAGCTGATAAATTTTCTACAGAAATAGAACAGGTGAGATTGAGAAGTAGTTTTTGAATAGAGTGGTCTGATGAAAAGTCACTGGTTTTCTTGAAGAATTCTGTGCAGCTAAGAGTGCTTTCAACTGCTTTTTTTTGTTTTTTTGGACAGTTTATTTTCAAATTGTAGCGAAATTGTAGCAAATTAATTGCTGGATAGCATAAATGACTGAATTTTTTTCAATTGCTTGAACCTAATATATTCCAATCAAATCAAATTTTCCTCTGGTAAATAATATTCTGTCTATATTTCAGATTTGGGTAGAACATTTTGTGAAGAAAGATTGTGTGTTTGCCGTTTTAAAAGTAGGACTGACGATAAATCATATACTAATATTCCTTTCAAAATTAACTTAATTTGACCAATGAACATTTGTATTGTATTAGTTTCAAGGTATCTTATTGGTCACAAACATAATCTTCAACCAATCAAACTAATTGTGTGAATGTAGTGCAACACACCCATACACTGTCAATATGCAGTAGATTGACAAGGGTATGTTTCTGTTCATGAAGTACTGTCTTAAGTTCTTCTGAAGGCTTTTTTGGCCTTGTAATATTGAACTATAATTCACTGTGTTCAATTTCAGGAACCACATGTACAGTTTGATCAGTTCTTAAAACGCTCTCAAGAATGTCCTTTGGTAAGATATGTTCATTGCTCATAAGTCTTAGATTTATATATACACAAGGAAAAGAACCATCTTAGCATAGCAAGTATTTCGTAGTAGGAAGCATATCAAATTTATTTTTCCATATATATATTTTCTGTGACTTCATTTAGTATTCTGATCTGATAAATTTATCTTAAGTCGATCTACTAACTTTTAAATTTTACGCTTACTTTATCTTAAGTCCTTTATCGAACCCTGGCTTTTGTATTTAACTTTCTGTTATGTATGGATGCAACTTGACCAAACTGAATTTAATGTGATATTGCTGATTCTTTTTAGTTTATATATCCACTACCAAGACAAGATGGCTACGAGTTTTATTTATCTCAATTTAAAGAAAAAGAAGTTTATTTTACTCCACTCATACATTATCAGGTAAATTCTGTTTACTTTTTTCCTTATCATGACTTGACAATAGCAAGGAATTGGGCTAACTCTTATGACCAGGCATTCTGTTCAAACATGTATGTGACTGATTTCTTCATAGACTTGGAATAAGTCTCAAATTGGCCACCTGGTTTTGTTAATAATTTGAACTTACATTTAATAGTTTACCTTTTTGCAGAAACATCAAGAAAATGCACCACCATGTCTTTCAATAGCTCATTTTACAGATTTTCAACAAAGTAAAGGTGAGTGAAAATGATTATCAATTTGCACATAAACCTAGTTCTGTAAACTATGAACATTTAGTTTGATATGTATCTTTTTACCTGACATTCATGGTTAAATGATAAGTTAGAATGAGAATTATAAATAATTAAATCAATCTGTATATTTAGGTATAGTTTTAATGGCAGGGATGTATGATGATCAGATATTGGTAAGTATACAACATATAATAATCACTTGTTTCTGAGAGATAGCTATACAATATTGGCTCACTGTCTGTACTCATTATTTTACATGGGGCATTTATACTAGGGTGACATGGTCTTGTTTCTCAGATATTTGAAACAAGCCCAGGGGTAGTTGCACAGATATTATAGTCAATTGGTCATATTTGATTTATCATCAAAGAATGTAATCAGATCAAGACTAGAAATACATTAAAGAATTTATTGATTTTTGAGTTCATATTAAACAAAATCGGCATATTTTTCATTTCAGACAAAACAAGAGGCTTTGAATCTGGTTCGTCAAATGAGTCAATATTATGGAAACAGAACTCCTGAAAACTTTCAATATGTTAAATTATTTAATCATCAGCCAGACAAGTTTGACTATTCTAAATTGATTAGTCAGTATAAGATGATGCAAGATATAGTAGAATCAGAGTTACCAATTTAGTTTTTATTAAAGCATGATAAATTTGTTTCTGTTTTTTTCATAAATTTATTGAACATAATTGAAAGTTATTTGTGTTTAGCAATAGATGTTAATAAACCAAGTGTAACAATATACAATGTTTTCACACTGTATGCAAAGATAGCAACCTGTGACTACTGATAAAGAGTTTTATCAGATCCACTTACTCTTGTTTCCATTGTCAGTGCAAGCCACAGTTCAAAGTGTTTTTAATTTCAATATTTCACCAAGGAATACTATTTAAACAAACCTTATTCCTCTTGCATACTTGGTCACATAAAACAAGATGAAATTAAATAACATAAGTTGCTGAACACATAAACAGAAAACAAAACATAACATCATAAGATAACAAGCTTCCATAAATGCACAAGATATCACAATTAGCGCCATGTGTACTGTTTTTACCTATCACATTTAAAGGCCTGTTATTATTGAATTAAACTATTGACTGAGTCCAATGCATTTGTTTTATGATCACTCGGGTTAGCTCGAGCTTCATATGTACAAATTGTAACCTCATGTCTTCTTGCCTGAAAGAAAAAAAGGTCTTAAATAAGAATTGCCCAATAACATTGAGAGGGATGTTAAATCGGAAACCCAGTGGCAGATTTACCACAAACAAATTGAAGTTTGCAACATTGGCGACTGACAGTTTTAGAAGTGAAACAATGACTGACTTGGCTACAAGTATTAGCAGAGTAGCAATGGCTGACTTGGCTACAAGTATTAGCAGAGTAGCAATGGCTGACTTGGCTACAAGTAATAGCAGAGTAACAAAGGCTGATTTGGCTATAAGTATTAGAGAGTAGCAATGGCTGACTTGGCTACAAGTTATAAAAGTGAAACAATGACTGACATGGCTACAAGTAATAGCAGAGTAACAATGGCTGATTTGGCTATAAGTATTAAAGAGTAGCAATGGCTGACTTGGCTACAAGTTATAGAAGTGAAACAATGACTGACATGGCTACAAGTATTAGCAGAGTAGCAATGGCTGACTTGGCTACAAGTATTAGCAGAGTAGCAATGGCTGACTTGGCTACAAGTATTAGCAGTGTAGCAATGGCTGACATGGCTACAAGTATTAGCACAGAAGCAATTGTTATGATGACACCTACCTCTGTAAAATCGCCTTTTAAACCAATATAGTAAACACAAGTAGTTTCTGCCCCATAATTACTAGGAAAATGTATTGAAAGATGTTCTACACTATTAAATCTAGCTACTCTGAAATGATGAAAAGCATACTGGTAGCTATGGATATTTGAAGTACCCTTAGCAACTATAATTAGAGATATAACCACCAATTGGCAATTAATATTCAGCAGAATTCCATATTGTAAATTGTTACATTTTAATATCTTCAAAATAATTACTGAACTTACTTTGTTGAGTATTCTAAAACGCCTTCAGGATCGGGATGTAATTCAAACTCTTGATCAGCCTCTGCACTTGAATCATCAAATGTCATCTTAGGCCGATTTTTAAACCTATCAAAAACACAAAAAGTTAAAAATGTCTCAGTGTTTTATTTCAAAATTAATGCAATGAAAAAATTTGTTTCAAAGGCCTTGAAAATTACAATATATGTGATTTATTAAGTATTTAGAATCTTGCTTTGGATTAGAATATAATATCTGATGACATTTTTAAGTTCCATATCACACTTCAATCAAATAATACACATTGAAAAGAAGAGATTAAAAATAAATCTTACAATTTCATTCTATTAGGGTGGTTTTCTCCAGGCCCAGCTATTAAGATTACTCCTTTTAATTTCACGTTGCCAGTAAAACTGAAATATAGTTAAGTTAATAGTATTAACCTCTCTCAATACTAGATACCTCGCCACATAGCTTTTGATATAGCTGTTACTTCACCCAATGTTGACATCCTAAGCTTTTAAGTTATTACTCAGAGTTAAGTGTATATGATGTTTTATTTTATTTACACTCGATGTTCATAGGGTTAATGCCACATCTAACAAAATACTTTACAATACGTAACTGAACAAAATGTTTTTCACATCATATTCAGGTGTATTAGGGAATAAGATTTTTTTGCATATATGGGCTATAAATCTTCTCAAGAAATTCAGTATGACACAGGCCTTACCATATTTGATCAAAAGAACAATTAGGCAAAATTAAGGTATCATAATCTAACAAAATATTGAGACAAGTTTCAATGAAAGCATTGGCCTAGGTCACAGAGCAATAGTTAAGCTTATTTATTATGTGAAAATTAAGTAGTAGTTCGTATGATTTTAGTTCAAAACACACACAGACTCATGCACTCAGACATAAATAGGTTGTATATGGCAATGGCACCAGTCATGAAATATTTGTGTTGTTCTACTTACGGAATATTAAATAACAACTCTTCATCAGCATCACTTTCAACATACTATAAATATAATAAAATAGACATATAATATAATAATGACAATAACTTCTTCTAGGAATAGTACACTAAAAAAATGTTTGAACATTAGAATTAGATCATCAGTGATTTTAGAATCATCATTTAAACCATGTCCCTTATCAAATAAAAATAAATAGAGAGAACCATGGTTTCCTTCATCAAAATTGTTGGAAATGATGCAATGAAATTTTATCTATCTTGAATAAGCTTTGTTATCATCCCATTTTACCTGCTACTGATAAAATAAACACAGTAGAATTTAGAAAAAAATGTCTTAAAGTGACCATTCCCCCATTTCCAATTTTACCTTTTCTTTGCTCAGTCTCTGATCCCATGGTTTAAAGACAGTTTTACCAGAGCCATCAACGGCTTCATTCAAACACTCAACATTAAAGGTATCTATTTTTGTGTAAAGACTGTACGCGGCAGCCATTTCTTCTGGTGGCAATCCATGATCGTGCTCTTTTTCACAACTATGACTATGTCCATGCCCTGACATTATGGAATTCTGGTATTTAGAGCCAATGTTCTTGGAATAATTTTGTTAAACTTTAATTTTTGTTGACATCACAGGACTGAATAAACCTCTTCATGAAAAAGACTGAAGAGCTCCACTGACACAAAATTTAGAAGAGACAAATATAAATTTTTGATGAGAAATCTATGATTGTAAAGCTTATTGCAAGTGAAAAGTTAATTTCTACTTTCTTTTGTCTGTGATAATGGAAAATCTAATATCAGTTTATTAAAAGAAGAAATTTGATTTTCATTAGTAACCTGTGAAAAACGAACGCACCAACATCACAGCACCCGCTTCCGGTATATTGCTCACATTTTAATTGGATACTTGTCACATTTTAAACCAATCAATGTCGGTATAAGAATAACCGATATAAGGAATTTTTAGACTCGAATGTCAAACATTGAAATATTAGCACTGGGTATTCCCGACTCAAAAATGTCAAAATTCCATCGACCCTTCATAATAATGGCCGGCTTAATTCTCTCGTTGTAGTTATTTTATGGAATGATTCAGAATTTTGTAGTTTAAACTGAAAACGAAAATATGATAATTTTGCAACTGCATGACCTATGCTGATATCTTTCGCCAAGAAATAGAATTTAAATGTTGGAAGTTATAATGAAGCCAACACTTAATAATCCATCAGTTATCAAAAAATGAAAATTGGGTGGTCACACAACTTTATGAAAGGTGGAATGCCTTTTTATTCAGATTTCTTTATAATACTCCAGTGCGTTATACATATATAAGGATTTTGAGAACATTTCTTTGATACCCAGACATCTCCTGTCTTCCGTCGCAGATAAAATGGGACTTAATGATAGAGGCTAAGTTTGGTATAAATCGAGGATTGGGGATGTGCACAGGTATCTGTTTCTATCAAGAGTCGACTATTGATAGAAACAGATGCCTGTTGGGATGTGGGGTGATTATCCATCTGGTCTCACGGCGAAACTTCTATTGAATGCAAACACACCGAAAATATCGAAATTTGTAATGCATAATATCATATCCTTTTGATATACAATATTATACAGTATAAATTTTAATCTTTGAATTTAACGACTTGTATCCTACTATTGTAATTCATAAAACAATTCTTTATTTTGTACGAAACCACTAGCTGGCTAGAAAAATAGGCCACTGAATCAAACATTTGGACGAAGACTTGACTCAATATTTTTCTTGGGCAATTATCTGTGAGTCAGTGGTTGTTTTGGTGTCTATTTGGAGTTTTATTGAGGATAAACCCATCCGAACATTTCGTCTCTACCAGGTGTTATATTATGTATGTGAAATTTGAGGTAAATCATCCGTTATGTTAAAAAACAAGAAAGAATTTGAAACGACTATTTAATTTTTGTTGCTTCTCCTGTGTTAGTGTTTGTTATTGTTGATGTCCGAGTGATAGACTGATAAATTTTGTTGATCCTAAAGTGGGGATTCATGTCATGATAATGTTTATGAAACCTTTTATTGTGTTATGTTGGATAGAAGACTATTACATTCTCTGAAAGATATCATCATCTTGTAACTGGATTTTTTGCTGCATCCTAATAATATGATTTATTATATCTGATATTGTACAGGCATAACTTTAAAGGGTTATTTTCCCAAAATTTTTGGCTTATTGATTTAACTGATACTAGTTCTACTAGACCTAGGATTAACATGACAAAATATTGGACCAAACGTGAAAAGAATGCAATTCTCAATGGTCATTGATGCCGTTATGAATTCATAATTTTCACTGAATCTAAAAGAATAACATAAAAGAATGTAACATCATATCAACAATGTGGCTTCTTATTCTAAAACATTTTTTTTTTTTCATTTTGGAATTCACAAAGCTTTCAATACAATGTTTTTATTACCTTTTTTATAGATATTGCACAATAGTCCTATTCATATTTAATATTTTAATCGTCAAGTAGATCTAATGTGAGTTGTAGGTATTTTACTAAAAATAGGTTGACAGTGTCGACAACATCTATTGTTCACAGCTGAGAGGTAAAAAAAACTAAGTTAGTGACGACATATAGCAGTTGATGGATGTTTCACTTACAAGTACAAATTACTCACTTGGTTAAGTTTAGAAAGACATGATATGTTTCAGGTATTTTAGTCATGAAAATGGACACATTAACATCTCTATCGATTTTGGTAACAGTCAAGTTTTTTTTTTTAGAATTTAGTATACATGGATTTATTGTTCTTTTCAACTTTTTAGTGATTTATTGAACTATTGAACTGTGCTGTCAATGTTATCTGAGGTCGAATTAGAATTTGGTTGGTCCAATATTTGACTTTTGTCTTTATATTGTAATCAATAGGCTTTCGTGTGACAGTGTGTAAACCTTAGAGGTAGTGGACTAACTAGTTAAGTTTATTTGAACTTTAAGGACTCTGAAAGATTTGTCAATGTGGAATTATTGTCTTTAATTCTAAAATTTCATCAAATTATAGTTTAAATTTCTACATGGCATGCGTATCGCAAAAATATTTTTACTTGTTTCAATTTTATGAAAATGAAGTTTTTCTCTAAAAGAATGTTATTCATACAAAGTTTTTTCTTGAGTTTATTTAGATTTATTCTATGAATATAATATCTTTTTATCAGTTTCAAGTATACTGTGATATCTTTATTACCCTATTTATAACAGTGCAGGAAACCAAAATTTTCTTATCAAAATTCGGCCAGTCAGCACAATTTGTGATTTATTAATCTGTAATTTGGATTATCTGTTTTTTATAGGATTAATAATACAATGGGATTATAGGATAACAAGTTGTTAAACCCAGTACTTAAGGGAGATTGAGAGATTTAAGATGGATAGAGGATTAAAGAGTAATATGGAACCTGATGAGATCACCATTGTGGGTAAGTAACCTTATTATATTTTCACTTTCTCATATTTTGCTTTCTGTGCGAATTTATAAATATAAGCTTAGCTGTTCAGCTTAGCTCTCATACTTGCCATACCATTATTATTAAATGGATCCCTTCAGATTTCTGTTTTGGAGACCAAATAATATCCTAGGGATGAATAAAAACATTTGGAATATTTTTGTTTCATAAACATCTGTCTGAGATTAAGATTTGGAGCTGGCTGCTTTCATTACACGGAAACAGAGAATATTTGTTTTAATAAAAAAAAGTCCATCATCAAATTTTCTACGGTCTTTTACAAGGAAAGCCTTTGCCATTGAACATCTCCTTTACAGTGTTGTGGATAAAAGTAAAAATGACTTCTCTGGTACTAACTATTGTTTTCATGTTGAACTTGTTTCAGTGTTATTGAAAGCATTAATATGACCATCCTGTCTACACTACATTACCTGATTAACAGTACTATAATGTGATATACTATTATGGGTGTATCATTAATTATACTAATTACTTAGTATCATGACTGTTTTATAGGTTTCAATACTGATGTCCACAGGGCTATATGGGTATAAGGGGTTGAAAAACGACATGGGGCTAACTTTTGGAGGCACTGGCACTAGAATTTTTCTTATGTTGATCAAACCCACAGTGCATAATCACTAAGCAGGTGACAATACAACTCACTGCCAACTGAGATGTTCTGAATGTGAACACGATGGTGAATATCTTGTATAATTTGAATGCTACAATCACAAAAATGTATTTTAAATCGATCTAGACCTCTTTAACATAAGTGTACCAACTGTTGACAATACCTTCCTATTTACATTTTGATAAGAAAAAGGAAGAATCCTATTGTTTTTTAAATGATGTCTATCAAGTAAGATTCTGTGACAATATAAGTCACATAAATCTCATATTTGTTAACAGACTTGGTGAATTAGTTTATTTCATCATAGCTGTACATTCCCGGACAAATTTTTTCGGACTTGCTGATCAATAATATTTAAGATCTCATAGCGTGACACTCTTAGTAACAACAACATTTTATGTTCTGTTTTTATGTTTCTATGTCACTCTACAATTGATATATTGAGCATTATTTTAACACTGAGAATTTTGTTGATATTGTTAATGATATTTTCATATATAAATCAGTATACAATAAAATGTAGAAGATGAGTAGATATGACAGTAGCTAATGATATAATCAATAGTCTAATATAATTATTATATACTGTTATATAGTCTAACAGACAGTCAATGTCAGTTTTGACATATTCAGTATTTGACATTTATTCAACTTGGCATTGACTAGACAATTATCAACTGTTACATCCATGGTGCATTTTAGGTTATACTTGTTTCCTGTATAACAACATCCTTGTCAAATATCACGTCATGTTAATAAATGTTTTCCCATGAAGTGAAAATTATTGAATTAGTCAATTTAACCATCTACTTTTGGCCAATGCCATGCTATAGCACATTGGACGATTAATGTACATAATAAAGAGTAGCAATAAATTGTTCAAAGTAGAGGAAGTCAGTGTACAACAAAACATGAAATCTGAACGTCAAACTGAGCATGAGAATGTGAAAGAGGCTACAGTTTTGTCTGTATTTGATGCACACTATTATTTTTTTTATTAGGGAGTGAGAGCCAACACTGGGCCAACTCTCGAAAGCATTGGTACAGGGATCCAAATTTTTCTTACCTTGAGGATTTGAACCCACAGCACCTAATCGACTAGCAGAAGTCAATCAAACTCACTACCGACTGAGCCAGTTGAAATTAGGAGGCACTGGCACAGGCATAAAGCACTGTAAACTAATGTTAAAGTTGGAATGTTAGAATGGAAATTCATTGTACTTATTACAAGGACCTTGTGTTAGTTACACTAAGAGTGTGTGTAAAAAAATGTCACCTGTACTCTTACTTTTAACAGAACTTGACTGCCATGGAATTTAAAGATGAACAGCAATTTGATGTCTTGAGTAGGATTTGATATCACAACTATGTGTTATAATCTATTGTAGAAGTTTTTATTTGCTAGAGATTTGTCAGTTCAAAGAATTCGACCATCTCAAGTAAGATGAAATGGCTAATCTGGCTTAAGAATGTGTCAACTGATACAGAAATATTTTTTCGTTATTTTCGACACAACAGGTCCATTTAAATGTCATTATGTTCTTTAAACTTTTTGTTTCTACTCAGTTTGTAAGCTTTTAGTGAAAGTTGCCGACTTGTTTGAATACAAATGAGTTTGTTGCACTTGTTTTGAAATTGACCCTTGTGAACAAATTTACTATGTGTCAAATTTAGAATTATTTTTGCATGACTGACTTAATTGCCAATTTTGAGTGCTGCAGCTGAATTTTTCTTAAGATGAATCTCATTTGTTTGAGTTATCTTGAAGGTCCTAATGTGAGTGCACAACTCTGCTTTCAGTACTCAGTACTCACTATTTTATGCATGCCATAGAATTTGATGCTAAGAAAACTGAAATAAGTGCTTTCAGTAATAAACACACACAAATTTCTAATCTACATTTTATGTCAAGTGAAAAAAGGTCGCCATGTTTGGGAGAGGTATTGAAAACCTGAGAAACAGTCAGTGTGTGTTCAGTCTAGTTTTCCTACTTGCATCAAATAAAAAACACAGTAAACAAACACTGTCAACCTTGACAACCTCCTTACTATAGTCTTTATTATACAGTAGTTGGCCCATGTTTCTCAATTTTCAATAAAGTATATTTCCTTGTTGTCAATCACAAAACCTTTGAAATTATGAAATTTTTTTACAGAAATCTGAATTAAGTTCTACCTGGTGGTAGAAATATTTGAGTGACACTATCCCTTAAAAATCACCTACTGAATTAAGCTGAGAATAGACATGGTTCGGTGCAGGATTATTAATACAGAAGAAAATACTAGAACCAAATTGTGTCCGTATCTGTACTCGTTGTCGTGTATTCACTTCTAATTTCTTCTGTATCTGGCAGCATATCTCGTCTATTCACGGCTTTAAACTCTTAGATAAATCGAAATATATCAAAGTAAGCTTGTTGTATGGAATGTTTAATTAAATATTGATGCAGGTATGTTATAGTAAAATTCATTAATTATAACTGTAAACCACCAGGTTAATTTCCTCTACCTGTGATCTAAAGTTTTATTGAATATTAAGTAAGTTACTTGTTCAAGTATTGTTATATGCTTTGTTGAACTTGTATTGACCTATAACTGACCATACATAGATAATATAAATATATTAGGCTATCAACATTTTAAAGGGAAGGTCTAGACAAATTCATGAGGAATCCTGATGAGGATTTTATATCCACAACATGTTGACACAGGAGAAAAACTCTAGTTTGTATCAGTTGGGTATTATATCATATTTGATACTTGAGTTCTGAAATGTCTGAAAAACTAGATATGTTTAGGCTTAGAACACTTAAGTATGGATGTTCCATTTCGATTATTTACCAGTATTTTTTTATACACGCGTAAAATTTAATTTATCACTGAAAACCGGATTTTCAACTCCAAATGTTTCATGTTTGTTTATAACAAAGTTAATTACTTATCACAGAAGGCAATCTTTATTGTAAGTGACATTTGTCTTCTTAAAAATGACATTTGAACAAAAACATCCTTGTTCTGAAGAGTTTCTGTTACATTATCACAGAATTTCAATATTTTTTAAGGTTTTTGTTGTTTTCAAACTGAGTTATATTTCACAGATCCTGCTTTATGACAGTCATAACAAGAGATTTTACTGGAAGATACTCTCCTCCAGTACTTTCATAAGGTTATCCTCTACTTGAATAGAAAATAATTTTTTGATTATCCAGTCCTTAACCATTCTACATTATGGCGGAGTCTTGAAAAGGGCGAGTCACCAATGTAATTTTCAAAAATGGATATGTATTGAAACACATCGTTTAGAAGACTAATAGTTTGATGATAAGGTGAACACTTTTATTAATATGTTTAGCGGAACGATTCCTGTTCCCGAGACCAAAGTACAATTTACCACCAAAAATGGTAAACCATAACCTTTAAAGGAGCACTACAAAACTTTCGCTAACATGCAGCCATTTAAGACCTATTTCACTCGATATATATAGATTAGGCAACATATGAGTGAAACTGCAGGGTCAGTTAAGGTATAAGAATAATAGCTATTGTTTGTTAAAGCCTTTGTTTGATATAGGTAATGTATAACAATAGACACTACAGAAGAAATATGATTGTGACCTACATGTCAAATAAATAGGTGTCTCATATAGACTCTAGTTATTTAATTCAATTATTCTGGCCTATCTTATAGTCAGGTTATATAATTTATAAGGTGTTTGACTGACCAAATTTTGATACAGGGTTAGGACTATGATAGTGATTCTGGCCAAAGTATGAACTAAGTTGTAAATTATAATTTTATGGATAACAATATCTTACAACATTTTAAAAACGATTTCTCTTATTTATAAATCTTTCACTTAAGTCATGAAAAATCAATATAGATCTTCGCAATGTTGAGCTATTACGAACTTCGGCCTTATACATTGACTGCAATAGCCATCTTTTTTGTGTCACAGAATGCAGCAATTTGATTGGATTGTAAACCAGCAAATACCAGTCAATCATAGCCCTTGACAGACAGAATGTAAACATTTTGTCTAACTAACTCTTTACAGTTTAGGACTCTGATTGGCTGTATTCGCTCATGTACAATCCAACCAAATTGCTGCATTTATAAACTTTTGTGATACTAGAAAGGTTGGTATTGCAGTCAAGGTATAGGACGAAGTTCGTTGTAGCCTGGCAACGTTGGTAGCCAGTTGGTGTTCTGTGACAAAATTGGAAATATTGTAAAAGCAGAAAATTAAATGAGGGGCTACTGTGTTATAAAAGCAGACAGCTGAAGACACGTTAAATTTTAAGATCTAGGAGATCTTCAATATGAAATTAGGTCTGTGTTGATTTAGATGAGTAGTTTTGTTTTGATTGTAAAAAAAGAACTTAAAGCAAGTATAGCTGATGTATTGATAACAGGACATCACTGCAACAACCTGTAAAGATAAAGATCAATATTTTGGGGTTGTTGCCTTGTCGGTGAGATTTTTACTAGATTGTTTCAAAAGGAAAGATCTGCATCAAGACTTTAAATTGATCTCAACATGTTTACTTAAAGTTTGATGTCTGATCAAGAATGAAAATCGAAAATAAAACATCGAGAGATTTGAGAGCCAAATTATCCTGTAGCCAACATTTTTCCCATTTTCTTGAATTTTAAGGCTTAAAACAGTGTTTATATAAAACTAACATTCCTGTTGTCTAGAGTAGGTTATAGCCTCAGGGGATTGTTTAAATGGTGTACTGTCATGGTGGTAGCAGTTTTCACTTTAGCTAATGATATATATGCCTACTTGAACACATTATGATGTTTATAGATTGACTGTGTATAAACTAAAGACCTATATATTACCTACAAATTATGCATGATAACAGATTTATCAAGTGATGTATTCCTTGAATTTCATGATTTTGATAGTTGATAGATAGAACTTATGTCTCCAAATATTTCTCCAAATAAGGGTAGTAGGTTCAAATGGGCAGAAATTTTAACATTAATCAACTTAAATAGTGGCTTGTGTAACAAGAACTGAAATACTCAATAAATATCAACTGGTTGTGTATTATTTTCCTATGCCACTTCATTTTCAATCTGTTAAAGTGAATACTCGAGGAGCACTATTCATTTAAATACTTATCTTCCAAGTGGAGCAGTTGAATACAATATTGAAATTGTCTCTAAAATGAAAATCACAAGAAAATGAAAACATACATGTCATGCAAATGTATTGAAATTAACCCTTCTTAATGGGAAAAAATAGATGCAGTAAGGCATTAACCTCAGTTAACCTTTACATATAAATCCCTAAATTGCTGTGACCCTGTTCAACCCGAAATGTTAACAAGTAAAACTGCTATCCTACTGTGCATTTCATTTTAAGAGGTGATCATGAACTAGTATTGATCTTCTGATCACAGTGGGAAACATTGGTTGTATCATCCATGACCTTAATTGACACCAGAAGAGCACAACTGGTTTTCTGCACTTTCCATCAATCATTATTTATTGCATTATTTTTTGGAGAAGGCTTGCCTCAGAAACATTCAGCATATTTGACTTTTGCATGCCCAGATAAAATAAATCAGGCTGCAGTACTCAAGTAGAGCTGTCAGAATGAAACTTCCAGCATTAAATTGTCTTAAATTGCCTTGTATCTTCATATTTGATAACCAAATGCAAAAATAACTGTTTATTAATTAAAAATAATTTTGTTTATTTCAGTTCATGGTGCCAGAGGTTTACAGGGGAAAAAACCTGGTGAGTATTTATTTATTTTTAATTTTTAATGTTTTTTTTATTTATTTATTTATTTTTAATTTTATTTATTTATTCATTTATAATTTTCATTTATTTATAAATTTTCATTTATTTATTTATTTATTTATTTATTTATTTATTTATTTATTTATTTATTTATTTATTTATTTATTTATTTATTTATTTATTTATTTTAATTTCTTTCTTTCTTTCCACCACGTTTCAGTATGTTAATGTCATCTCCATATTTTCTTATATTTATTTTTAGAGTAATCTTCAAAGGGTTTAACAGATGATTGATTTTTCATACATAAATAAGTAGATAACTAGGGTTATTAACAGATAGGTCAAATAACTTTAAAGCATTATGCTTATTGTATTCTAATGGAGCTTTTCATATATAGAAATCTAGGGTTAAATATGATTTATAGCAATGTAATAAAAATTGAAACAAATAAAGTTTAGAGTGTCAAATTGTTCATGAAAATTTCAATAAGCTCATATAGCTCACCAGTCATCCTGAGCCTTCTTTAGATTGAACAGTTGGTGACCAGAGTGGTCCTGAAATCCTCAAAATTATTTAGAATTAGTCATGAATTTTTATGAAGAGAAAGGTGTACTGGAAGTTTAAATATTGACATATTATGATCCTTTTATCTGAACTGACACTCATGAAACACTGATAGTAAGTGAACTGTCTAGCTAAATAGCCAATTAATGTCATAGATTACATTTCAACTCTTCTCACATCATTGCATTTTACTAGCCTTTTGATTTATCTCAATATATGATCTGATCATAAGGAAATATTTTATTGAGTTTACTCTGTGCATTGAAACATCTTTAAAGTTAAATTATAACAGAACATTCAGATATAGCGTTTATCAATTGGTTTCTAAGCATTGGTACCTAATATACTTTTAATTTTCAGTCAGGTATCTGTGGTTCTCGCAATTCCACTAAAACTAAGCGTTTTATGAAATCACTGTCACAAAATCTGCTAATAATATAAAAATGCCCTTGTAATTTTGACATCATGATTTACTGTTTGCTGCGTTCTGAATATCGCTTTTCCTTAGTATTATGTACATGTTTTTTCTCCTTGTGATTCATTGAAGAATATTACAAAAATATTTTACCACACATACTTTATGTACCTTTCATTAAACAGGGTGTGTCTATTATTTTGATTGATGTGAATGTCCAATAAGACACTGACTATATAAGCTTGACCCTAAAATATACTTAGATACAGTTTTTATAACTCATTTGTATATTGTAGACAGGCATAAGGAAAAGATGAGATTTTTTTATTTATATGACTTGCAATAACTCATTTTTTGAAGGTTAAAAATCTATTGTCTCTGTCATATATGAATTATGATGATCAATCAATTAGGAAATTAGCTCATTCATTGTCTTTACTTTTAAAGAAAAAAATAAAGAAACATCAATATTTTCTTAAGAGTTTAAACTTTTCAGTTCTTTTGTTTCTTATCTGCCAGCTAGTTTTGGGTCAAACTCATTATTGTGGATCTTTTCCATCATAAAGAATTCCCATCGTTTACTCAAATTAAACTACATTTAGATTCAATTCACACATTGGCAGTAGCCATTTTTATTTTTTGAATTTTCAAATAGCAGAGGGTCTTTAAAGGTTGTAACATGTGGCCTCAGTTACCAGAGAAAACAAGGTTATCCTATGCCAGATAAAACCGTTGAAATAGCTTCACATGCTTAGCCAGCCCTCCTCCCCAACTAAGTTCGCAACAAATCTGAGAATCACAACCGTTCATAAAGAAAATTATTTAGAAATAATATTTTTGTACATTACAGGTCGTCACAAGTATTCTGTTATATTTGGTGTAGGTGGTAAGAAATATAGAACTAGTGTAGTTAAAGATTCCTCTGCAGCACCAGATTGGAATGAAGAGAGTACAGTGTAAGTGAATTTCCAAGGTTTTTGATTTTAAAAATCTCAATTTGGACAACTTTTCCAAAGGAACTCTTCACTTTTCCAAAGGAACTTTTCTTTTATTATTGAACTTTATTGGTGTGTAAACCTAATAACCTATATGCAATCTCTGAAAGGGATTGATAAACCCAGTCACAAAGTGCCATCAAGTGTAATAACTCCTCTGATCACAGAAATTCTTAAACAATAGTGGCAGTTAATCATCCATGGATGAATAATTTCACTTTGACGATTGCAATATTTTTATTGTATATTTTTACCACATTTTAAGGATGTACCTGTACCTTTATTTTAAAGGATTTTACCTACTTTTATTTAGCATTTTCAAAATATGGAATTCTGTTTTTCTTTATATTTTTAGTAAAGTTGGTCATGCCACTGATCAAGTATTTTTTACTGTTATGGAGAAAGATGATGTTCTAGGTCAAGTTGTTATACCAGCTTTATCCTTACAAACAGTAAAAGGACAAGTGAAAAAAGTTGCCCTTAAACCTCATAAGAAATGTA
Source organism: Lottia gigantea (assembly GCF_000327385.1). Classification (NCBI taxonomy): domain Eukaryota; kingdom Metazoa; phylum Mollusca; class Gastropoda; family Lottiidae; genus Lottia; species Lottia gigantea. The sequence continues at coordinate 440,967 of NW_008709815.1, read as the reverse complement.
TGAACCCTCGTGGAGAACTTATTTATCAGTGTTATATTTCTAAACAAAGACAAGCTTCAATGGCACCCATCATCAAAGGCAGCACTCTGTCAACTCCCAGATCTGTCAACTCTGGACCTCAGTTAACTGGTTTCGCCAGATTGAAGAGCACATTAACTCCATCACCCAATTCAAACTCAAATAAACGAGAAAATCGTAGTTCATTAGCTAATTTCAATAAGAAATTATCACGCTCCATCCACAATATTTTTAGTTTTGCTAAAACTGATGAAAATGAAGATGAGGACAAGCCTAGTCCGAATTCTTTTTCCAAATTTACATCGAAATTCCGCAGCACAAATAATCTGGATGAATTTCATCAAGCTCAAGCCCCAGTTATTACTAATGTTATACCTAATATAGGAACTATTAAAGGTGGTACAAGGATTATAATTGAGGGACGTAATTTAGGTCTAGGTAAATCAGATATCGTAGAGTTATTGGTTTGTGGTAGTGATCTATTAGATAGTGTGGAATATGAATCAGCCAATAGTATAGTGTGTACAACGAAAGAATGTGAAGCAGGAAAGGGAGATATTTGGTACGAAACTGTATCCGGTGGACAAACTGTGGTTAAAAACTTCTTTACATTCGTTAATACGTCGGCTCTGAAGTCAACTGTGCCTGTACCTGTGACATTAAAGATTTCTGATTCGTCATCAGAAATAGGAGCTGATGATGTTGATGGTCCTCATAATACATCATATACTACAGATTCTGACTTATCTTTATCAGTTCCCCCAACACCACCTCCAGAAAGTAAAGAATCTGCTCCTAAAGCTAGCCCACGTACTCCTAAAGCTCAGAAGAAATTAGATGTAAGTAATCCATCTATTATAATCATAAATTATTACACTGGATGTCATTATGCATTATAAGTTATATATTGAAAGGATTGTAATGAGATTTTCTAAAATGTTTAGGTGTATTGGGGAACAGGTGACATCTGACTGAAAATTTGAATGATACTATTGATGCTATCAGTGTCTGGGATACAAAATTTTGTAGAAAACCTCTTTACAATCTCTTTAAGCAATCACAAATAATACATAATTATTTATTGCACAATCCACGATTTATATTGTCTACTTGTATATATTATACTTAATAGTGCACTTTTCATCGTTATATAAGATATGTATATAAATTGCTTTGATGGTAATAACTAATGTCTAGAATATCCAGATAAAACAGATGTTTTCAGTCAATACTTATACAAGCTAAGTTAAGCTTATGTAATGTCATGCTCATTGTCATGCTATGCTGCATAGAATATCGCTTTACATCATTTAAGTTTCATAAATTCATAAACAGTCCAAAAAGGAATCTATTCTGCTTTTCAAGAGTTTTCAATTTCTATATATTCTCAACTTTTCTAGCAAATAAATGAGGGTAGCCGATGGTCAATAGTGAAAAAATATATGGTATTTTTCATTTCATTTCATAGCTCTCTTAGATGCAATGCTCTTATTAACAGCTTCTTAGTGGTAGATCTTTTGGCCTATTAATATCAAGGTTCTTTGGTTTGGTACAAGTAAAAAATGAAAACTTAATTTATTTTATTTCAGAGATAGTCAAATTAGTACCTATAGTACTATTGCTTTAATTTTCAATGTTACTACTTTAAAGGTACTTTGAATATGTTTCCAAGTGTTCATTACTTTTATTTTGTGATGCTGGTCATAGAACATGGAAACAGTTTATCTTGGGACTAAAAGCCAGGTTTAGCATGAAAAAAGAAAATTGGGGGCTGGTGAAAAAACAAACAGCTAGCAAATGATGGTACCAAATGAAATTTTACCCCTTTTAATGGATATTGCTGTCTTCATTATATTCCTAAGTTTTACATGAATATTGATGTAACTGTTATTTGTTAGTTTTTAAGATTGGTTGTGAATATTTGATGGATATATTAATTATTTATGAATAGAGGGAATTGTGTTATCATTTCATCTTTTTAAACATTTTTGTTTTCAGTTATTTTCACATTGATTACAAACTAGTCCATAATCTAGGCAGCTAATATTTTGAGTATTTTTTCTTTAAATTGATTTTTCTTAGTAAAATTAAGATTGGTAAATTTTTAAAGAACTTGACTTGCAGTTTTATCTTCAAAAAGCCAAAATTATGAAACAATGCTATATATATTTAATATATATGTAAGAGTTATTATTAGATTCCAAGGTAGTTGATAATTTAACTGAAATATTAACTTAACATATTCCAAGGTCCTAAAAAACTAACTTTACATTTAATTGATTTATTTTAATCTACCCAAATTGTCTATTAACCACCCCCTTCCAACTGACTTCTGGTGCAGGATTTTGATTAAAACAATATTTTGTGCGTGTAGGCAGCACCTTTGAAATTTAGATGTAACTTATTACATCTTGTTACATTATTTGTTTGAAGATCTTTAAGAAGTACTAAATGTTTGTCTTATAACCTGATAAGAGGGTAATTACAGTGGCCCATATCACTTTTCAGAATTCAAATCTGACCTTTGGCTCTGTAGCAATTTTTAAGAAACTATAGATGTCATCAATGATGATATGAAGCTGCAGATTAAGCTGTGGCAATTACCTTACAAATGACCACAATCTAAGCTATATGTTTTTTTTCATAAATTGTAGTCCTTTCAGTAATTCTGAAAAGAGTTATGGATAGATCAAGTTGAGCTGGATCAGGTAGTTCAGCAAATGATTGAGATTGATATTTTGTAGATCTTTAGGTTTTTGTTGGGAAATAAGATTTACTTTTGTTTTTAAAATGCACAATTGTTTTTCCTTGTTATTGTACATGTTGGACTAAATGTCTTATGGTCACTTCAGATAACAAAAAAAGGAAATAAAAGAAAAGAACACAATAAATGAATTAAGATTGTTTTCTTTCAGTTACCTTCAGACCAGAAGTCAAAAACTTTAGGACGTATATCCAGTAATGATAATATAGAAGGAAGATATAAAAAGAATTTTATGAAACATGTCCGTCGTGCAAGTGAGTCTATTGTGGCCGAACAGGAAGGTCTCAAAAGAGAAGACGTAGATAGACATAGTAAGTCTTCTTTTTGTCTGTGTATTTATTTCTTAGAAACTCATAATATATAAACAGTCATAGAATAAGACAGGCTGGACCGCAATCCATTTTCTATCCCATAATAGTTGGCATTATTACTAGGGGTAAGCAGGGTAACTCTCTTTAGTGGTATTTCACTTTGGCCAACCGCACAACAAAGTGATGTCAGGTGTCTTGAAAAACAGCCTTTGTAAGAGTATGGTATGTAATTTAAATTAGGTTCTAAGCAATAATTAATGTTCTGTGGATACAGTATCTGCTGAAACTTTACATTTTCTGATTCTCAATTTACAGGTATAACAAAGAAAGAACTACAAGCAGAAGTCATTAGATTATATAATGAAAATCAAAGTAAGTACCAATAGTTGTCAAATCTATTTAAATATCTGTTAATTTAATTCAATAGTAAAATATTTTTACTGTTAAAATAGTGCTCAATACAACAATTGTAAAGCAATATAGATATACTGAAGATCGCATGGCGTGAAACTTTAAGTAACAACATGTCTTTTATAGGTTCTGTTTTGATACTTCTATTTCTCTCTGTTACATTTATATAGATTTTCAATTGTTACATTTTTTTTCATATTTTAGATAAATGAATTTCTATCTGAAAAGCAATTTGCTATTTTTATTTTATTTAAATATCCACATGCAATTAGCATAAGCTGTTCTTATTTTAATCAATGTGAAAATTGAATTATATTGTACATGAAGATATTTATTTAAATTTCAGGTCTAAAGAATGATAATGCTGATATGAAAGGCTATATAGACAGACTAATAGCTAAAGTTATTCAACATTGTCCAGATGCATTGGAAACAGTTTAATACAGAATTTAGCTATAGAAATTATTCTATTATCATTTGCCTGTAAATGATTCTATATAATCATGGGCTCAATTTAATATAATCATATAAGGAATATTTATCAGTATGCAGAATACAAAAGAATATTCCAGGGTAAAAAAGTGACATTGAAATGGGCATACCCAGAAATGTGTTTTTAATATATATATTAGACCTAACACAGTGCAGAATCTCCGAATTATGATATTGAAATAGCACCATCAAGTAACATTTAAACCATTATTTTATGTTAAGCCTAATGATATTTTAAGTTGATCAGGCTCCATGGCTTTCAAAATAATAAAAAATTAAGAATTTGTGATCTTGCATTGTCACCAAATGCCGAAATGGCCTATTTATTATCCTTAGACTGTGGAAGTTATATGACATTTTGTGTCAAATAGAAATTTAAATTATTTGATTTAAAGCATCCCATTGCAGAGCCTGATCCTGAGGTTAATTTATTTAAAGCATCCCATTGCAGAGCCTTATCCTGAGGTTATTTTATTTAATGCATCCCATTGCAGAGCCTGATCCTGAGGTTATTTTATTTAAAGCATCCCATTGCAGAGCCTGATCCTGAGGTTATTTTATTTAAAGCATCCCATTGCAGAGCCTGATCCTGAGGTTATTTTATTTAAAGCATCCCATTGCAGAGTCTTATCCTGAGGTTATTTTATTTAAAGCATCCCCATCACAGATCCTGTGTTTTAGTATGCCAGTATCAATTATAACATACACATTACAGTATACACCATTTACACTAGCACCCATTGTTTATACACTACAACTTTTAGATACTTGTTTATATAGTGCACTTTAAACACATTGTTAATTCTCACATGTATGAGAAAGATTGTTATTTAAATGCTAAATGTTAAATGTACTAAGTTTCATCCGCATTATACACACATACAAGGTTGTGATTATTTTTCCGTCTTAAGTTAAAATGCATTTTAAGCTTTTTAGATCTGAAGTTATTTCTTGTCCATTTTTTTTAATTTATCCTTTTTTTCCAATGCAAATATTTTTTTTTATTCCACTGTTATTTAGAAAGCCTTGATAGACCATTTGATAAACTCAGTCACTGTGGTTATTGTCATTATTTTTTTCACTATTTTCATAGTGTCATGATCTCTCTAGGCTTTTCATTATATTCAGATACAGCACTCAATTTATGTCAAGCCTAGCTCTTAACAGAACCTATTATTTTGAATATATTTGACATCAACGAATACACATTTGTTTCTTTAGTATGTCAAATCTCAAATCTAATTATTTTATAAAGAAGAAATTTTGTATGATCAATTAAGACATTAAGTATTTATGATTCAAAATTTGCATTTGAAATACGAATGCAACAATATATGTGATAAACTCTACAGTCTTCCAATTCAAAATCATGCAATTGTTAAACTTTCTTATCTTGAATATATATTTTAAGAGACTTTTTGTACATTGTTAAAATAGTTCAGAACTGAACCTTCAAGTATGCTTTCTCTGTACATGATATTCCTATATGTACATATTAATACATTTAATACACAGAACTGCACCTTTAATTTTTGGAAAATTGGGCAAGATTAATGTTGTCTTTAAGATATATACAATGTTTATACACCAGGGCTAGTATGTTACATGCATATTCAAAATCAATTTGCCGTAAATATATAATTAGACTGATGAAGATTTGTCAACAGACCTTTCAACATTATCCTTATTATTAAATTACCTGGTTTATTATTTCCTTTTCCTGTTAATTTACTGTTATATATTGTTATACATGTATATGATATGTAAATGAAATGAGATAATCAGAAAAATTAGGCATCTTCATAACACTTGTATTAAATTTATGTTACAAGGCATGTTGTATAAGTTTGAACAGATTTTTATGTACTTTCCCATTATTTATCTTACATGAGTGCTTGGCAAATAACATATCATATCTTACTTGATAAAATGCTGATGTTAGATTCCTTGTCAAATTTGGTTAGAAATCCTCAATTTGATAACAAATATTTCTGATCTTTATTACATTATGAATATCGTCAGTATGTATGATTTAATAGCTCATTTGAATTCCATGAATATTTGTTCAAATCTTGACATTCCATTAAGTCTACTATTTCACCTGTTATCCTAGTTCAGAATACCAAGTTGAATGTCAACATAAGGGTAAAATGTAAATCTAGGCTATGTGATGTACTAAATGGTCATATCAAAGAAATTGTTACAGTGTTATATTGACTTAGTAAATAACGCCTAGCCTATGGTCACTTTCAATTAAATATTGAACTTAGCTCTCTTAATCTCTGTCTAACTGGCTGTTCCAATAACTAAACGTGCCATACACAATAACCTGTATTTTAACACTTTCGATTGAGAAGTATTCATACTAGTAAATTTTGAAATATTATATAATGTTCTATGTGATATTCATGCTGATCCGGGATATCAACCAGCACTGTCCTTAATATTAAAAGGGAAGCAAGCTCTGTCTTTAATATTAAAGGGGAAGAAAGCTTTATATTTAATATTAAATGGGAAGAAAGCTCTGTATTTAATATTAAAGGGGAAGAAAGCTCTGTATTTAACATTAAAAGGGAAGCAAGCTCTGTCTTTAATATTAAAAGGGAAGCAAGCTCTGTCTTTAATGTTAAATGGGAAGAAAGCTCTGTATTTAATATTAAAGGGGAAGAAAGCTCTGTATTTAATATTAAATGGGAAGTAAGCTCTGTATTTAATATTAAAGGGAAAGAAAGCTCTGTATTTAACATTAAAAGGGAAGCAAGCTCTGTCTTTAATATTAAAAGAGAAGCAAGCTCTGTCTTTAATGTTAAATGGGAAGAAAGCTCTGTATTTAATATTAAAGGGGAAGCAAGCCCTGTCTTTAATATTAAATGAGAAGCAAGCTCTGTCTTTAATATCAAAGGGGATGCAAGCTCTGTTTTTAATATTAAAGGGGAAGAAAGCTCTGTCTTTAATATTAAGGGGAACTGAGCACTTTCTTAACCTTAATGCGAGTAAACTGTTCACTATACTAGTTGTTTACTTGTTATCTTGTTGTTTTAAGCACATGCATAAAGGATGGTTTAAATTTATCTTAAATGACTCCTGTGTAATGTTTGAACAGTAGAATTTTAATTACCCATGAAAAAGCAAAGATAGAAAATACAAAATCCTAACATATAAGACAACTTAAGATGTTTTATATGATGTATATTGTCAATTTATGGTTGGTATACACTGTACAGAAACCTATCCTTGAAATATAATTGTCATATCAAATGAAAGCTTAATTTGGAACAATTTCAAATTATAGGGGTTTGCTTTGTTGTACATTTTGTACTATTGTTATGTACATGGCCACATAGACCTGTTAAGAGGCTAGATAGCCTGTTTGTTGTACATTATAATCAAATCATATCTGTATAATGTTAGGTTGTATATATAATCAGATTATATCTGTATATGTAAGGTTGTATATGTAGTTAGGTTATATCTGTATATTTTAGGTTGTGCAAGTAAATTATAGCTATGTTGTACATGCCTTCATGTTGTATTTGTAGCTTAATCCATAGGTTGTACATTTAAATCATAAAAGGGGGTACATATAAGAGTCATATCATAACTTGTTTTATACAGTTAATTTGTTAGTACTTTTTTAATCATTGTACTTTGTACATGCACATGACTGTAAGCTAGTGAAGTTTTTCTCCACATAATTGTGTAATATATTGTTGTAAAACAAAGGTCACAGAAGCCAGAGGAAGTATATATCTGTTATAGACACATTTTAATTACTGTATTATTTATTTTTGATTCTCATATGTAATACTTAATATTGTCAATAAAAACACTTTGGCAAGACTGTCTTGTTATTTATTATTTGGGGTTTTTTTTCTGTGAAATGGAAGAGCACTACTTTTGTGTATTTGCAAGAGATTGATCAACACTTTGATCATTTTACAGAAAGATAATTTGAAAACTGTACAAAGGTCATCTATGATTCTAGTAAGATTTGATTGAGGCATCAAGTTCTATTCCCTCATAATTTTGCAAAATGACTATCAAACATCAAGAGTTCAAAGTTAAAGGAATAAGTTGTCATGAAAGAAGACGATGACATCATGTGTAGCAAAAAGGTTTTTCTGTTTTCAAAAGCAATAGATATAACTCATTTAAGAAGTATTTAATTGGCACATGCATTGTATCCTCAAGACAGGTTGATATTGAAGAGATTCACATTAGGGTATTCTTAATTAAGCTTTACGATTAAAGGGAAGCAACTCATTTTATCATATCATCGATAGTTGTGGTCTGAAGCCAATTCAACCGGAAGTAGGATATCAAGATGGCTGACGATGGAGAAATAGACATCGAAGGGGAATTTGATTTCAAGCTAGAGTAATTAATTTATTTCTTTGACAGTCAGAATTGCGTTGGCTTTTTAACAAAATGCCAGGGAAAGGTATCATGCGTCCAATTATTGTGCCACTTTAGAAATAACACGATTAAAAGCATATTTTTGTCGCACATCTTTTCCATTGACTTTGTTGTTATTGTTTTGACAAAGTAATGACACTGATTATTGAAAATTAAAAGTAATTATTGGCATTATTTTTGATTCATAACTTATTAGAAACTTCAAACAGAACTGTTTTACATGTGTCTGTGTATTTTAAGGTATTTCCTAGTCTGAAATTAGCTAATATGAATGTGTCATCTCACTCTACAGACCATTCTGTTTCTTCCCTCTGACCTAAGTAATGGGTCAAATAAATCTTGTATGGTTCATTCCATGTATATGGTTGTACAATATATTTTATTGAAATTTATATAGGGTAGAAGATGGCTTTTATGATGTTAATGAACTACCATCTAAAAGTGCCAACTTGTTGCCAGAATATACTAACCCACCATGGATGTTGGAACAGGTAAGTTTTAAAAGATGAGAAGCAAAATCATCTAATACAAAATGAAAATGCAGAAATCTATGTACTAGTATGACTAAGCTTATAGTATTTATAAGTGCATATCTGTATTTTTTTCTTCTCCAATTTGCAGCATAACTTTGACAACAGGAAATGATTGGTAACGTTCCAGAAGGAAACTTCATGGTTTCTCTTGCTTACCTACTAAGTATTTATGTGCATTTTTGTTATCATATAGTTATACGGTATATCTTTTAATAGCTTATTCTAAACTAAATTTTTATTTTAGGGATGGACTTTGGATATGGATGAAAAATCTAAAGCTACTATTGAAAAAATGTTGCTTGAAGAACAGTATCCTTTATTCAATGAATAAATTATATTACAATCTATTGAATTAAAAGTAAAATATTGTGCAAACTTAAAATATTGAAATATTATTGTTAAACTTATGCTATTGAAAACTTTTATGATGTTCATCATAAAACAAAAATATTGCTGAAATTTTATCCTTCAATTGAATATCTAGACAATATCTAAATGGTAAAACTAGAAGTAAACAATCAACATTTATAGAACAAGTGGTCAAAAAATCACAACCAGCCAAAATAAAACCTGTTCAGGCTAAACTACAGACAGTTAACATGTCAGCTAAACCTGGTAAAAATAAGAGAAATAAAGGTGTATGGACTGATGAAGAGAAAGCCATGTTTCTTAAAGGGCTTGTAAGTGATATTCATGATGTGATTATTTAATGTCTGAAATGTCCTATGTGTCAGATTTACGCATGCATATGCTGAAAAATAGGCCTCATTGGCAGTATGGATAGTTTTGGACCAAACTATTTTTTTAATAGAAGCATTAGCAACAAACTTTAAGACTTACAGAAAGTGATGAGAAAACAGAACAGAAATAAAGGTACATGTACTGCCTGAAGTCCAAAAATTTTATATACATCAAAAAACTTATAATTCCAGGAAATATTTGGAAGAAGTTGGGTGAAGATTTCAGAATTGATACCCTCCAGAACAAGTTTACAAGTCAAAAATTATGCTCAACAACATTTTAAGAACCTTGTAAGTTAGTTGTTCATATTTTTGAAGCAATCAGATGAAATGCTGATCGCATGTTAGATTTCAGGATTTTATTTTGCGTTTCTTCATTTCTCCATTTCAGGCAAAACATAAAGATATACCAAAGGAAATCAACAAGTCTGAAATAAGTCCTCCCAGTGTTAATATTGATCTCTTGCAGTCAGTACTAGAATCTGTAGAAACAGGGCAGCCTACAGTGAAAACAGTTAAACCCTGCGCAAGATCCCCAAATAATAAATCAAAAACTTTTTCTAAGGAAACAGTACCAAGTCAATCTTTCACAAATGTAGCAGAAAAACTTGTGTCGAACAATGAGAAATTTTCTTTCAATTTAATGAATAAAAAGACTACCTCAGTTTTATCTCATAATGTTAAAAGTTTGAAGCCAAAAGTTTTCACTTCTGCTAACTCAAGAACAGATGTCATGTTTGAAACAGAACTGCACAATAATCTTCTTAGCAGTATGTTGATACAAAATACTATCTCAAACTCAAAAGAGTGTGAACCAGACACTTCGAAACAAATGCCTACAACCATACTTACTGAACACAATTATCAATCTCATTCTATGGAAGATAAAAGACCTACCGATCTTGACTTTGTAAGTGGTGAGCAGACGTCAAATAGTGATAGTGAAGAATTGGACATTGACATTGAAAATGATGATGTAGAGAATCCTGTTTTGTTAACTAGATCAACATCACCGACATCAGTTTACGAAAAACTGCTCAAATCAGCTAAAGTTAATTTACGTGATAGTGAGTCTGACAGTGAACAAAGTGATAAAGATGAGGAAGAACCTCAATCTATAAATTTGCCTGTTCGTTCTAGTCTTCAAGCAAATGAGTTTTCTGGGAAAATTTTGCCAAAAGATGAAACAGAAATCAGTCATAAAAATCAGGATGATGTTAGTAAATATGTCATCGATAATGATAGTCATGCTGATCAAAATGGCTTGAACAAACATAATAGTGTGATAGAAACAGACAACAACGACCTCAGAATAAGAAATCAAAAAACAATGGGTAACATTGCTATTTTTTATACCCGGTACAATTAATAAGGATTTTCACATTTTTCATCTTTTAGAACATTAATACAATAGACATCTGAAATTGATCGGATAATTGTCTTTTACATTCACAGAATTCTGTCAGCTGCAGAAATTGTTTTTAAGACAAAAGTGAGGTTTTCAAATTTAAAGCTCAGGACTCCAGATAAACACATGCACATGAAAATTGCCCATATTGTTATATATGTATGATTGTGTATAAATGATGGACAAAATGTGCTTCAGAAGTTTGGAAATTGCATTCAAATTGAGTTAATGGCCTGTTTTATTCTTTTATATGTTAATGTTTATATTTTCAGCAGTCAATGGTGTGACGTCATCATCTGGTGAATTGGTAGAATTTCCAATACCAACTGCACCAATCACTTTAAACTTTGATGAAATTAGTGAAGAAGAGCAGACTATACATTCAGAATTTTTTGATGGAAGAATTGCTAAAACACCAGATCGTTACTTGAAAATTAGAAATCACATAATAGAAACCTGGTAAGCATGATTTAGTTTAACTTAATTTATAATGATAACATCAAGACTTGTTCTACTTTTAACATTTTCTTCCTTGATAAGCCCAGGTATATTTTTTTATCCTTTTGTTTTTTATTGTTATTTCCAAAGATCTTGTTTTCTAACAAACAATATAAAACCCAATCTTGTAAACCAAGGTCAAAGCTTAAAAAAAGTGGTATATATTGTAGGTATAAATGTAGACCTGTATATTTAAATAAAACAGCAGTAAGAAGAGGATTAAAGAATTGTGGAGATGTTAACTGTATTGGTAGAATACATAGTTATTTAGAATGTATTGGTGTTATTAATTTTGGGTGTGGTAAGTTGGATATATTTGAATTGTTCTCTTGTCTAATTCCATATGAAAGCTAATGTTCTATGAAAGGAAAATATGGGAAGAAATGATTAATTAAATATGCATTAGAGACAAAAAATGTAAATTTAGACACTTTTATGTGTTGACTTGAAAATTTGGCTTTGGTTACTGGTAGTGTTTTTATCAGGTTTGGTAGACTGAGGCTCCAATATGTAAGCTGTCTTGCCTGATATTTCCGATGAGCAGCCTTCTTCTTATGTTACAAACAATTTTTTAACTGATGCTTAGCAAACAGATCGTGTGTTGATAAATCTTTTTCAAAGATTAAAACAGACATTAACCATATTATTTTATTCTAAATTAACATCTGTGCGAAAATATATACATTTTCGCCGAAATATTTGAGTTATTGTCATGGTACAGTAGCTAAATGTTTGTATTTTTATTTCAGAACTGGCATTATATAACAATTTAAATAAAACTCAGATAGTTAATATAAAAAGTGAATCACCTGTTTATAATGTACAACACAATAATATAGATAAACAGGATTTAGTTAGTGTAAGTAGTATAAGTATAAGGTTCTTTGTTATTCTGTACACATGTTTTCTGATACTTCTATGAGGGCTTTGAGTGTTGGTCTTTTGTTGACTCCCAGTAGCAAGTCTGCTAGGAATTCAAGTATTGGTTCAAATGTACTAAAATGACCTCATGACTATTAAAATATATATCTAAAGCTATGGCCATTAATATTTATATATATATCTTTGTTTTAGAGATGTAGAAAAAGAAGAATAAGAGATGGAATGGGTGAATGGATAGATATTAAGGATTCAGAAGGAAAGACTATTGAGGTCAATAGTGTATTTTATGATCGATTGATTTAATAAAACAGTTTTCAAACAAATGCTCTGTCTCCCCTTCAGTTACCTACTGATGTCAATAACTCCTTCAGAGCAAAATCATAAAAGAATAGAGATTTGGAAACTACTTGTTCAGTACAAAATGAGAAAAAAATGGGAAACCTTTTAGAAACTAAGCTCAGGGTTTATCAGTCCTGTCCAAGAAAGGTTCTTGAATTTTAGCTGTTATTATTAATACATTCATTAGTCTTTTCATCTTTTTACAGCATAAAGATTTTTCAGAGGAAGACTTGAAACCAAAAGTCATAAAAGTTTTTAAAACCAGCTATGATCCCTTTAAATTGATTCCTTGTCAAAAATTTACTGAGGATAAAAAGGTGAGAAAGATTCTGTAAACACTTATTTTGTTTTTTTTTCAAAATTTGGCGAAAGATTTCACTGGTGAATGGTGATTCTTCAACAACTTATTTGACCCCTTTACTGCTTGGAGCAGCAGCACTGGCGGTTATGACATTGAAAAAACATCTAGTTTTTTTTCAAGATTCTAAAATTTCGATAAAGAATGGTCTAAAAATGATTGATATTTGTATTTTCAGGCACCATTTAATGTTGAAGTCAACAATTCCCCACTGATTGTAATGGATGTGCATGCCCATATCTCTAAGACTGAGGTAATAGGAATGTTGGGAGGGAGGTATGATACTGACTGTGGTAAATTAGAAATATTGGTTGCTGTACCATGTACTAGTTTGAGTACTGGAATGCAGTGTGAAATGGATCCAGGTTAGTCTAAGTCTAAAACATAATTTTGTGTGACTAGTTTCTGTCCTTGAATATTGAAAATGTGTAAGCTCAAAATTTTCAATGTAATTTCTTAAAACTGGGTATATTGTATGTTTAAATTCAGTTTTCAATCTACAATCTAAAAGAAACTGCACGCCTATCTGGTTTTATCTTGTTAACATCTTTGTATCATTCTTTTCAGTATCTCAAACTCAAGCTAGTGAAGAAATTTCTAATAAAGGGTTGAAAGTTGTTGGATGGTATCATTCTCATCCTACCTTCTCACCTAATCCTTCTATTAGAGATATTGAAACACAGATCAAATTTCAGGTAATACTTCTCCCAGGTGAAGTTATTTTTAAATAGATTACAAGAGCTGCTTAATACAATAGTATAAGCTAAATATGTTTTGATTATAGATTCGATTGAGAATATACATTGTAGACCCTGGTTCAAGTCATCTTCCTAATTCCATGATTTATATTTGTTAACAACAATTCATATATTCTACATGTATTTTGAAAATTATTTTCCAGGATTGGTTTAGTAAACTTGGTGGTAATCATTTTGTTGGTATAATAGTCAGTCCCTATAATAGAAATAATCAGGGTTATTTGTCAGAAGTTAACTGTTTAACTATTAGTCAAGATATTTGTCCCCAATTACACTGTAGTAAGTATAAAAAATGTTAAAACTCTATTGTATTTTTGTATTCTGATTCACTGTCATTTAGGCACATTGTTTTTATTAAGCACAGTGCTTTTGGCACATATTCATTGTGGCACATCCTTTTTAAGCACATGCATATTTGGCATAGTGTTATCTTATAACACAATTGATGCCTAAATGTAGGTGTGCCTAAATGACCTTTTCCTAACTGACTGAGTTCTATATAATTATTATATATTTTCAGATATACCATATGAATTTGATTATAAGGTGGTATATTCTATATGGAATAAAGATATAGTGAAAAGTATTAGATTATTAGCTGAAGATTATTTAACAAGTTATAACCATATTAAACTATCAGTATTATATAAACAGTCAACTGGAATTACTTGTTTACAAAAGGTAAATCTGTATGTTAGGATATGCTAATAACTGCATTTTAATTAACCCTTTGAACCCTGAGTGTAACATGCTAAAAGTAAAAACGTATGACATATCACTTATAAGGCATACCAGCTGTTCGGGTATATATTGCGTTAGTGTATGGCCAGTAAACCGGCTGCTAGGGTTGAAAGGGTTAAAGAACACTAAAACTTTCTCATCAGTTCACAAAAGATGAAAAACTGCTTTCATTTTTTGCTTTAACAGTCCACTGCAATGTGTTTCGATAAAAAGGGATTAAAATTTGAAGGTGAAGTATCTAATCTTGGCCCATTCTTAATGTGCACACCACTTTGCCAACTTTTTCGCTGCAATATGTGATTTTTATTCATTTTGTAGATGCTGGAGTCATTGAAACAATATATTGAAGATGATAACAGTAGAGAGGAGATTCTCAATATTACAGAGATATTATTTAAAGATAAAGAAAAGAAAGTCACAGAAACTAAATTAACTTGTGATCAAATAATTACAAGTATGGACAAAAATGGGACACAGAAATCCTTAAAGACCTCAGATAACTCTCCTGTTATAGAGACCAAAAATTCCTGACATGATGTAATTTTGTTAAGTGATAGTTATTGTCATTAGTGATAAAGGATTATTTATGAATATAAAGAGTTTTAATGGAATGCTTTTTGTTGAAAATTTCCTCAGAACATCTCAAGGAAATGTCGTCGTGCACTTAGGCCCTGATTGGCCTTTCAGTGTGCAACAAATCTAAATTGGCCAACAGGGGCTTTAGCAAGATCGCATTCATTGGTCACATCTAATAAACTGAGAAATATATCAAGCTTTGTAATAACTCTTCTTTCATTTTATGATTTTCTGGGCTGCTTTTAGAGGAGAGTGTGTTAATGCTTTTTTTTTTTTTTTTGCATTCCACCCGTTTCAAAGACTGTTTTTCTCAATAACAATTAGGAGATCTATGTACATGTACAGCCTGTGGAACATGGGGCCTCATTTTACTGTCTTGTCCTGCTGTTAACCCCTTTGTTCTGCATATTTAGAAACTCAGTAAAAAAAATCAATAGCATTTAGGTCAGCGATATATATAGGATATTTTCCAGTTATATATTTCTAAGAAGTCTCAAGTGAGAAATAGCTTAACAATAAAGATGAAATTTAACAACAAAATTTGTAATAGTTTTATTATAAATAAGTAGCACCCAAATAATACAATATTCATTCATTGTAGATAGCACCAAAAAATATCATTGCAGAATAAAGTTATAATCACATCATTTTTAAGCACCCAACTCCAAAAAAATAAAAACAATATTAAATAAGCTAAAACTACAAATCTTGTTACAAAGAAATAACAAAATATAAATTGAAACCTTATCAAGAAATTAATCATCACAGAAATTTAATGACAATGACAATGATTAATTGAAGAGAACTATGGGTTATAGATAGCTGATTTTGCCCTTTTTTTCTAGTTTCTGGAAAATTGAGGTAAATTGGTCTGACCTTAAGGTAAAAAAAATAATTGATAACATCAGAATTAAAGAATACCCACTCTTCAGACATTAATATATGAACCAAAATTGATTTCATAATATCGGGGAGAAAGGATTAAGTTAGAATTTTGGTTTTTATGATCCTGATACACATTTCCCCAATACAAAAATATTTTAATTTCATCTTTATAGCAAGTCATAAAGTTATGTATAAAGTTTATGATATATAATGTAATTTACTGACATAAATATGTAATTTATTACTGACATGTTGGAAAGACCATCTGTTGAAGCCTAATAAATAAATGAATTTGTCAGATGACTTGATTCATTTCTTTTTGAATATTATTATATATTATTATTTAACTTAAGATTTTACATTAAATCATCCATTAGATTTGTCATCAATTCAAGTATTTTAATTCATTACTACATGTAAAAGAGTTCATTCCTAATCATCTGGGACTTCAATATCTGAATTTCTGAATATCTGAAGAATTACATTGAACATCTGAATCATTTTTAAAAACAATTGCAATGTAACAAAAACATTCTATGTATGAAAGGGCATTATAACCATAATGAGCAGTTATGATCGATGATGTCATAATGTATCAGACATCATTCATTATTCAATTATAATACAAATATCACAAAGTAGGAAGTTATCATGGATGACGTCATGATATATAAGACATGTAAAATTCATTATTGAATAATGATACCAATATAAAAATGTAGGAAGACATAATGGATTTGTATAAACATTAACATAACACTACTTTTAAAAAAAATCCTGATAAAGTTTTTATGAATTTTCCGAAATTTTCAATCTGTTGTTATCAGTGTCCCCGATACACATAACAAGTTTTAGAAAACCTCTTAACAATTCCTTTAAGATAGTCCTGAATGTATTTTTTGTCGATGCTGAACAAATAAAATGCAAGTGAAATAAATTTTGATTAATGTTTTGATTTAATTGTTTTATCTCAGTCACGTATTCTCTACACATGGCATTTTGATTTGAAAACATCAAGTCTAGCCGTCAAGATAAAGTATATTTATATGTTTAAAGTAAATGTTTTAAACAAGTCTACAGAAAAAGTGTTGCAGTGCATTTTTCGTCAAAATTCTATTTGGAAGGCTTTTCATTAAAGTCAAAAAATGCGTAACTTGAATCAGGTTATAGTCAACAGCAAGAAAAAGCCATAAAACTCATGGCAACAGCTGCCAACTGGCAGTAATAAAAAAAATATAGTTCTCAACGTATTTGCCCTATACTAGCTATTAGAGCTCAATTTCATTTCTCCGTGTTATAATTCTGATTAAACAAAGACCTATCATGAAATTATAAACATTGTAAGAAGCAGTTACTACAGATGACAACATAATATTTGCATGTGAAATTTGGCTGGTTACAGTCTGAGCTTTCATTGTACAATTTTGTAAAATTATGGGAACTAAATAATTCTGAAAATTAATATAGATATCTAAATTCGAGCTCTAATAGCTGACAAATACGTTATTGAAATAACTTAGTTTTAAATCCAAGAAAGATGAGTATTATAATTAGAGTTCTGAATGACTAGGTGAACTGTCGTGGTAACCCCAAAAAGTGGAAGGTAAATTATGGACTTTTCTATGGCGACTGACAAATGCTGAAAATGATGAGCAGCATGAACCAATAAAATGAGTTGATTTTTGTAAAACAGCTAAATTCAGTTGAGGCATTCTTCCTTCATGATCATGTACTTTCACCTAAATTGGAAAAAAGATTTGTGCTTACTATGATTATCTGATTCTAAACACTGTTAAGATTAAAGTGTGTAAAATATCAGGAAATTCAGAATCAAACAGTCAAAAACAAGTTCTTAAATCTAGATCATTGCAATTGTAATGAGAGTAAATAAAATATGGTACCTTTTCAATCTGATATCTCCAAATTCTGGGATATTCTACACAAGGTTGTAAGATTTGAGTGGATAAAAATATGTACATTGTAAAGGTAATATTCATAGCCTACATATTTAGTCCAAAATGTACTCACACTTAGATCCTTAAGATGTTCTCTGATTTCTTCAACCATTGAATTACTATCAGTTGATATATAAACTATGAAGATATTCTTTTCTATGACAATTTCTCTCACATGACTATAATCATATTATAAAAGTTAATATTCTCTTTTGAAAAGCTAGGAACTTTAAATTTCATTATTGTTAGTAGTAGACTCTATTCCTGCTTTTATGATGCTGGTACACAATCCCCCTTGAAACGATAATACTGTGCTCAAACCAGTACCTGGACTCAATTTAAGTGGTATCACATCAGAGTTTGCATTTCAACCCCTTTTGCAATCCAATATTTCCTATGATTAGCTAAAATTAAAATTTATTACAACAATCTGTAAATCAAATGTTTTGTGAAAATTTTTAGCAAAATCTAGAATATATGCAACTCCATTACCTCAAGGAACTAGCATCATTGACAGTTTTTTTGAAGATTTACTACTAGGACAAATTGCTACTGAATTATTATGAAATGCGAACTACAATTTTATCTTGATTAGCCAAAAATGAAATTTGGTGTGATAAATTGCTACTCAAATATTTAAATCTAAATTGAACCCTGATCAGTACACCTCAAATTTTATTTCACAATATGTGTTGGTACCTTAATATAGTGTCTTCAGTTGGATAACAAACATTTTCATGTATTTCTCTATCATTATTAAAACCATAACACTGATATGAGGACATAAATGATTTTAAACCTTTGATATGAGCACATGCTTTAAGCTGAAAAAAAAACATATATCTTATTTGAAATATGACTGTATAAATGAAAATCAACATACTACATATATAGTCAAGATCTACTCCTTAACCATATTAATGGCTAAGAAGGCTAAATTTTCAATGGTAAGCTGTGACAAGACAAGACAAGGGATAAATGATTTCTGAAAATGGTGAACCATAGCCTTAAAGTCTTTTAAAAAATACTAAACCTTTCCCAAATGTCAATGATAATCTTTTTTTGTTTCATCTATAACTTTACACTGCGAAAATTTAACTAATACAATATATTCAAAAGAAAACTATTGATGTTACCCAATCTATACCATTTCTCAGATGTAAACCAATAAATTTTTTATCAGAAAAATAAGACTGAATCAGTACATTAGTTTCTGTTTCAATTTCTTCCGCCCATTGTAAATATTGCTGAAGGTGTACATGTTTCTCTAATACAGGGAATCGTGCTGGAGAACCTTTAAAAGCCATCACTGGGTATTTATCGGCAGGATATTTCCTAAACATGGAAATCAAAATAAAAAACAATTACCTCCTAAAGAAAGCTCTTTAACAATTCATGCAAATATCTTCAGCTAACCAGATCAGTCTATCAGGGACAGGGGCCTGATCCAGAAGGCTATACGACCACACTTACACAACCTAATATCTTATGGCAGCTTAAACAACAAAATTGAAGTCCAATGCATTGATTAGATTGCCAATGAAATTGGAGCATTTGTATAAGGTTTTAAGGGAGATACTTATGGCTTAGGTCACAAGTAGGGATTCTGGATTTAAGCATTGGAATACATCTATTTGGTCTGAGGCTTAAGAGTTCAAACCAGGGTTTGTGATGAGAAAAGAACAGACAATAATTGGTGAAAGTTCTCTACTAACAATGCAACCTAAATTTCACCCAAAAATCTCAAAACACTTGACAAGATGTGATGAAAAAATAATAATGTTTGATGAAAACCCTTCTTTTCTACTTTAATAATACTAGGAGTGGTTATAAAAACATCCACTACAGTAGAATACTCTTTACTATTAACTGTTTTATTTACAGTACTCAGTACATACAATTGAGAGACGGTTAGTTATAAATTAAAATTGGTATTCTTGCTCACTGATGGTATAGTTTCAAGATTAGTTACCATTGCTTTTTTTTTCAATGAAGCTAACACTGTCTAATTAATGAGGACATGCAAAAGTTAAGCAAGTTATGACCATTTATAATGACTTAATATCAAAAAGACCTCACTACTCATGTTTCAGAATTTTTCAATTTGAACTGAAAAGATGTGGGCATCCATCTTTAATTGGAATTAAAGTTTATTGACTTAATCTTAATTCACTCTTTCTATGTCTACTTAACTTACAGCGTTCATTCAAAAACAAACTACTAATGAACGGAGGACTGTAAGAATTCATTTTACCAAATTGATGAAATGTGTCCATGTTTAAATACTTGATGTATGTTGTGTGTTTCTCTGAGTAAAAATATCTCATCATCATCATCATCAATTTCAATAGTTATATTGTAAAATTTGTACATATTCATCAAGGAATATACTGGTCTCAATATCTGCCATAAATGCCAGTAGAATGCAACAACCAATTTGAATTTTCCTTTGTTAATAGAAATAATTTTCTGATTTGTCTACAATTAAAGCAATCAGCAAAGGTTAAAGTGAAAGCAGCTATTGTTGATATAATAAAGTCCAGAAAATCATACTACATCCCTTTAACACCAATAATAACCTATATCAGATTTTATGTTTTAGTTGAATGAACATTAATTGAATTAATAACCGAATATTACCGTTTCCACGTTTCAGCATCTTCATAACTTGTGTTAAAATAGACATCAGAATCAAAATCAACCGATAAACCATCCCAAAATTGATAGAAAGGATTGCCTGCAATATACAAAAAAAAGTTTGAAAACATGCAGTGGATTACTAAAAACTGTATATACATATTCATTTACATTATTTTATATTCAGCTCATAAAACACTAGCTTAAGACTTAAAAGATTTGAGATGAAAACCTCCATTTTAAAACATCGGAAAATAAGAACAAAGTTGCACATTTGTTTTGTTCTTAACCATGAGTAAACATGTGTTAGATTACATCAATTATCTCTTGTGAAGTCAATTAAGATAATTTTTTGGGAACATATCTACTGTTTCTGATTTCAAAACAAATTAATATCCTTGAAAATTACCTTTTTTCATATCACAGGCATAGGACGGATCCATGTGGGAACTTTTATAACACCATCCCTCTCTTTTACCCTCAGGCCAATGTCTAGGTGCCAAATGTTTCATAAAATCCTCAGCCAAAATAACTCTATGATACTGTTTTATAGGTTCTACTTTGAAAAATGAGTTGAATGGTTCATTTCTCTAAAGATAAAAGATAGTTAATCTATTGTGATCTGATTAAATTATACACATTTCTGTTTAGCTTGAATCATATTTTTCACTAAGACAGTTTATCATAGCAGTTTAATGCATATTTTGAAAAGAATAACTTCAAAGATTGTGCACAAAAACAGAGAAGATTTTAAGGGATATATTAATCCAAATAGACCTCACTGTTAGTTATGTATAGCCCTTCACAATTGGAATCAAACACTTGGTTCTTCTGCAACTCAACAAAAGTTGTACCATGGTAGATTTGACTAATAAATGCAGATTATATAGAGCTTATGTTAAAAATTTGTCAAAAAACTTCAATTGGCACTTACATAGGTTCTCCAAGGAGGAAGAACTAATGTTCTATTAATACTTTTAGCAAAACCTAAACTTCCTAAGAAATGTTCAGCCTGATTTCCAAATCTTCCTGAAAAAATAGTTAATCTTAATACAAAACAAGTGAACAATAGCAGTATAGGCTATAGGCTAAAGACTCAAGCCAAGTGTGTTTCTAAACAAAGACATGAAAGGGAAAAGTAAAAAGTTTTTTTTTTTTTAAAGTTAGATGTAAAGAATTTTTAAAAAATAGAAATCACTTCGAATTTTCCAAGTGAATTAGATTTAAGAATAAATTGTAAACTTCACAAAACTAATTTATCCCCACTCACCCATGCAGGGACAATAAATAACATATCCAGATTCATCCCATTCCAAGCACCAACAAACACCAGGGCATAATACAGCTAGGCCTAGAGCTGTACACAATACTAGATAGTTCATGTCATAAAAGTTCGTCTGCTAGGCCTAATGCTACCTGCATAATTAATACAAGATTTAAAGTTGGAGGCAACTTGTAAACATATGAGCACCTGCTACAGCCTAACAACTCTTATTTGAGTTTCGATTAACAGGTCTCTTTTTATTAATCATTGGAGACTATTGTTATTTTTGATAACCTAGACTACAAATTATGACGTCATATAGGAAATTGTAAACATTACACTGGAAAACATAATCCCAAGTATTATGGCATTCATTTGGCTGAAATTAATGGAAGAAGTTTTAACAAGAACATTCAAAGTAGATAATGGGTATTTAGTCTTAGAAATTAAATATATCTATTCAAAATCAGTCACGTTTAGACCCTTTATTGCCCGAAACGATGCGAAAGGATAAGCAGGAAGTGAAGGAACTATTTGATCATCCATTACAGAAAATACTATTGTAAACGTAGAAGTATTTGTTTCAATTTCAGGCGTTATTTCAGCCGAAATTACAAAATGAATCGTCTTAAATTCGAAATAAGCAACCCTGAATCATATAGGTGTTGTTTCTGCTGCCATGTCAGAACTGGTACCCTTATAATTGGGTTGTTTTACTTGGTAAGTTGTCGGGTGTGTGAGAGCTACAGATGATTACTGAAAGAAAAGTGAAACTGAAATTTGGATGTGTCATGTCAATGATTTCCACTGAAAAAGTAACGCATCCGTATTAAGCCACAATTCTAGACCAACACCCATTGCAATTGTGGATATAAATTTACAATCAGTTTTTGCCATTTGCATCCACGAATCAGCAGACAGATAAAGTTCCACTCTTCCAGATCAATTAAAAATAGTATTATAATTCCATTCTCTTATCAATGTCTGTTTATCTCAACTTCTCAAGGCAATCAATTTCATAGATAAAAAGGCTAATCATAGATACACATATTACTTGAAAAAACCCACCACTACAATGAATTTTTCCCAATCTGGTAGGGTACCGGTACTGGTAGAAAGATTCAAACAAATAACTGTCACTGGATCAATAACTTCTATTTTTCTTAGTTTGTTAAAACAGAATTTTAAATTTTTTTTTTTGTAAACAATTCAAAAAAAAAAAATCTGAAAAACTTCTGTTTTGGCAATCTATTTCTGCACAGGCTACACTAGGCAACACTGAATTTTTGATCTGAGATTTTTGCTTAAACTACTGAAGAATTCTTATTTTTTTTTATTGCAGCTTGCACAGTTAGCATGCATTGGCTTACTGTTATTTTTGTCAATTAATCCTGATGTGTTGGCCCCAAAACCAGATAGTCATATGATGACTGATAGTATTGTGGTTACAGAGAATGATGATGGATATTTCATTGACACATACTCTGTTTTCACCCGTAAACAATTCACTAAAGGTAAGAAAATATCAACTTAAAGTTATCTTTCTATTGCTAATTATACTATTGTATGATATTAATGAAGAATGCATAAAAATGATGTTACTGTTCATGTTCAAAGGAGTGTAGTTATATTTTTTTTTTTGTCTACAGAAGATATGTGTGTTGCTTATGGTCTGACCTTTGCTGCAATTTTAATCACAGCTTCGTTAATCTATGGTGTAATAAGGGTAGGTATTGAGTTTGTTTCTATGTGATATTATTGTTCTTGATACAAAACATCTTTAGAAGCACTTCAAATACCAATAAGATCATTTATGGATATTTGTATTTAATCAGTTGACATCTTAGTAGCAATTCTCAATATATTTCTTTTTACATAATTCCTGAATAAATTTAATTTCAGACCAAGCCTCGATACCTCCTACCATTTTTCTGTCTTCAAGTTTTTGATTTCTGTTTGAAATGCATCACTGTTGTTGGATTTTTCACTTATGCTCCTAACATTAAGCTGTGGATTGAACAACAAGGTCTAGTAAGTATGATTCAGGATTGATAAGCCATGAGACCATGAGTATTCTTATCTTTAGTGAATTACAGTCATATAAGCATAACTTTTGTATTTCATTGTCTCATATCACAGGAAGATGGCGTGGATTAAGAAAGAAAGGAATTAAATTTGTATTAATGATTATTTCTAATTATTGTAGGCTAATCTACCAGGCTGGAATATGTTGATGAAAATGGATAGTAACTGGTTAATGCTTGGTTTCGTCACATTCTTTGTCTTTGTCTTGTGTATCAAGGTGGGTTTTTTGATATTTGATCAAACCAGAAAATAACTTTCAAACCGGGTGCACTTAACAGGGTACAAATGGTTTAAAATTGTCCTCCAAATATAAACTCAGTAAGGTGTTATTCAGCCTTAAGGAACAATCTGTCATTGGTCAATACAGTCCATTCAGATTTTCATAATTCATAAAATATTCCATGAAGAAATCGTGTCTCATATTAACTTTTTTTCACTGTAACTACGATATAAATATTTCAAATTATACTCTGAAAATTAGTGCATATTACTTAAAGTTAACATTATCATTTTGATAACAGACAATTCAACAATAGCTGTAGTAGATTGCATGATATTAATTTACAAGGGTAAGAGGTTTTTTTTACAATGTTGAAAATTTGCTGTCAAGCTGTAGGATCTGATTTATGTTGATTTTTATGTTATAGGCTTATTTGATTGGTGTGGTATGGGCTTGTAATAAATACCTACATTTGAAATTGGCTAACAGAAGTGTTGTCAGAGAATATACAGTTGATCCAGACTCTGAGGTATGGACTTTCATAGAAAACAGTCCTAAACTTGAAAACATTGAAAAATAAAAGACAGTTTTGAAACAGCCATTCCCATTTAAAGCTAGGTTGATCAAGGAGAATGTAAAAAGATAATTTTTTCAGAATCACAGAATTTTGCCCAGCGCTCAATATGAAGTTATAATTTTCAAGTTAAATGACATGTATTCAGTTGGTCTGATTGTGATAAATGAATTGTGAATAGATTTAATCTGATATTCTGACTATGATTTTTACACGTCCACATCTTTCTATGTGGACGTATATTGTCGGTACCCCCAGCCGTCTGTCAACATTTGCTTGTAAACGCTCTAAAAACTAGAGTTTTTGATGGAATCAAATGAAATTCGGTATGTGCATACATATTTATGAAACGAAGGTCCGTCGGTTTGTCGCCCCAAAATCTTTAATATTTACCATCCGCATGCTTGCGGTGGGCGTATGAGGCTGTGGTCCACGATCTTATGTATTATAATTGTTCTTTATTTAGATGCTTCTACCACCAAAATATGAAGATGCCATCAAAATGAATGTTCCAGTAAAGATGGATGGACCAGCTCCTCCACCTTATGCTCCTTAATTTACTAAAAAAATAAATCCAATTGAAGTTCAGTTTACATCACAACTTTATTCAAATTTTATATAGATTTACAATAATTACATATGTGGATGTAATCATGGCTTTTTCAATCCTTATTTCAACTTAGTGGGTTATTTATTTATATAAGTTCAAAGTCTACAATATCATCTCTAAAATCTGAATAAGTTACATATTCTTTATTCACAAGAAGCTGGGGTTGTCAGAAAAAATAACAAATTTTTGATTTATTCAGCTTCATGCAAACATATCCCCAGACCTATAGCTTATCAGTGTTTACTGAAGAAATATGTGGACATATGATTTCATCTAAACTGGTGTAAATATTGAGTTTTGGAGCTATTGTATCATTTTGATTTTTTAACTGTGGGTGATATAAATTTGTAGTGATTGTCCTGTTTCGCTAAAGTTTCGTTATTGTTAAATATTAGGTATTGTCATTTCACTTATTCAGAAGTCACTTACAGAAGGGTTTAAGATCGCTTCTCTTCAAAGGATGAAGGGTACAATGTTTGGCTAAAAAAAACTTTTTATCAATTATCGAAATGCCTTTGCAAAGAAATTTGAAAGTCTTAGCTGAGTCTTACTTTGTATTGTATTCTATTATAACTTCCAACTGTAACTTCATACTTATCCATTTGGTATTGCCTTCACTGTGATAGTTTGTCACTCTTTATAATAACTAACATCAATAAATTATGCTTTGCACTAAGTTTGTATATATTTGTGTTTGTAATTATAGAGATACTGTGTGTTTTATGTCAAGGGTATAATATTGTGTAACATTTCAAAAACTGGTGAAAGGGAGGTAATGTGTCCAACTTCTGAGTTCCAAGCTTCCAAGAATTTTTATTTAGATTTCGCAGACTGAGTGTAGTGATTATGTAAAGTGCAATCATAGCGGAATTAAAATCTTATTTAAGTCTGACACCCAGACTTCTCCTGTCTACAATGATGATATGCATAGACAAGGACGAACTGGATGATAAAGGCTAATCTTTTCTATTGTGGTCAAAGAAATCTCAATTGAAACAGAAAGTTGTATACATTAAAGAGAAACTAATATCTTAATTTTGTAAGTTTTATTTTTTCACCATTTTTAGATCTTAAAACAAAGATAAATATGTGAAATGGTTCTTTTTTTTTTTTTGCTCTTGTGATATTAAAATAAAAGTTTAAAAAAAGTGGTTTTCTTTCTTTAAAGTCCAGATTTTATTGTCAACTTAATGGTCAACCTTTCCTGTCTGTCCACAATCTACTTGTGAATGCTAGTTGAGGCTACAGTTTGATCCGATTTTGATGGATTTTGTATGAAAAAAATATGGGTTTATTTCCCTTGACTGAAGGCGCCCTCACACGGAGGGAAAATAGCGCAGCGCCAATTACGCTCGACAAGTAGCGCTTCGTGTGCGGGTAATTTTTAGTGTGCATTTGGCCGCTCGTGGTCGCGTGGAAAATATCTATCGTGTTTGATATTTTTGACCACTTGTGGCCGATGGCACATCGTGTGCGAGTAACCGTGCACAACTTTCTCAGACGGCGAACACAACGCGCATGCGTTATTGTTATTCAAAGATGGCGGTGCCCAGTGAGGTAATGACTGAAGCAATCCTTGAAGATAAATTTATTGAATTACGGCCTTTATAATATTTGATCGTCTACGACGTAATAATATGTATGTCCTATGAATTGATATATCATGCTAACAATATTAACCTATGCCTACTATGAGAATTGGTGAGATTGGGAGATGTTCGCTTAATATGAATTTTATATGAACTGATAAAAGAGTTATTGCCCTTGACTGAGCCAAAATACTTCATATTGTCTATTAAATGTGTTATAGGGGTTGTAAAATATTGACATGCATGACTACACTTATTTAGTTCAGAGTGAACATGACTGCTATTTTAAGACTGATTCAAGTCTATATCCCACACACAAATAATAAATGCATGTCCCTAAAAAATTTCTGATGTAAAATCTATGAAATACTGTATTACATACAGGTAATATTGTTGACTCATTACGGCATAAGCCTACTGCTGTGACATAGTTTTCACCTGAATAATAATGAAATAAGAATTTTATTTTGAATATTTATGAAATGAGAGAGAAACTTTAATAGACAGTTCTATATAGTAAGAGAAATTTGTAAAAGTTCATTGTCATAATGACATCGGTAGTTATATCTTTGCTTGAAAATACCAATAACTTCTTTGTATTGACGACAGTAAATGCATACAGGGGTCGAGGCCAGGACGTGTCATTATTATTATTTTTTTTTTTTGAAAAAGGATACGGACGTCTAAAATTGAGCTTTACAAGATAATAAAACAAATAATTCATCGAATATACCCCAATGGGATTTGATCATTTTTAACAAAAAAATTCTGCATCATATTTAAGCAACACAACTGAAATATAAAAAGTCCTTGCTTGACTACTTTTTCTAATCCCCAGCTGTTTGAATTATCCGCACATTTCTATGGTAATTAATTAGGGAAATTATCAAGTCAGTCTAACAGGTAACAGTTTGACTAAAATACCTTGGTCGGGTGATAATGAGGAAGCTCATCACTAATTAACTAATAACTTATACCTGTCATATCTTTATTAATGTCCATTATAACATTATCACTTTCTAACCTTAGTTATCTTCATCATTCTTGTTTACCCCAGTTGCTTGCTCGATTCGACTATAGTTTTGTATTGTGGATTCAGCTGATAAAAATATTTTGGTTCTCTCTTCACGTCTTGGACAAAGGGTGTGACCTATTGAGATAAAGAGAAACATATGCATGGACGTTGAACAAAGTTCAATAGAGGTATTTACTGTGTAGACCTTGAAGGTATGTGGATGTGATTTATGTATTTTTATTCGTAAAAATCTGTAAATAAACAGAGCACCTTTAGAAACGTTTAGGATCCTGTTTCTTGCTGATACAAGTAGACTAATGTCAATATTTTTCTATTTAACACATAGTACTATATTTTTGGATATTCTTTCCAAAACTGATGTAAATTTGATTCTATTTGTAAGTAGTAACACTGATTCTACTAGTAAGTAGTAACACTGATTTCATTTGTAAGAAGTAACACTGATACTATTTGTAAGAAGTAACACTGATACTATTTGTAAGTAGTAACACTGATTCTACTTGTAAGTAGTAACACTGATTTCATTTGTAAGAAGTAACACTGATACTATTTGTAAGAAGTAACACTGATACTATTTGTAAGAAGTGACACTGATACTATTTGTAAGAAGTGACACTGATACTATTTGGAAGTAGTAAAACTGATTCTATTTGTAAGTAGTAACACTGATTCTATTTGTAAGTAGTAACACTGATTCTATTTGTAAGTAGTAACACTGATACTATTTGTAAGAAGTAACACTGATACTATTTGTAAGAAGTAACACTGATACTATTTGTAAGAAGTAACACTGATACTATTTGTAAGAAGTAACACTGATACTATTTGTAAGAAGTGACACTGATACTATTTGTAAGTAGTAACACTGATTCTATTTGTAAGTAGTAACACTGATTCTACTTGTAAGTAGTAACACTGATTTCATTTGTAAGAAGTAACACTGATACTATTTGTAAGAAGTAACACTGATATTTTTTGTAAGTAGTAACACTTATACTATTTGTAAATTCTTGCTTTTTTTTCAAATTAGAACAGGGAGCCCAATATACAGTCAAGTAACCTAATTTCGTGCTAACCTATTTTTGGTGCATTTCCGGAAAGGATTAATAATTTACATGTGCGACCTACATGTATTAATGTATACTTTGACAAATACAAAATGGCGGATTTCAGTTATTACCAAACGTCACCATTTTTTATCGGCCGAATTTCCTTATAATCCCAAGCGGTAATTGGAATACAAGTGTCGTCTGCTAGAATGTAGTCGCATGAAGTCACGTGATCAAGTAGCGGATTTCGTATCAGCAGAAAATTTCTATGGAACACAAAGTGGACCATATTCTATGTTGTTTCAGTGACTTTTAGCAATAAAGCACGTTACGTATCTTATTTTGTCAGTCAGTATTTTTTTTTTAAATTGTGGTTCTTTGAAGGAATTGTCACTACTTATAATGAATTGATATCAAAGATAAATACTAAGAGAAGTTAATTATACCACTGGGTATCCATACAACGTGTTTTTCTCTGTTGCCGAGTTGGTTGCTCATGAAATATGGGTCAAAGTGAAGGATTCATGAAGAAAATCGAAACAAACCAATTTTAATTATTTTGTAGAATATCTAAGGAAACATCTAAGACATAAAAAATAAATTCGTTCTTTTAACTTTGACGAAATTCGGTGTTGAATCCTTATATGCACGAAAATAGGTTACACCACTGTAATCTATCTTCAAGGGGTGGGTCAAAAATCACACTGTTGTTAATATTCGGTAGACTTCCATAGTACGTTTGCCACAGGATTGGGGATGAACCGGTCTGAGTTTCAAAAATCTCAAAGGTAGTGGCCTTTGACTACGTCTGAGATGTTCGCTCATTGCTATCGTATCACAATCTTTCAGCTATATAGTTTCTATGCATTATATTGCATTATATGTATTTCAAAATATTTGATAATAAACCCAACATAAGTTAAACATGAAATCAGTTGTATTGATTATAAACATAGCGTATTCAATATGTTACTAACGGCGCTAAATAAACTATAAATGCTAGATAGCACATGGTATTTATCAGTCTACTGAAGCATAGCTCCATAATAAAATATTTACAGGTAGGGAATTATAGATAGCTTTTAGAAACACAAAAATAATGCAAATTTTTGTCGGTCACACATATTTGTGTTACTTTTTTTTTCAGATTGACGAGATCTCTTAACCCGAAAAATTCATGTATACTTTTCAAATATTATCGAGTGGCCCAGAAGAAACGTTTGTATTTCAGGATTATTTATCAAATATCAAAGCTAAGAACATAATATTGTAATTCATATTTACATAGATATATATAGAATCTTTGCACCAAATTACATCTTTATAGGTTGAATTGAACTGAAATACCAGCCCTTCCAAGTCAAAAAATTTAATGCCGTGAGTACGAGGGTTGGTCAAAAAGTTTTAGGCCTATCTGACTAGGCTAATAATTATTGGACAGAGATAAGCAAGATATATATCATAGTGTAAAAACCAGAAATGAAAAGCGTTATTGTTATGTAGTTTAAAATGTTTACTGAACATTTCATTTATATTGTTTGGAGCACATAAAAATATTTCCGTATATTTACACACTTTTACATATCCATGATAAGTATTAAGTATTGTTTGTTGGGAGTGGCCAAAACCTAAGGTCAAATTTTGGTATATTTCTTGAAATTTGAAACTTGTATATGTTTACAATTTCGTAATCATTTTGAAAATTCTAAAACTTGAAAAGTTATAAAGAAATTTCACAAGGGATTTTTTTTCATGCCAAAATCTAAAATTCAAATGGATAAGGCGTACTGCCTACCATGTTATATGGTATTGTCTTTTACATTGTAAAATGAAAAATCAATATGCATGTAAACTGGAACAGTACATGCACCAAATCGACTTTGGCAGTATACAACTGAATCTACTTAGACAGTATACAACTGAATCTACTTAGACAGTAAACCACTGAATCTACTTAGACAGTATATAACCGAATCTACTTAGAGAGTGTATAACTGAATCTACTTAGACAGTAAACCACTGAATCTACTTAGACAGTATACAACTGAATCTACTTAGACAGTGTATAACTGAATCTACTTAGACAGTATGCCATTGAATCTACTTGGACAGTATACAACTGAATCTACTTGGACAGTATACAACTGAATCTACTTAGACAGTATACAACTGAATCTACTTAGACAGTAAACCACTGAATCTACTTCGACAGTATATAACTGAATCTACTTAGACAGTAAACCACCGAATCTACTTAGACAGTATATAACTGAATCTACTTAGACAGTATATAACTGAATCTACTTAGACAGTAAACCACTGAATATACTTAGACAGTAAACCACTGAATATACTTAGACAGTATTTAACTGATTCTATTTAGATAGTATATAACTGAATCTACTTAGACAGTATGCCACTGAATCTACTTAGACAGTATACAACAGAATCTGCTTAGACAGTATACAACTGAATCTACTTAGACAGTATACAACTGAATCTACTTAGACAGTATACAACTGAATCTACTTCGACAGTATACAACATAATCTACTTAGACAGTATGTCACTGAATCTACTTAGACAGCATGCCACTGAATCTACTTAGACAGTAAACCACTGAATTTAGACAGTAAACCACTGAATCTACTGAGACAGTATATAACTGAATCTACTCAGACAGTATACAACATAATCTACTTAGACAGTATGTCACTGAATCTACTTAGACAGTATGCCACTGAATCTACTTAGACAGTAAACCACTGAATTTAGACAGTAAACCACTGAATCTACTGAGGCAGTATATAACTGAATCTACTTAGGCAGTATACAACTGAATCTACTTAGACAGTAAACCACTAAATATACTTAGAAAGTATATAACTGAATCTACTTAGACAGTATACAACTGAATCTACTTCGACAGTATATAACTGAATCTACTAAGACAGTAAACCACTAAATCTACTTCGACAGTATACAACTGAATCTACTTCGACAGTATACAACTGAATCTACTTAGACAGTAAACCACTGAATTTAGACAGTAAACCACTGAATCTACTGAGACAGTATATAACTGAATCTACTTAGACAGTATATAACTGAATCTACTTAGACAGTATATAACTGAATCTACTTAGACAGTAAACCACTGAATCTACTTAGACAGTATAGAACTGAATCTACTTAGACAGTGTACAACTGAATCTACTTAGACAGCATACAACTGAATCTACTTAGACAGTAAACCACTGAATTAACCAATTTTAACCAATAAATCTATAAACAAGTAAGAATTATAAATAAATCTACATTTAACACTTACATTTTTATGACCTTCTTACTTGATCTTTGACAATTCATTCCTGTTTATTGAGTTATGACCCATACTCTCATCGAAATTTTCAATTCATTCATTCCATTCAGGAATTAAGTAATTTTCTTAATTTTTCTTAATTTTCATATTTGAGCTCACATTGGTATTGGGTGTATTAGTTGCTGGCAGAGTTTTGTGGTAATAGTACAAAGCTGTGGTCTAAAGAAATTTCTCGGTCAGATGAGAGTTTCGAGTGAAGGGTAGGGAGTGAAAGTAACAATAATTTTAATAATATTAGTTAGACGGTTAGTTATATATAATACAATAAAAGTAAAAATAACATGAATGGAAATTCTCGGCATGTATTATGGAATGATATTATTGACCCTGACAAAAAAGTCTACCTGACCATTCGAGCAAGGAATTAGTACCACATAAATAATATAGCCAAATACACGAACTGTTTACTATATAAATTGCACTATACTGTACTGTGTTAACTTGTAGACAAATACTGAATTTTCCGGTAGGAACTTTCATTTATTCATGTTTTGGACCAATAACGCATATAATAATAATTTTTTTTTTCATTGTTGCACTATTCATCACGAGTTAAGATAATTCTATTTTCATCTTGCTTTATGAGCACAAGATGTTATAATTATTTAAGGATCAATACAGTAAATAGATATAAATAAAAGTAACCAATGAAAGAATGTAACTTTCGTATCGGAAATCTAAGGCAATGTATGGCGTTTGTTTAGACCATGACCAACCAACCCATTCTTGCATTCATTGGGGCTAATTCCGATGCATAATAATTTGTGGGTTTTTTTTTAATTTCATTGTTGCTTTACTCATTAAAATCATGGACATACAATCTCGGTATTATATTTTTATTTATTGTACTGTCACCAAATATAACAACTTGATACAATAGCCTATACACCAATAGCCCCTTGATACACTGGGTCTGCTATACACCATAGAGAATCATTTAAAGTAGGCTACCGTTTTAATATGACATTTTCACAATTATGTATAATAGAGATATAGTGGTATAATGGCAGTGGTATAATATAAAGTCTACGTAAATTCAGTTGTATACTGTCTAAGTAGATTCAGTTGTATACTGTCTAAGTAGATTCAGTTGTATACTGTCCAAGTAGATTCAGTGGTTTACTGCTTAAGTAGATTCAGTGGTTTTCTGCCTAAGTAAATTCTGTTGTATACTGTCTATGTAGATTCTGTTGTATACTGTCTATGTAGATTCTGTTGTATACTGTCTAAGTAGATTCTGTTGTATACTGTCTAAGTAGATTCTGTTGTATACTGTCTAAGTAGATTCAGTGGCATACTGTCTAAGTAGATTCTGTTGTATACTGTCTAAGTAGATTCAGTGGTTTACTGTCTAAGTAGATTCGGTTATATACTGTCTAAGTAGATTCAGTAGTTTACTGTCTAAGTAGATTCTGTTATACACTGTCTACTTAGTTATACACTGTCTAAGTAGATTCAGTTGTACACTGTCTAAGTAGATTCAGTTGTATACTGTCTAGGTAGATTCAGTTATATACTGTCTAAGTAGATTCAGTTGTTTACTGTCTAAGTAGATTCAGTTATATACTGTCTAAGTAGAATCAGTTATATACTGTCTAAGTAGATTCAGTTATATACTGTCTAAGTAGATTCAGTTATACACCGTCTAAGTAGATTCAGATATATACTGTCTAAGTAGATTCAGTTAAACACTGTCTAAGTAGATTCAGTTATACACTGTCAAAGTAGATTCAGATATATACTGTCTAAGTAGATTCAGTTATATACTGTCTAAGTAGATTCAGTTATACACTGTCTACGTAGATTCAGTTATATACTGTCTAAGTAGATTCAGTTATACACTGTCTAAGTAGATTCAGCAGTATACAGTTAGTTCTTTGTGCCAATCAGTATGCCGTCATCTCGTAAAACTGTTTTAAAAGTCTTAAATAAGCAACATTTCGGTTCAGAAGTAGCTTTCATATTATGGCATCACTAACTAATATAGTTTTTTTTAATCATTTCAGGCAGTGAATTGAATGGGAAACTATTACACAGATAAAGACATGAAAAGAAAATGCTGTCATTTTATTACCGTCTGTGTTTTGGTATTGTTCAGTGGTATCGGCGTTTATCTGTTTAGCTTTTTGGATACGGGGTATGTGCCGGAACAAAACACTGCTGCCATTTTCCTATACCTAGCAAGAATCTTACCTATAGTGGCGCTACTCCCAGTGGCGGTCTCAAACTTTCTGGGACTGGCCATTTTCAACACGCAAGAGAATCAACACAAACTAAAATCTTCAACTCTATTTGCGCCTTTCATTTGTTTCCGAGTATTTGTTGACAACGATACTATCTTTTCCGGACAAATGAGATCAATCGTCGAACAAAATATTAAGACTTGCCTAAACGTCGGCTTACGGAATTTTATTTTCGATGTTGTGACTGAACGATCCTTAGGACTAGTTCCATTGAATTATCTTCGTGAACTCATAGTGCCATCGAAATACCAAACAGTGTTAAATAGTCAAAGGAAGTCTCGTGCCTGGCAATATTGTCTTGAAGAAGGCGTTAATTTATTTTCTTATGACGACTGGATAGTTCATTTGAATGTGGGAACTGAAATGTCCAATAATTCTGTGATAAGCATTGCTAATTTTATATATGATAACAAATTTTTAATAGGTCAAGGACAAGTGACTTGCAGAAGCACATCAGCTAATGTAATTTCTGTTATGTCCGATTCACTTCGCATTGCAATGGATTATGGAATGTCGCGATTTGGTCTCCGATGTATGAATATGCCTCTATTTGGTGTTAAAAGTACATTTCTCTTGTGCAACGCTGGAGTGGAAAACAGTATTGGATTTGATTTCGGTAGTAAACCAGACATGACTGTTGAGAATATGATGGTGTTGAAGGCCTGGCAGCAAGGACACAAAGTGGGACACATTGATTGTGAAATGTATGAAAAAGAAACTAATTCAGTATTTCAATTTGTTAACCAAAGATGCTTATTTATATCTGAAATCCTACAAACTATCTCAAATACTCATGTATTTTTTATATACAAAATAGGAATTTTCATGGCGCTTGCACACACCATGTTAATGCATTTTGCAATATCATATTTCGTCCTCCATTTTATATTCCCTTTATCCGGCACTAGACCATTTACATTGGTGTACGGATTTA
This sequence comes from Lottia gigantea, assembly GCF_000327385.1. NCBI lineage: Eukaryota > Metazoa > Mollusca > Gastropoda > Lottiidae > Lottia > Lottia gigantea. Next base: position 405,259 of record NW_008709815.1, on the reverse strand, counting down.
TTTTTGGGTTAATATATTTCATGAATGTATTCGGTGCCTTTAAAACTCATTCGTTTCATATTAGGGACAGTATAAAACTATTGGTGTTGACAATACTTATGGTTCCGTTCAGTTTACTGATTGAAAGTTCCGCTCTGTATCAATTCCTATTTTCAAAACAAAAATCTAGATCTCGGGATGTTGTTACTAGAAATAATTGCCTCTCGGAGACGATCTGATCTAAACCAAAAATTATATCATTTATTTCATGTACTTTAATATAAAATTATTTGCAATCATTTGAACAAAAAGTGTCTAATGTAGTCTAAAACCTTATCGATGTTCCCAGAATATGTTGTGCATTATTGCTAGCATTATTGTAAGAAAGAGCAGCATTTGGAAATTGTTTTTAGCCTATATCTTACCTAGTCTTCTGAACTTTGACTGGGCTTAAAACACTTGAAAACATGTTGAAAAACGTTATTCGCATTTCTCGACATTGAAATAAATAGATTTACTGAAATCTTTTTTTGTGCTTTATGTCTTCTTCTGTAGGCCTAATGTACATTCTATTTTCTAACATTTTATTATATTGAAATTTGGACTATAGTTATTAAAATGTTAATTTATGTGCGCGACATATGGTTAATTTATCCCTATGAAATATGAATATATTAAAGTATAATAAATACATAGTCAAAACTATTGCTGTCACTATTCTTTATTTTATTCTCATATCTTGATTTATTTTTATTATTTGACGTTACAAGTTTCTATACACCCAAAAAAATTGGCGTGCAGTGGATGAATCGGCCGAATAAGATCCAAAGACAAAAAAATATTTCTGTATTTTTTTTTAAATATGCCCATGTCTATGTTTATAAGCCTTGCCTTTCCTAAAATTTAGGCCTACCTATATAAGACAAAACATGCCGTCACATATGCAGTACATTTAATTCGGATTATTAGATAGAGGGGAAGCAACTTACATTATTATTCATTTCTCCATTATGGTTTGTATTCAGTGAGAGTCCATGTCGATGTGTCCATGTAGTTTGACACCGACAGTATACTTCTTCTTGAGATAACTGATTTTATTCTCCGGTATATCTGTAAGAATTTCCTGAATCACCCAACAGGAGAAAATGTCTCTATTTCACCTAAACAAATATAAAGTCTAGCTCACAGGTCACGAATTGAATTGACCAAATTTGCTTTTTAATTTAAACTTTTTAAAACTTCTTTACAATGAGCGAATGACTTTGATAGTACTTTAAAATTGCATGGACAATTAATCTAGCCCTTCGTTTGTAACATTACTTAATGGAGAGAGTCCATAGGCACATTTCTTACGGCAAGACTTCATAGACCTGAGCAGTGAACATTTTTTCACTATTGGCAAATAATAAGTCTAGCTCACTGGTCTTAATGAATTGACCGAGTATTAAAGAAAAAAAGTTGTGTCCCTTATTTCATTATTACAGTCCTTCCTGGATTGTCATATAAAACACTTCGGTATGTTGGTTTTAAATGTCATTAAAGACTGCCAGGTTTAAAAAAAAAAGGAACATTGATTAAATTAATACAAAACATTTTCTTCAAAAAGAATTTCAAATGCCCAAAACCAAACACCTAACCTTAAATCTTGGTCAGACAGGAAGTGTATTTGTTTGAGGTAGGACCCTGGAACTTTTCATACCTAATCAATCAATTTTGGAATTTTAAATTCAAGAGACAACAAGACAAGTTTCTTAAGTTTAACTAATAAGTAGTTTATCTCTATCAAATTCTTTATTTACACGTGTTATATTTACAATGACAAAAACAAATGATATCAAATCCTTAACAAATAAAAAAAAAAAGACTGGAGAAAAAAAATTTGGGATCTCTGATTTGGATTGTGAATGTTTAATATTACATTTGGATTACTCAACCAATCACATTACTGTTTTGTTTTTTTCTGAATTTATTTTCGGTGCTCTGATTACATCTTATCAACTAATAAATAATTCCATTAATTTTAAGCTTATACATTGTTGTTTTTTTTTAAAAATGACAGTTTTCAAATTCCTTTGACATGCAACACATTTCGCCAATAGACAGCATTAAAACATTTTTTTTCTCCCTGATCAAAAAACAAAACAAACAACTACTAACTGAACAATGATTATTTCAGCCACTCTCCAAAATATAACATTTATTGTAGACCTTAACTGTTGAAGAGATCAGATATTACATTTTCAATTATCAATGTTATAATATGAACAATCAAATGAGATGAAGTGTTAAATTTTTAAATTAGTGCTAAAACATCTATGCATAATATAATATAATATCATTAAATTGGCTGATTTATTGGTTATGTTCTTTGACATAGAAATTAATCTAAATAGTACTAAAAGGTACAGATTCACTATTGATTTGGGTCTAGCATTATATGAAAGTAGTAAACTTCAAACTAGGTATTTTATCTTTCAAATGTGTATAATTCTAGATAAACATGATTTGAAGGCTCAAATCATTAAGGTGAGCCTGTGAACCGATTACTGATTAGTTTAGCTAAAAAAAGAGACAAAGTTTTGATATCGTGAACCTGTCCTCTTTAATATTTCCTTTACATTCACTTCTTTACTCTTGAAAGCATTTAACTCTGAACATTATTTTACTTATGGTTATCAGAAAGTAAATATATGTTTATTTTCTTAATTCAATACAAAAAATTCTTAATATAATCTCTTAACATGAATAACAAAAGACTGTTTTATCCAATATTCAGTAATGAGAAATGAAATGTATGTATTGAACACTACTGAGACATTTGAACATGATTAAAAGTGTTATATAAAACAAAGTATCTATCTTAATATTAAAACATATTATATGTCTAAACCAGTATTAGAGCAGAAAGGAAAACAAATAAATTGATGTCTAAGGGGTCGTTCGATTGGTGAGTTCTGCACATTCAGGATTCAAGGAAGCTCGAAGTTTAATAAAACAAGTTGGAATAGAGTTCAGAACGCACTCCATGTATGTATGTATGTAAAAATTTGAAAATAACATATTCAGCTTCCATACCTATTGATTGAAATAAGAATTTGACAGTCAGAACCTGTTTAAAACTCTCCAATTGAGCGCCACCTTATAGTGCTGAGATATGGCACTAAGTTACAATGATTCAGGTTTGCCTTGTTATGGTTATTTTGTCAAATATAGCAGTCAAACCCTTCAAATCTGTGGTTTCTATTACTCGTTGTCAAGCTACAAAACATCAAAACTTTTTGTGTTTCATTTCAGCTCTATCTAGTTAAAATTAAACAACTATATTTATATATACATTATATTGTCTCTAAATCTGTCATATAAAACAACTAATGAAAGTAGTCTATATACAATATGATATATTTGAATGATAAAACAATAACAACATTTGATTCTGTGGTTTTCAATGATAAAAAGGTTCAAGTATGTATACTGGTGAATCATTACCCAAGTTTAGTATACTTATTTCAGTTTTCTTATATATTACACTGTTGTTACACTTTTTATCATAAAACTAAATTTATTTTTTAAGACATTCCATATACAAAATAACAATAATTTTTAATCATATAATATTGATATGCAAGAATATAAAATAAAACCAAAATATGGTCCCATAAAAACCATAGCGAAAGGTACTCAGAATTACAATTACAAACACAGAAGAATTTGTTCTATCCATGCTTAACTCCTACTGCATGAACAAACTTTTGCTTAATTTAAAGATATTGGAAACCACACAAACTTTGTTGTTTAATATGATAATAAAATGTCTAACATATTGAAACCACACTTTGAGTGACCTAGCTAGAACACTGCACTCAAAATATATAACAATATAGAAATACTAAACACTAATTTCAGCTATGACTGGTTTTATTTCGTTTTTCTGGTGGTTCATCATAGTCATTTGGAGAAGCTGGTGGTCTTGGTGATGTCTGAGATGTAACCACATGTACAGTTCCTCCTCCATTCCCTTCATGATTTGGTGACACTGGTTCCATTTTCACCCCTGCTACTCGTAAAGAAGCAGGGTTTACTTGTATATTATATGGTAATTGTAGTGAACCACTGAAATGAAACAATAAAATGCATTTATTACATAATTCAGATAATACTGGTATTCTACCATCCTTCATTTGAGTTGATTAACTGTAGCTTGATTGTTCAAATACAGGAGTAAATTGTTCTGCAAAATATAGAGAAAATGATAAAATGACCTACCCGGGTGTTAATGTTAAGCCTGAAGCTTGTACTGCCGCTGTTAAAGGACCTTGTTGACTATTCAACTGAGCTACCAAAGGTGATAGACCAGATAAATCAGCAGTTGATAACTGAAATTCACCTGAAATTCAAAAATCAATAACTTGATATACCGATAACTAGCAACTAGAAAAAACAATTTTCATGCTCCACAACCAAGAAATGCTGATAATTAGCTTTAAAAATTGTTAATGTAAAGGTTGAAATTCAATCACATTTTCTACAATTGTCAGCCTTGACAGTAATAAAGAGTCGACATGCAACAATATAACAGTAAAAAATGAGGAAATAACATTTATTTCATCATACCTGCATTGAGAATTGATGTAGCCAAGGACGGATTAACTTGATGTCCAGGAGTCGCCATTGACATGATCGGTGTTTCTAGGCTCTGGTTTCCAATAGTCGTTCGAGTCTGAAAAGTATTAGTAAGATCAAAATTTATCCAGCCACTTGCAGTAACAATTATAAATGGTATCTTTCATTGACAATAGCCATATACTTAATTGTATATCAAGTTTACAACAAACGAGCAGTAATTATGTAGCAAAACCAAAATCAAACTAAAACTTACTTCAGAAGTGCGCTGCGGTATCACAACCTTTAAATTGGGTTTATTTTTTGTAGCGAGATCACCTCCACCTTGATCCTTGATAGGTAGAGGAGCTGGAGAGGTACTAGGTTGATGATGAGGAGGTTGTGGTGATGCTCTAGCTACTGTTGAAGATGGAGCTGGACTTGTTCGACTACCAGAAGGGCTAGGAGAAGATTGGGTGTAGGTTGTAGCCGGTGGTGGTTGAAGTAGAACAACTGTATTTTGAGAGCCAGTTGGTTGAGTAATGTAATGAGTACTAGTCTGTACTGGGACAGCCACTGGTATTGGGTTTTGAAACTGAGTTATATTCTACAAAAGAAAATTAGACATATTTATTTGTGAAATTTGTACATACCAACTTTTTCATTTCTGTTTTAATCCGCTTTTGCCATACCTGATTAAATGATAAATACAACTTCAAAATATTAGCTCTATGGACTCTTTGCACTTGCTTTGAGATATATTTGCCACAGTAAATATCCATTTTAAACTTATATTAATTACTGATGCAGTACACTCACCCTAGTAGCAGAACCACCTTGCATTACTCTTGAATATTCCATGTCAATTTTACGGTATTGTTCATCAGTTCTTGGCGTAAGCGTATAATCTTCATCATCATCTCCATCAAGACTATCAGCACCTCTTGTTTCACGCTTATTTAACATCTATAATAGAAATAATGCCTTTGTTATTGTAAATTGTCAGAGAAGTAACCATAACATGGAACGAACAAAGACCAATGATTCTTCTCATAGTCAGTCTCAGCCAGACCCTTTTAAGACTCATTAAAGGAGAAATATGAACAGACAGACGGACATAAATTGGTGCCAAAAATAGAGAGAGATTTTGTTGTATAAAATAATCAAAACACATTAAAGCTTCAAGAAATGACAGAAATGATAAGGAAAGAAACTTTCAAGAAATAGTGCTAATGAGAGTTAATTAATCTTGAACACATTGACAGAAATTCAATACTTCTCACATGTCAATCCTATATTCACAGATGAACAGTATCACTATAGTAACTATATTTCAGTTGCATCAGCCTCTTGCTGTGCACCTGTCACCAAAACAAATTCAGATATGGAAAATTTGGACTCACCTCAACAATATCGCGATTAGTTTGACTAACAACATTTTCATTGTACTCAGTATATTTCAGCAGAACTTTATCCATATCAGAACTGGCATACTGATATAACTTATTATTGGTTGTAAATATTATCAGAGCTATTTCACAATCACATAATACACTTAATTCATATGCCTTCTTCATTAACCCAAACTTTCTCTTTGTGAAAGTCACCTAAAATCATAAGTTAATATAATGGTAATTTCATAAAACCATTAGATTAATTTCTTTAATGATCCAAAGAAAGGTAAAGGACATCTTACTGTTGGCATTAAATTTTATGTATTTCACGCTTTTAAGAAATCTAAACCACAAAAAAAACCATTGAAAAAAACGTAACAGAAATCACTTGAATTTAATATGACTCTTTAGATGGAAAAATAATCTGTGATCAGTCTTGTTGGTTTGTTCATTCAATATTTTATTTGTAGGTGTATAAGATGCAAAACTTTCACTTTGGAAGCAGCTGTAGGTAGATTAAATTCTATAGTGAATGAAATCTTGAATAAAAATATATAAGCTTTAATACAAATGAATTTTCTTAGAAGGAAATTGAAGACCTAAAATATATACCTGTCTATTTCTCTCATCATTAATTCGTGTAATTTGTATTTTCTTACGACCCATTGTCTTAGAACCTGAAAGGAAGAGGTAGATAAAATAATTCAATTACAATTATTAAAAAAAAATATTATGAATTACACAACAAATAAAAAACAATTTAACACTCACTCATCCCATAATATTATAGTTTTTTCCAATATAAATATCCTTAAAGAACTACTGTTTAGTGTCAACTGTTATAAAACCACTCTTAAAATGCAGGGGAATCCCCGGGTCATATCTATTTTTAGCCATTATGTCAACCCTGATTAGGTCAGCTAAGTTATAAAAATGAGATATGAGACATTTGTACACTATTAGTTTATTGATCACCATCCAACCTATACTTTTTATACCTTTATCAACAGAAATAAATGATTTTAGCCAAATTGTGTTTTCATATAGCAATTACACATTATGGCTAATGAAATACATTATACTTTGAAATACATACAGAATATTGCGAAATAACACCACTGAGCCACCAAGTAACGAGTGCAGTATCAAGCCACTAATTTTAGTGATTTTTTTGAGATACAAGTGTAAAATGTATTCTATGTCTTAATCTGATACCAGGAATTTACATGAAAACTAAAATCAAATGAAGTGTGATATGTATTGTATTAGTATATGAAAAGCATTTTACTATGATGATTTTGGGACTTTTTAAGAAAAGTCAGTGAATGCCTATTGTGTGTCTGCACAGATAAACAATGCCAAAATTAATGTAAAAAGAGGTATAACTGGACACAATTATATGCATAACAATTACTTAAATAAATAACTTGCGACATTTCAGGGATGATGCTTTTGTCTTTATCAAGCATCATTGGTTGACAAAGACGAAAGCATCATTGTCGAAACGTTGCAAATTATTTATTATGTTGTGTTTGCTAACTGAGAGATGCAAAATAAGATACATTTAAAATTACAAATAACGCATCATTGGTCAATCCAATCCAATCACATCCAAGGACTTTTAAGCTCCACTCAAATAAGTTATAAGATCTGCAACAAGTGCTGTTAAAAAAGCCGAGAATGCTCACCCTTCCATAATGCCAAATGCTCAGTGACTGGATTTGTCAGTGCAGTTTCAATTCTGCATCTCTTTCAATGAGTCAACATAGTCATATGTACTACTGAACACATCAGAACATTTTGCCATCCCCACTACTACACTACTACATTTCATTATTTCTTTAATCCATGATAAGAGTCAAGATAAAGGGAACTTATTTCCAAAAATAACCAAATAAATATAGAAATCATAACATTTCAACCAATCAGCAAGTTAATGATTCTGATTTTGCTATTTATAAACTAGCATGTTGACAGCTAAACCTAATCAAAAGTAGACTAGAAGTCAGTAGTTAAATGGGTCTTCAGCTATGCATGACAAGAGTTAATGAGTAGGCATAAGACGAAACAACTTTGTCAATAAAGCCAACAAACAAAATATTAAATTCTAATAACATTTACGAAATGATAAAATCTATGTTATACTTTTCAAACGAGAAAGTTCACTGGAAAGACATCACAAGACGGGAAGGTAATTCAAACGGCAATGAAGAGAACGGTAGTGAAGAGAACGCCGAGGAGCCGACCCATATCAATGTCAAACCACACTTTCTAAGTAAGATAGCCATTTTCTTAGATTATGATCACGGCCCAAAAGTTGCCTAATAACTAAAACCATAATTTCTGATAATCTTACCAAAACAATACCACGAGATCTGTTAAAATATCCAAGCGGTTTCTATTTTTACTGTCCAGTAAAATGTTGCTCAGTAAAATCTACAAGTTGTGCTATTTTAGGGAATGGAAATTACTAAAGTATTTATAGAAATAATCCAATATGGCCACGTCTGCGCATGCCAAATATCATGCAGCGTGATACGGAAGTGTCAGGTTTCATCAAACATATTTCTGATATTCTCTTAACAGTACCACTCTTCTTATGAAAATTATATGAATTATTGTTTAACTGTATTTGCCAGGATTTAAGTACAATACCGAGTACTAACGTCAGGATTTATAAGAGGGGAATAGAACTATATTCATGAAGCGCAGTCAGATAATACTTAAATACTTTAAAAGGCGATTGTGGTGATTTCCGGTTTAGAAAAGATACTATTTATTTAGCATTTTTATCGTCCTTTCAATGCATCTTTAATTCTTTTATAACATGGAGTACGCAATGGTTTACACTTTATCAAGTATAAAGCGAAAACTTTGATCTAGTACTTCACACGAAGAGGAAATCCATGATCAATGATGACGTCATTCGATAGTCGCGCACCTTGCACCACATTAAGTAGTTCGGTTGATATGTCCTACTCCCGTACTCAAGTCTGAGCAAGTCAAATAGTCCAACGGTTGCCTGCCAACAACTAATACGCACACTTTGCAGTACGGTCGAAAGCAAATCTATGAAGTCAGACTTAAGATTTAGCCGAGTTTTAAGAGATGCTCAAGATAGAAAATATGACAACTTATAAATATAACTACGAATATATTTGATATTGAAGAGGAAGTTATTCTCTTGACTGCCCATCATTTAACTTGTATGCATGCATCTATCGATATAGTTTACCAGATGGAGTATATGACTTCTTAAGAAAAATATAATTAAATATTCACTGTGATGAAGAGACGGTGACTTACGAGTCAGGGTTTTCAGCTTTTTTCTTCCTATTACCCCTTTCGATTGGATCGATTGCATTTCACCCCCATTCGTCAACACTTAGCTAAGATTGCCGACGGTGCTCCTGCTTGGTGCTTGTCCTCTATGCGTAAACAATTGCACAATTCGGTCGTGCACTGTGTATACAATGAGTTACTTATGCATATACAATCATGCACGCACGAACCGGCTGCGAAGCACCGAAACACACGCCTTGCCACGACCAATTGCTCTACATTGCGGGATAAAATCATTTGAAATAGTGTTTTAAGTGGAGTTCCGCTGTACTCCTCATAACTAAAGCGTAGCCTATCTGGTACTTGGGTACAAAAGATGAAGGACAACAGGATTGATTCCAAAATCTGGAGCACTTTGAATCGCCTTATGTCTGAAGGGGCTCCTTCCCCTCGTAAGGTTTAAAACTTTACAACGTAGGCCCTGCATTCTTGATTCCCAATCACATTTATAGGGTACATATGCAGCGATTTAATGGTAATAATGATAAAAAAAAAAGAAATATAGAAAAAATTAGAAAAATAACATTTTATTACACAATATAAATAGCACTTGATCAAAATTTATTATGGAGTTTGAGAAATTACATATAGATTGACTAATCATACTAGAACATATGATAGAATTAATTTTATTCAAAGTTTTTTTGAAGGACAGGGCAAATGCCTATTTCCTTTACGTTTGTCTGGAACCAACTGAATGTCAATCAAGGATAAGTTCACTGTTCACATGGTAGTTGTGGTAGTGGATTTCTAGGAAAGACAAATAATACTTTCATTACCTGTATATGATGAGCTGAAAGAAAGGGAGAATCCGGATTAGTTTGGGAAGGTTCCAGAATTCCTGAAAATTGGTTGTTAGTTTTCAATACAGACATCAATATTTCATATTTTTAAAATTCCTTGACTGTTCCTTGTTTCTATGCACAAGCATACCATTTTAAAAATTATCCAAAAACTATTGTCTGCATTACATTAAAATTTTGTAAAGTACAATAACTTTAAACATTATTCTAAATGGAATTTACAATTTCATGAGAGCAGGGAGCAGGCAGGCAGACAACTAGAGAGTTGTCAATATATCCACATAGAAAATAAGGATTCTCCCTTTATACATACTGACGTAAAAAATATAAATATTTAAAATATCACTGAGAAACAAATTTCAATTGTGTTTGAACGTGCATCATAAAATAAATTAGTAAAAAAAAAAAAAAGTAAAAAGAAAATACATACCCATGAGCATATGTAAGTAACCCCATCCATAGTTTATAATAATGGCCATTTTATTACTCCAGTCATCAAATACAAACTATAACTTTGGAAACAGTTTAATTTCTACAGTTTCACTAATTTTACATATAATTTAAACAAAGGCTAGATTTCCTTCTTTGGCATTTTTTATCCTTTCCCTTAAAGATAATGTACATGTTCCTTCTCTGAACTGACTATATATAGCCTTTAATATGATTTGAATGGTGATGTTTTGATATTTAATTAACAACATATCATGTCTTTTGTTAATAGCTGTTAATTTGAAAAAGTTTAAAAATTAACTTGATGCAAATTTCTGAATATTTAGATGGAGTTGTTACAAATTATTTGAATCAAAACAATACTCGCCACCATGATCTAATTATACCACAATATATCTATGTAGTATTTTGACACTATGTTAGCAAGATTGTTCTTGCTGTAATAAAATTGACAATGACTTCCACTTCATTTGTGGTTATTTTGAGATAAAAAAAATCAATCAACAAGTTTGGGTTTCAGAAACATTTTTCAAATGAATTTAGAAGATGTTTATCTGTTTGCACCAGGCTTCAGACATAGATGAACAACAATATTAAAACAATGTCCATACAAAAATTGGAAACAAATTATAATAAGCAAGTAAAGCCATCAAATGAAATTTTATCACCGCCCCATTTTAAAATTAACCATGATTCATTCAAAATTTAGTACAAGCTGTATATTCAATAGAGACCAAAAATCTATTTGAAGGAATACTACCTCTTGAAATAACCATGAAAATTAAATTCTCAAACTTGGCTTAAAAGAAGCATATTATATTCATCAGTGAGCTTGCCTGCGTCATGACAATACTGTGAATAATCCATAAACCATGGTTCTATAATTACATGTAATTACTGATAAATGCTTAAATTTTAAAAATTATATGGTTTTTCTAAGAGGTAGTTTCCCTTAATAATTATCATCAGTATCGTCCTGTATCAACATTAATGCCCTTTTTATATGCATTCAATTACCAATAGCATATGAATAGGACTGTTGATTAAACAAATATAAAAGAGCATTACATAAGTGTTGTAGTAAAATAAGATAATTGGATATGGAAAAGAAATTTAAAAAGAAACATGGCCAATGAAAGTCCTTACTTCAACTAGCACTTAAAACATGAAAAGGTACATATAACGCCACAATATTATCAACAAATATACACTTCAATATATTTAGATTCAAAAAAATATACATGACTTTGTGTGTTTCCATACCCTTAATATTTACACAATAAATTAATATATAAAACAACACAATTAGATTGAATATATTGATTTCAATGTCTTTAGCATTATATTACTTAATTTACTACTGTTACCACCAATCAAAGCTGATCTTATAACTTAACTCAATAGAATTCTTCGACACTCTTGTTATTATAGAGGCATGGTCAAATATGGAATATGAAAAAGGTTTTTGAAGTATTTTTATTTTTATAAGAGTGGCTTCAATTGTTCCTATAACTAAAGAATATTTTCAAAAATGTCAAAAATCAACATAACAAAAAGACAATGAAATCAAATTACATAATTCTGAAAATGATAATGTGGACGCTTTGTCATTAATTAAACATATAGTAAACCCAGAAGTAATGATTTTGAGTAACTTTAACATACTACTGTTCAAGCAATGAAATTAGATGATTTGCTAACAGTTTACATCTTTATCAGGACCTAAATTCACAGCTATCAAGGTGTTAATTATTGACAAAGCCTTTAATGTAATTAATTACAAACGTATTATGAGTGAATGGTGAAATTTATTTGAATTTTTTGATGAATCTTGGAAATCTCCTCGGTCAACTCAATATCATTTATCTACAGATGAATTAATTTACCACAAATAACCCCAAAAAATCTTTTTGTGATCATTTGGAATTCTACATTTTCTAATAATACTTTAAAAATATGGAATCTGTTTAACAGATGTCAGGTTCCTGACCAGACTAAAAAAAGAAGTCCCACCAAATAAAACAACAGTTCAATAAAATTATGTTATGTCTCCCTGAGGATTGTCTTATTATCAAATTTAACAGGCTCTTTACAATGATCTAGTACCAGTTTAAATTATTGAGGAATTTCTCAAATTCGTTATCTGTTAAATTTTCTGTACCAGGAGGGAATAATTCACTAGTTGAGGGTGTAGGATCAACTTCTAATGGAGACATGTTCGGTAACGGTAGAGGCATGGATGTTACAGGTAATGAACTACTGGGTACTAAAGGAGGTAAAGGATAAGGAGGAAAATGATTAGTAAGTGAGGTGGCAGGAAAAGGTAGAGAGGGTTTAGAATGTGCTGGTGGAGGTGTAGAATTAGGAGTAAAGAGAGGTGAGAGTCTGCTAGGACTGTGATGTAAATCTAAAGAGGGTGTACTGTTAGGACTACTAGAAACTGATTGAGTTGACCCAGCATGTGGTGGAGTTGGTGTATCCAGATTAATGATTCCTGGACTAACGCACCCTTTATCAGAAACAGATTTAGGTGGAGGATCATCATCATCATCTTCTTCATCTTCTGAACTGTCTAATGTCAAATCTATAACATCATCATTACCGCCACCTTCTACAAGAGAAATGAAGAATTATTTAAAATATAGTTTGGCACTTAACTGATGATGTGCAGAAAAACAAAATGCTCCTGTTCAATACAGAGCTCCTTTCCCATTAATAACACAATGAAATGGATTTCCTAATATCTTTAATGGTATTAATATGTTAAAGGGACCTATCTTGTAAATGAAACCGTTCTACAAACCAATTGTCGAATAAATAATGGCCTACTTACTATTACTAGATGGCTCAGAAGGTTGTAATTTAACAGCAGCAGTAGATGTAGGTGAAGAAGCTGTTTCATTTTTAAATACAACCGGACTAGCTATTACATGAGTTTCTTTTGGTGGTTCCAGCCGACTCCAGTTACCATCTGGATGAAACTGTATATCATTACAATTAGGAGACGCTCGGAATATCTCTAAGAAATAACTATGAAAAAGAGATCAAATATTGTGATTAAATATTGATGCAATATTGAAAGAATTCTGAATAAATATTGAAAATATTTTGATAAAAATATTTTGATAAATAATGAAAAATTTTGGATAAATATTTAAAAATTTTTGGATCAAATATTGAAAATATTCTGATTAAATATTGAAAATATTCTGATTAAATATTGAAAATATTCTGATTAAATATTGAAAATATTCTGATTAAATATTGAAAATATTCTGACTAAATACAGAAAATATTTTGACTAAATACAGAAAATATTCTGATTAAATATTGAAAATATTCTGATTAAATATTGAAAATATTCTGATTAAATACAGAAAATATTCTGATTAAATATTGAAAATATTCTGATTAAATATTGAAAATATTCTGATTAAATATTGAAAATATTCTGATTAAATATTGAAAATATTCTGATTAAATATTGAAAATATTCTAACTAAATACAGAAAATATTCTGATTAAATATTGAAAATATTCTGACTAAATACTGAAAACTTTTTGATTAAATATTGCGATAAAAAATTACTCATTATTGAAAATGAATTTTTAAATATCTTTTAGGGATAAAATTCAGAATAAGATAACTCACCCATCTATTATTAATTTATCAAATGTAGCAGGTTTATCACAAACAGGACAAATCCACGTTGCTTTTTTCTCATTCATCATAAGAAATGTATTGGCATCATAACACTGTAAATGAGTACATGTACTTGCTCGGCAAGGTATTTGTAATCTCATCTTTCCCAGCTAAAAAGTAAAAAGAATTGCTTTGTATAATGTGAAATTTAGTGATATTGCATGTATCAAACCTTTTCAATAATTTTTCATAAATCAATTTTTTCCCCCATCCAAGAATACAAGTTTTACATCCTACTATACAAGGTGCAATAACAATAATTTTGCAGCAGAAATATCCCCCATGCTGGATATCTGACTGCTGCAAAATTATTTTTATTGCATCCAGATTAAGTTGTAAATCACTATCAAATTGACTAATTATACAGTTTACTTACTGGACACATTAATGAGACACGTAGACTAGTTGTAGCTATTTCACTATCAGGATCATGTGCTAATTTTTCTTTGACTGAAAATAATATTGTCTAATGTAACAAATTAAAAAGAACCATTATCTAGAACATAATACAAATTTAGGTGATGGCAGTTGTTCAACTGGTCATTGATGGACTATTATCGGACATACAATGGGCAGAATTTACTGAGTGCTAGAATTGAAAATCTGTCCACTTACTTAATGCTCTGGTATGATCAGGATGTCGATTACCAAACTGTTTTAATCTTTGTAGTAATATATCAGAGGTTAATCTTCGTACTAAAAACACTGCTAAACAATAACCCTGTAATATAGTTAATGATCATTTCTTTATTATACCATTAGTCTAATAACTACCAAGTAATAATTCAATATCATTTTTGCTAATCATGCGGTCGTACACAGTAATCATGTTATTGTTTTGTACTGTCAATTATTGATCTCAATGTTATCAATTCTATCCATGTGCCCTCTTTTATGGACAAAATTTAAACAATAACACTGTAAACCATTATATTGGTTGAATTCATAAGTTATCCAATAGAGTTGCATAATATAACTTTATTACAAGTGGTGGTCAAGTTTCATCAGTAAATTTAAGTATTCAAGTAAAATACCATTCAACAACATTCAATTATGCCAATCAAGGTACAACAACAAACAAAAACAAAACCTGTTAGTATAAAGTGCATATCAAGTTGGTGACCAAATAAAAAAAGTTTGAAAGAAACAGCTTCTTGTTCATTTCCAACACTAAGACTTACATTAAAAAATAGTTGCATAAAATTTGATTCTTGATCACAAAAAAGTTCAATTCTGATGAAGAAGCTATAGTTGTGGTGAATGAAAAATGAACCAATAACTTTAAATGGTGGTTGTTTAGTTAATTACAACTATTGGTATATCAGGTCTTCTCTTAATCACTTATAGATAACACTAGCCAAGCAGACAGTCTTTATTATTTTAAAAAGACCAAGGGGCAATCTCTTTATATATCAAATTTCTTTAGTTGTAAAGATTCATGCTTTAAAGTATGACTGCCTTGACATTTTAATATACAAATGCTTAACTCAAATCAAGATGCCAAATAATTTTCAATTCCCCTTTGCCCCATTAATGGTCACAATAACCTTTTTTATGTTTTATACAAGTACAATTTCAAACATAACCAAAAGCTGCTACTTTGTTCTCTAATTTGTATATGAATGGCAATAACGATATTAACTATGACTTTTTTAAGTACATAAAATTTTTGCTGCAGCCTTTCATGAATGTGTTCAACAAAGCAACAGAATAGTTAAAAATAATTAGTTTTCTCTCTCTATTTATGAATGTAGAAAATACAAGCTATTGTTCAATAAATGGAGTTAAAAATTTGTAAGTTTTGATGCCCCTTGCATGTCTGATTGGTTATACACAGTAAAAACTCTGTGTTAATATAAGAGAAGACCTGTTATTTACATACCACCATTGCCTCCTCTGAGGACCAAGATACATGGATTTCATTTCTCATGTTAGGATTTAGCTTTAATAGATGTGTAATATCAAGCGCTCGTCCTGGTAGTTTCTTTTTAGGAATTGGATTCTGAAAACACAGAAAACACATACAGACAACATATACACAACACATATAGAGACCTACCCGACCAAATTCAGATGCCCATGACACATCTAAATGATTGGATATTGTTGGTGATAAACGACATAATGATGTGATATCAATAGCTCGACCAGGACGTTTGGGTTCAATACCAGGTTTGGTTGTAGGAATTGGATTCTGTAACATAGCAAATTATTCCATTCAAATAAATAATATAATATGGACTATTAATGTAACAATTGAAAGAAAAAATCATCAATAATTTGAATAAAATTGAGACCAAAAGATTGAAATTTGAAATAAACATTAAAATAAATCGACAACACAAAGAATATGCTTCAAATAACATATATTTAATTACAATGACTAGAATAAAATTGAAAGTGAGAAATTATGAAAACACTGCATACCGGCAATGGGGCCATTTTACCATTTACTCTTACACAAATACTGGGAGGAAAATTATCAGCCTGTTCACAACTAGTTTCTAATAGACAAAATCTGAAAATAGGAATAACCATTTAGATATCGCACCACATCTAACATCAATCTTAATATCAAATAAATAACCACAATATTTAACCTTGCTGAGTATTTAATATTGGACCACATCTAACATATAAGTGAATAAATGTTTCTGTGTGTGAATCAAAATTTATTGTGCCGCTATGATCCATTTTTGATGCAGAAGTTATTTTCTTATAATAACAGTAAAACAGTACCTCAATTGGACCTGTACAGTATATTCACATTTGGCACCGGGTCGAAAATCTCTAGACATAGCTATATCTTGAGCTTGTTGAGGAGTAAGATGAAACACAAAAAAAGATTCTTGAAATCTGTTATTACTTTTTGGAACTGCAAAACAAAATTAGAACAAAATAAAATGATGGTAACATTACCACATATCTTAACTCGTTTGCGGGATATTTACTCTGTCTGTCAGTACTTTTTTGTACCAATGGCTTTGTGCCCACAGTAATCTTATATGCAAGACATTTTGGATCTAATAAAAAAATGCCAACTCATCCCATACAACTTATTACATATACTGAATTGTTGTAAAGAGCTCAACTGTTGATCACAACTTACCCAAACTAGTTGGTTTCATTAATTCTGCTAATAAATCATAGAATGGTAAATGTTTAAATCTGACGTCAGGATGAACAGGCATTGAGGATGATGTTGGAGGGTGTATCGTTGTTAAATGTTTACTTCCACCATAATCTATACCACCTGCAATACAACATTGTACATTGAATACATCCAATCAAACTCCTCGACTGAAAGTCGGTAAACAATAAGCCATAATGATTACAGTCAATCTAACAAGGGCTCTGGTTGGTTGCATTTGCTGGTGTATAATCCAATCAAATAGCAGCATTCTGTGATAAAAGAAAGGTGGCTATTGTAGTCAAACTGAAATAAGCAGTTCCTTATAGCTTGACATTGTGAAGATGGCATTAACATTTTTCAATAATATAATGACATGATACATGATTTGGGTCCTTTTTTCAACAATACCTTTTGGCTTGGGTAGAGGAAAATAATTAAAAGAACTTCTATAATGATGATTTGAAGGATTTGGCCATCTTGGATTAATATGTCTTTTATGATAATTCATTGGCACCCCAAGATGATATTGAATTGGTTGACCAGTAAACACATGACGATTTTCATGGTAAAAATCAGATGTTTGATTACAGCGGGCTGGCTCTGTAGATATATGTGTCTTGGCTAATCTTGCTGTTTGAACAGGAATTGTCTCTTCAACAGACTTTGCTGACACATTAGTATCTTTCCGTTTCTCATTATTCTCAGAATCATTATTTTCCTTGTCCCTTTTTCCACTTTGTTGATTAGTAATTGTTCTTTTACTAGATTCCAAATAATTCACAATATTTCTACTAACTTCCACATTTTGAATATTTGTTAATTTTACGGGGTTGGTTTTCTTATTTTTACCAACTTTGCCCAAACTTGGGGCACGGTTTTCATCTTTTTTATTTTTAGTTCTGGTATTCACCATTCTGATAGTAACTAAATATGAGCACTGACTTACTAATACAATCTCAACTAATACAACTGTTCAACAAGAACTACTACTGAGATAGCTCTCACTTTCCTCAATTTGTATAAACCTAATTAGTAGTTGACTAAATGTCAGTTAACAGTGCTTACTGATTAATAATCAATCATGACACATTTTAGTAAGTGAGCTAATGAGCAGTAGATCTATTATAACAGGCCTTATACTGTAAGATTTATCTTTTTTCAGGTTTAACCATATTATTTCAAATGCTGTTTTCACTCTACATGAGACAGCCGAAATCTTGAATTTTCCAAGATGGTACTTGATCATTTTTCTTATGTACCATTGGTTAATATAGGTAATCAAATGGAACATAAACAGAAATTCATCTCAATGTTAAAACTTTTAACATAAACTAAAAATCATTTCAATACCTACCACTAGCTATCCCCGGAGTAGGCGTAGGTTGTTCTGTTTGACTGTGTGTCAATGTAGTGGGATCAGTAAACCGTCTTCTATTATTAGCGTTAGTAGCAAATATTTGTCTGAAATTATTACAGAAATAATAATAACTGAATAGTTGACTTACTCATATAAAACTGTGACAAAAACGATTCACAGTTCGTGCAGATACATTTGAGTGATAAATTTGTACATTGTTTTATTTCGAATAGTATTTTCTATTGTTATAAGCTTTTCACAAATAAAATATGTCCATTGCATGTAATACAATATACTATACCTATATAATTCCCGTATTTTAATTTGAACTTGAAGGCCACAACCTTTCTGTACTAATTGTAAAGCTCTCTGTAATAATTCTTGTTTTCTACCACTCTTGTTTCTTCCAGCAAAACCCAATAAAACTTGTAATTCTGAGACTCGAAAGCTCATAATCATGTGCTAAAAAATATAAATATTATATATTTCTACAGGGCAAAATCAATTTTCTACAAGACTGGAAAATACATGTAGCACGATTCACTGGTGAATCTTTGTCAGTTCCAAGAAAATGAATATACATGTAATCTGTTTATAAATCTGTCAACATTCATTTCACCAAAAGTATTTTCACTTTTAACTAAAGTCAAAATATCTATCAATGCAATCAAGTGATCCTAAAGCTTGATGTACACTGATAGTGATAAATCTAATGATTTAGCCTAGGTCCCAACAAATGATTTGGAATTGGATCATGGTTAATTACACTCTAGTCAAAATGTCACTTAAGGACCAAACATTCCAGTTAGCCCGCAATCACTCTTGATTTCATTGTGGGGCTGTCATGTACCACTGCATGTAATCATCTTCTAAAAATGGCACAGTCCATGCCTAAGTTTACAGATTGAAGTTGATATTCCTCTAATTAAAATGATAATATTCCGTTAAATTATTTTAACCAAAAAATATTGCAAGAAAAAACCTCTGCCAGTGTGCCAGCCAAATGTGTCCTTATAATTTCAGAGGCCACAATGACCTTGGGCTTCCTATAAAAAAGATCTTAAATCCTACAATAATGTTTGTTGTCATTTTAGTCAATTTATAGGCTAAGTAAAATGTTGACATGTAGGGCCATGTAATCTATATCTTATTTTTTAATTTTGTTAATAACCTACAAGTTACATCTTTTACTCAATTGAACTTGTACAGACCATGCCAGAATGGGCTCAAAAACGATTTCATAAAAAATTTACCCACTTCCGGTTATTAAGGCTAAGATTGAAAAGTGAGTTACCTCCCTTCCACGAATAAAAAATTCCCCATGAATGTTGTTTACTAGATAAATAAAGCATTTTACTGTTCACGTGGTCATAGAGATATAATTTGAAATGATGTAGAAAGTATTTTCCTTCAAATACAAACAAATATACCCCAAATTTCATCTGAAGTTAAACAGGAAATATTAGCCTAAATTTTCTCCGCAAACACACAAAAATAAACAGAGACTGAGAGAGAGGAAGTCCAACTGAGATATTGAAAACACAATTCTGGCGTTAATAGATCATACTAGACGAATATGTCGATTTATTTCAATAATTGAATTTGGTCCCATTTACTTCGAGATATAATCAAAACACTATTCATTCAATTATAACTGTATATAAGAAAATAAATGTAAATATTACCTTCAGTTCTGTGGACTCCGCCATTTTTTCATTTGTTTTGACGCATGCGCATTGTATCAAAACAATCCAAAGTAAAATGGCGACAAGCAGAGGTTGTATAATTAACTCATTGAATTAAATCCTTAATTAAATTTGAGGTTTTAAGTAAATCATTATCTGAGCAACCTTTCGATAATCACTAGGCCTAGTGAATGCCTAGCACTTTCACAAACTAGGTGTTTTCTTAGAATAATCTTGGAATTGTGAAGTGTTGAATATTTGCCCTTTCCATGGCCATGTCATTCATAATTTCATGGCATTAGATAAGATCGAAACATCTGCCTCTATTGCAGCTTATGATTTTTATATATTTTGACAGTTGTGGGCTGGTGTAGAGATAGAAAAACTAGGTCCTGTTAACAAGGCCTAATTTTCCAGATGGCAACTGTCAAAATAGCTATCTCAGGCTAGAGTTGATTTGGACTAGCCTAATCATCCATTATGAACCATTGAATGGCATGAATATGAATATAAGGAAATGACTCAATCTTTCACTCTTAACACCATTATAACTTTTTATTTTTTGTTCTAGTACTGGGCCTGAATGGCATTTTTTCTCCTTTCCTGAAATCTGTGATCAGTCAGCAAGCATGTTTATCTTCCTCACAAACTAAACAATTATTTACAAGTTCACAAAATGTAACAGATACTTCAACAGAAAAAAGGTAATGAATTGTTTCATGTATATATTTTGAAAACTAAGGACATATGATCCTAAAACTTACTTGTTTTTGTCGATAAAAATGGCATTTATAAGCAACACGTGTACATGTAGTTGATAAAAATTAGCTTCCATATTTTATGAATCATTTTTTTTCTTTTAGTCTTGTGGCTGTAAGAGAAAAGAGTACAGCAGTAGAAAAGAAACGGACAGTTTCACCATTTCAGGCACCTATTGATAAAGTGGATTATGCTGTCGCCCGTATAGATGATTTGTTGAACTGGGGAAGAAAGGTAATTTTCTTGATTTTCTTTAACCACAATGACACCAAAACTATTGAGAATAACAAAGGGAGTACCCAAGAATTAATGCAGAGCCCATATTATGTATATCAAACACGGAAGCACAGGAAACCACAGGGATGAAACAGGAAATTGAATGGTACAAGCCATAGCCATAAGTATCTCAGCAGACACGATGGGGTTGGAATATTTTAATCCTTTTCAAATACTAACAAATAACATCTAAAAAGCAAATTTATTATTCCAGAGTTCAATATGGCCAATGACATTTGGTTTAGCTTGTTGTGCTGTAGAGATGATGCATATTGCTGCTCCCCGATATGATATGGATAGATTTGGTATTGTATTTCGAGCTAGTCCACGTCAAGCTGATGTTATTATTGTAGCTGGAACTTTAACAAACAAAATGGCACCTGCTCTCAGAAAAGTAATAATTTCACTATATATACCTGATTACTTTAAAACTTGATCTAAAAGGCCACTCAAACTTCTCATAGTAATTTTTGTATGTAAAATGTGTGTATGGTATGGTATGATAATTTTCGTCCATGTAGTTCTAAAAATTGGAATGTAATTATATTGGCATTGCTAGTGGTCATCTCTATGTTTGACCACAACTTTGAAAGCTATAGATTCTCGAGTTAACGCAATGTTCTTTGGCCTAGAAAATAGATAAATCTTTTGATGAATTATCTCCCTTTAATTGTTGTTGTTGTTATTTTGGAGATTCTTTCTACATGTTATTGTTGCCTTGTGATCGCAGTTGGATGCAGGAGTTAATTTTTTTCTTTATTCTCTTAATTATAGATTTATGATCAGATGCCTGAACCAAGATGGGTGATATCAATGGGTAGTTGTGCTAATGGTGGTGGTTATTACCATTATTCATATTCAGTTGTTCGAGGGTGTGATAGAGTTATACCGGTTGATATATATGTACCTGGTAAGTTTTGAATGGCATCTTTCATATAATATAATCAGGGTTGCTGATAAATGGAAATATGAATGTTATTTTGGTTAATCAGATAAATAGTTCAGGAGTTATTGCCCTTGACTTAGTAAAAACAATCAAATTTGGCAAGTAAGCACAATAGAGGCTGCAGTTTTTTTTATCTGATCATGATTAAACTCAGTATGTATATATAGATGAGATCCCAGTCAAGTTTGGTCCAAAACTAAGTTATTGCCCTTGTCCTTGAATATTAATGGAGCTACATTGTTTGCAACTTGTATGTAAGCCAAAAGGGAAATTCCTGCTAAATTTAAGTTTAAATTTTCTTTTCAGGATGTCCACCTACAGCTGAAGCTCTGTTATATGGTTTATTACAATTACAGAGAAAAATAATGAGAATGTCAGTATTACAGAGTTGGTACAGGAAATAGAATCTAGACCTATTTAATTCAATTGTGTAAAGTGTCAGGAATGTGTGACTGTGTATATAAAAGACAATATCAAATAGAAATTTATTACAGTTTATTTGTTTTATGATTTCAATTTCAAAATCAGGAATGTGCTATGGTCAAAACTCTTCAAGTTTTCAAGTTTTGATTTACACTTTAAATAGCACCAATGTCAGATGACCTTACATTATTTAGTGAGAGCAATTTATAGCATTATGTGATTAAATTATCCATTTCTCATCCAGAAAACAGTGGTGGCTCTTGTAGGGGGTGGGAGGGGGTCGGGATAGAGAGAACCCTCTCAGACGCTCAATGGTAGGCTTGAGGCTATGAAACCTCCTCTTTGTTGCGCATTCTGAAATCGGTCTGGACAATTTTCTCCTCATTGAGTTTGTCTGCCCCCTATGTGTACCCTCAGTTTCGGGAAGCCGCCGCCGTCACTGCTAGAAAAACAATCTGAATAGTTGTCAATTATTGCTAAAAAAAAATCAGCGGGAAATTTAGTTTGCATACATGCATTCTGATAACATAGGATATCAATAGTTAAAACAATCCTGCTCAATCTTGTATCTCAACAAGATACCATAAACTCGTATATCAATAGTTATAATAATCTATTTCAATAGGCATAACTTCTATCTCAATAGTTGTAACAAGCTATCTCAATAGACACATTGTAACAATCTCATACACTGGACTCGTATCTCCATAGTTATAACAATCTATCTTAACAAAAAAGAACTCGTATCTCAATAGTTATAACAATCTATGCCAATAGATAGAACTTGTATCTCAATAGTTATAACAATCTATCCCAACAGACATATCTCGTATCTCAATAGTTGTAGCAATCTCATATACTAAACTCGTGTTGATTTTCTAGGGTAGTACAACTGAAATAGTTTTAGCTTCAGTAGCGTTTAGCCAGAGGAGGCCGAGTGGAGGCCACATAATGGTCGAAGGGGGGCAATAGCACCAGGCTTTAAAACAACACAATGGTTTGAAATTTTAAACTTAGTGGCAAACGCTGAGCCAGCCAAATTTCTGAGGCCATGCCACCTCCACCCGCAGAAACGCCACCGTTCAGTTGACCTGGATTGCTCAAGTAAGCCTGAATGTATAAAATATTATCAATGAAGATAGGCCTATATATTATCATCTTATATTTATAACATGGTAGTTTTATCAGAGTATTTCGACCGAGTTGACTTAGTCATAATTAACCGACTTCAGCTTGTAGGTCTACTGGTGACATTTGAGATTGTACTATTGTAGTGTATAGAAAGTCATAATGAAAATTGAAGGAAAAAATGTATTTATAACTGGAGCTGCTCAGGGATTGGGTGAGGGCATCTCGGAGGCTTTGTTGGAGCGTGGAGCAAGGGTTGGTATTTTAGACTTTTTTTCCTACATGACAGCCAAAAGAGTTCACATTATGACAATAGCTCTAAATGTATGTCGGCTGGATATTATGTTCAGTCATATAATAAGCAATTTTTCAATTTTGTAGAAAGCCACGATATATTTTGCATGACACTAAAGATCACACAAGATTACTTATAAGTTATACGATATGGTTACTGCAATTACAGAAACTTACATGCGTAAGGGTTTGGACTTGCGGGATTACAGCCGTTGCCCGCTATATCAATAAGTTCTTACAAATTTTAGCTTTCCACTCCTAACAATATTTGGTTTATGCTTAATAATATCCAAAATTCCATATAGTATTTTTCACAAAACATGAACTATAATGTCATTTTTCGCGTAAATCTTAATAGGTTTGTATAGCTGATATCAATACAGAAAAGGGAGAACAAACGGTTAAACGATTTCAAGAAAAATATGGCCAAGAAAAAGCCATCTTCTTAAAAGTGGATGTCACTAAAGCAGATGAATTTGAAAGTAAGTTCTTACAAAACGAATGATGCACAAACCCGAATTATTTAGTTCTCCAAATGCATTAGGCAATTAAATGAGAATTAAATGCGTATTTGTAGCTGGAAATGCCGTTGATCTGTGCTTGTAAATGTATACAGTATATGATACTGGACTAAAGATAAGAGCCCAAAACAGAATAAATTTGGACAAATCGATTAGAGCCGACATATAGCTATATCTCTACTCTTATTAACGTTCCTAAATCCACTTCTTGTTTTAAGTTACTGGAACACTCGTATCACATGTAGACTAGAATAATACATGCCATTATAAAATGGTGTCTCCGCGTAATAAAATAGCTTAATGGTTTATTTGCAGGTGTATTTAAAGATGCGGTGTCTCGATTTGGTCAGATTGATATCATGATGAATAATGCCGGTATAATGGATGAGAGTCGATGGGAATTGATGATATCATTGAACGTTGTGAGTAAAATATCATATCCGATCCCCCAACTGTATTTAGAGTCAAAGCAAATAGTCTGCATATATCATCAAACTTCGGAAAGTCATGTCTCTATCTTAAAGGATGATTGTTTTAATTTACCGAAACCTTTTTTTTTCTTTCAGATGACACTTGTAAGAGGAACCAATCTAGCCATAGAACACATGGACAAGTTAAAGGGTGGTAAAGGTGGACTGATCGTTAATACTGCCTCTGTTGCTGGTAAATATTTTATTCCCCACTCAGCATGAAATGAAATCTTTACATGGGTATATAATATACTTAAATAATTGTATTATTAGATGTAAGATTACGTTGAAAATTTTTTTTTAATTTAGAAAGTGGTCATGTCTTGTCATGAATAACTGAAGTTGTAATAAAGCGAATTGGAATTTTGTTAAAAGACGCTAGTCCACACTTTCCATAGGTGAAAGTTGACCGATTTATTTTTGTCTGTAGGGTTTTCGTGAGATTCTGCAAAATAAACCAGACGAAAAGAATTGCCAGCTCTTGCTTAGTAGCATATTGTAGCCCATTCTGTCAACGTGTTAAACTAGTCGATGAAACTATGACTATCTTCAGGGTCAGTGTTTCTGAGACTACAGTTTTGTACAATAAGTATTTTCCGTATTAGGTTTTGGTCCAGGATTTTGGTTTCCAGTGTATGGTGGAACTAAACATGCTGTAATAGGATTTACAACCAGTTGGGCGGTACGTACACATGATACCAATATAATTAAGCTATTCATTTTATATCAGTTCCAATGTTCAAAACATCAAACTCTGATTGAAATGCAGTACAAATTTTGCACAGGGATATGAAGGCCTTCGTTGGTAAGCTGCGAACAGTCGATTGGCTTATAGCTAAACAATTCCCGTTTCAGATTAATCGAACGGATTGTGCCCCTTAAATATTATCAGAAACTTTCTGTCTCTAATGTAAAACTGTTTATTGATTGCAGGCTAACCCACACGTAGAAGCTATGGGAATTAATTTTGCTTGTTTGTGTCCATCAGCTGCCGATACCTCTTTATTACATTATGAAGATCATATGGGTATCATGATTCCTCATTTTAGAAAGTTCTTAAAGGAAACAATAGGAATAGCACCGTAAGTTTCAGTTTAAACTATGTTTTGGAGTGACAATATAATTATATTATATGCGGTCTATTCCGTATGTGAACTGAATTGCTTTTTAAACACTAGTTCTGTTTGTAATTCGGAATGATGTCTGCAATAATCAGAAGGTGAATTGTAAATTGAGAATTTTCAATGTTTCTCTATCAATAGGAGATAATATCAGATCATGCTTCGCCATGTTTTTTTTTTCAGAGTCAGTAAAATTGTAGAAGGTTGTATGACACTGGTAGAAAAAGATGATAATAATGGTGCCCTGTTAGTTGTTGGTGAAAAGGAAGGAATTCAATTTGTTACTAGGTTCTATAATCCTGGAACTCCAAAAGAGAATGAAGAGAAAACTGCCAAAGCTGCCAATGAGGCGTCAGCAAAGACAGAATCCTGATTGTCAAACAAATTTACTATAAATTAAAATTATGTTGTCCTTAAAACACAAAGTATTTTTTTTTTATTCAAGGATAAAACTAAAGCTATCAGGACAGGGGGGGGAGGTATGAGAGTGGGGGTACAGTAATGTCAAATTTCCACATGGAAAATAGAATTAAGATAAACAACATTCTACAAATACAGTTTATTATGTTGAACTATATATTAATGTATATGTAATACTAAGAGGTCATGGTTTGGCAGTAAGATTTATAACAGATCTGTATATATCTAACAACAAAAACACAAACTTAATCACAACAAAACTCTCTGTAATCCTATTATACTAATTATCTCATTTCCAAGACACACAAACCTATAATATGAATGGAAATTTCCATAATACAATATCAAATATTTAGAGTGTTAACTGTATTTGTTTGGAGTTTCCAAATACATCCATTCATTTACTTAAAATTGCCAATACCCACAATGGTATTTTTGGAAATTTCCTTGCACTATATAATGTCTCAGAAATACAAAACTATGGTATCAATGGAAATTCCAATAATACAATAGTAAGAGTACTAGCTGTATTTAATTTCAATTTCCAAATACATCCATTCATTGAAAGTACAGTTGGTCAAAATTGTCAATACCCATAGTTGTATTTTTGGAAATTTCCTTGTATTATTAAGAGTAGAAGCTGTATTTATTTTGAATTTCCAAAAACATCCATTCACTGAAAGCACAGTTAGTTTAAATTATCAATACCCAAAATTGTATTTTTGGAAATTTAATTGCATTATATAATGTCTAAGAAACACAAAACTATTGTATCAATGGAAATTCCAATAATACAATATTAAGAGTACTAGCTGTATTTAATTTTAAATTCAAAATACATCCATTCACTGAAAGCACAGTTAGTTTAAATTATCAATACCCAAAGTTGTATTTTTGGAAATTTAATTGCATTATATAATGTCTAAGAAACACAAAACTATTGTATCAATGGAAATTCCAATAATACAATATTAAGAGTACTAGCTGTATTTAATTTTAAATTCCAAATACATCCATTCACTGAAAGCACAGTTAGTTTAAATTATCAATACCCAAAGTTGTATTTTTGGAAATTTAATTGCATTATATAATGTCTAAGAAACACAAAACTATTGTATCAATGGAAATTCCAATAATACAATATTAAGAGTACTAGCTGTATTTAATTTTAAATTCCAAATACATCCATTCATTGAAAGTACAGTTAGTCTAAATTGTCAATACCCATAGTTGTATTTTTGGAAACTTCCTTCCATTATATAATGTCTAAGAAACACAAAACTATTGTATCAATGGAAATTCCAATAAAACAGTATATATGAATAGAATAGAATTGATACCTTTCCTTATGAAATAATGCTTAAATTGAGGTGCATGTTTATCATAAAGATGATGGCAAATATGTGCAAACAAGCACTGCTGATTAACAAAAATATAGTAACAAATATATATCAACAAAGAAAGAACTCAAAACTTAACAATAGGATAACAAAAGAAAACTTTACCTGCAAAATTTGGAAGATTGACTTTGAAAGAGCAAATTAAGATTAAGATAAAATTCCATTAAATCATTTGATATGGGAAATTGAATGAAATACAGTATTGAGCAAGTGTCTGAATGACATTGTAAATGTTACAACAAGTAATTTTTAAAATACAGAGATTGGATATATGGAACCACTTTGGCAGTGAAATTGCTTTAGATCAATGAAGAAACAATATTATATTAGATTAATTTACTGCAGCATTAACTATTTAACAATATATAATTATAAGAACAATTTTATGTTTGACTCTTTGGAAAATAAATCATTTCCATTCAAAGACTGAAGAGAATGAAACAAATATCTAGAAATATTAATTAAAAAGAATATCAAATATATAGCAAATCTAAATATCACAAGATAGGGTTTTAAAATATATAAAAGCTTTACTGATAAAAATAATGACTAGAAATGGAAGGACTATATTTAAAAGGAGTATATTTTTTGAAGATCAGATATTGGATCAAATTTTTATAGGAAAACAATCATCCCCAGTATTAGTCAAATAGTGACTTATGTTTGAACATTTATAAAAAAAAAATCCAGTTTAAATTTGATTTTGAATTCAACCAACTGGTGAACTGAAAATTTAGAAGATTTTAATCACAAAAATAAATTGTCTACAATCTTACATTGTCTACACAATTACTTTTATTTACTAATGTCAACACAATTACTTTGTGAAATTCTAACATCAAAAAAGAGTTACACAAGTTATGATTATAGTCTACAAATTGAATTTTATTTGGGAAGGTAATTCTATAATGCTATTGAGTATATATTTCAATACAGTTTACAATAAATACTGACTATAAGGGAAGGCATGAGGGACATTATCTTCATAATATCATGTCAACATTTGTAAGCTGGAAACTCTATCAGTGGCATAGCCAGGGTGTTATTGACGGGGGACCATCGGAGGAGGACCTCAGCCCCACTTTTGGATTATAGAGAGTGCTATTGGCAGGGG
This sequence comes from Lottia gigantea, assembly GCF_000327385.1. NCBI lineage: Eukaryota > Metazoa > Mollusca > Gastropoda > Lottiidae > Lottia > Lottia gigantea. Next base: position 375,942 of record NW_008709815.1, on the reverse strand, counting down.
GCAGGTTCTGGGGCCTTCTCTGGAAAATTTTCTAATCATGGAGGAAGAGAATGCATCGAGCACAATTTTGGCAATGAAAGTAGAATCAAATTTCTCATTTTTTTCTCTCCCGAGCGCCTTCCCCCCCTCCTAAATACACCACTGAACTTGATACATGTATTAAGAAAATGGAAGGGACAACGACATTACAATATATTGCATATAACACACATGATATATATCTAAAATACTAGATCAAACTTTCTATAATCACATTGGAATTTTGATTAAATTTATACAATGGAATGAGATTTTATGTTTCATAAGATTTTAGGCTTTGAACTAAAACTATAACCTTAGATTGGAATGTATGTAAGATTTCAATAGAGCATGAGTAAAGCCTAGAATTAATGTTAACTTATCAATTCATCTGAAAATCGGAATGAAATCTTAATAATTTTTAAAAATCAATAATAGCCTAGTTTAATACAGTGCTACCCAAAAGCTTCTAAAATGGATTGGTGAGCTTAAACACATTTGAGCAAGAAGCAATCTGTTATAAAATAAAATGATAGAAAAAGGACAAAAGTTGTCTTTGGAAGTCTTGAAATCGTTGTAAGATATATTTTGAATTGAAATATCCTCATGAAAATAAGATAAAAATGTATAAATTCATAGGCAATAGTTCCTGGAGAGCTTTTTAAACAACAGTTTCAGAGAATAGTCATTGGAATGAATAATCAAAATGGAAATAAATCGCATGTTGAATTTGATTTGTCAATAAAGTTAGCTATTAGAATGTATTGGATTGAATGTTTATGTTAATTTCAAATACCTATTGATATACTTACTAGGGTATTGTATTGTAAATACAAAGCATGTTTGATAACACTTGTCACTATACTATTCTTTAAAGTACAGTTTGTGAAAATCTATGACTTTCTGATTATGATAAAGGATCAAAAGCTAATTATTGTTTTTCACTTCTCAATTCTCCAATGATGACTCTAGTTTGAACATACATAAGAATTATGAACGATATTTCTGTAAAAATACCTTCACCTAACATGATGTAAATAACACTCAACACTAGTCTATATTCTAGTAAATTGTTGATGTAGAATACTCGTCTATATTCTAGTAAATTGTTGATGTAGAATACTCGTCTATATTCTAGTAAATTGATGATGTAGAATACTCGTCTATATTCTAGTAAATTGTTGATGTAGAGGTCTATATTCTAGTAACTTGTAGATATAGAATACTGTAGATTTCTTGTCTATATTCTTGTAATTTGTTAATGTAGAGGTCTATATTCTAGTAAATGGTAGATGTAGCATACTCATCTATAATCTAGTAAATTGTTGACGTAGAGGTCTATATTCTAGTAATTTCTTGATATAGAGGTCTATATTCTAGTAATTTGTTGATGTAGAGGTCTATATTCTAGTAATTTGTTGATATAGAGGTCTATATTCTAGTAATTTGTTGATGTAGAGGTCTATATTCTAGTAATTTGTTGATATAGAGGTCTATATTCTAGTAATTTGTTGATATAGAGGTCTATATTCTAGTAATTTGTTGATGTAGAGGTCTATATTCTAGTAATTTCTTGATATAGAGGTCTATATTCTAGTAATTTGTTGATGTAGAGGTCTATATTCTAGTAATTTGTTGATGTAGAGGGTAAGACTGTATCTCAGAATATGATGGTAAACTGTCTTGTTTATAAAGTTTAGAAGATGAAGGTTTATTTATACACTCATCATAACTTGGTGGAGCTGAAAAAATTCAAGCAAAAATATGCAAATTTAGGCAGAAACATAGACCACCCAAACCAGGGATGTCCTTAAAGAGAACAAGACTTACCTATTAGTGGAGTTTGTTGTGTACATTCATCATTTGGTAACATTATAGATGAGCTTGCTATCATATTTAAAGGGACTGTACCAAGTATAATCTTTTCTTTAAATTTAATATCATCACAATCACAACCATCTGTTTGTATGTGAAACTACAAAATTAAAAACCTCATAATAAACAAAGTATGCGGGTAAAAAAATTTTGATGTATTTACTTTTAAGAAGACTGAACAATAAAATACTGCAGACAAACAAAAAGTGGACATAAACACATTGTTCTGTTAAAGAAAGACACAGTATGGTAATATCAAGTTGCACTGTAACTCTAATATTATGATGAAACTCAGTATTTTAGTATATTACCTGTATTGTGTAATCGACACCTATTATTGTTGATGCACCTAGATTAGTAGGTTGTGTTTCAGGAGGTATAAGTATAGGATCATTCCAGATATCACTGCCACCAGGTTTTATACTCTCATGTGTACTTTCTGCTATAACTACTTTACATTTAATACTACTATTCTCAGCTTTAAATGTAGTTTTCTAGAAAATTATAATGACAAAATTCATTAAATAATCTTAGTACTAACACCAGAAAATATTTTTACCATAATGGCAATTGGAGTTATACATAATTTGCCTTGTTCTAAGGCGTCCAAATCTGATATAAATCTACACTGATTCTTTACCATAGAGCCTGCATTTAGATATGTGGAAAACAGACCTGTTCTTTGTATGGAGTTTTGTATGACATATTTATAACACTAATAGTTGATTGATAATAGATGCTATCAATATTTACCATAATTAAATAGGCAGTAGCAGTGACATAGTTGGTAGAATTATTACTAATTTCAGCCATGATAAATATTGGTCCACTTATTACAAAGCCACGATGGTCTAACCGAAACACTACACTATATGATCCACATTTGCAACACCAACAACATACTGATTTCTCTTCACTTCTTATTACTACTTCCTAGATAATAATATATATACATACATATTATTCATCATACATAATATACATACATATTATACATTATATAAAATATACATACATATTATACATTATATAAAATATACATACATATTATGCATTATATAAAATATACATACATATTATACATTATATAAAATATACAAACATATACATAATTCTATACTTCTTGTTATTCATTATACATAATATACATACATATTATACATTGTATAAAATATACAAACATATACATAATTCTATACTTCTTGTTATTCATTATACATAATATACATACATATTATTCATTATATAAAATATACAAACATATACATAATACTATACTTCTTGTTAGTCATTATACATAATATACATACATATTATACATTGTATAAAATATATAAAAATATACATAATTATATACTTCTTGTTATTCATTATACATAATATACATACATATTATTCATTATATAAAATATACAAACATATACATAATTCTATACTTCGTGATATTCATTATACATAATATACATACATATTATTCATTATACATTATAATACACCTACATGTTATTCATTATACATACTATAAAATAGAATGTAGAACAAGGTTAACTGATTTGAACTTTGTTTTGTCATCATTGGACTGTCTTACTAAATTTAAACATGTTTCCTTCAGCTATTTCTCTAAGGGGCTCTCAGATATTGATCTATTATGAATAATCATAATTATATGTATTATATTGATCAATCAGTTCATTCTGATACCTTGAGGTAAATTTTAGTTCTGTTATAATGTCAACAATCTGTAGTTTTTCAATGTTTTATTATTTAAGAACAGGCATTCTCCAATCTAACCAAAATTAGACCAAACTTTTGTTTTGTTTGCTTTTGTATTAGCTTTTATTTTTAATATAGCCACTTCAGTTAGGGTCTGAAGACTGGACTCTTAAACATTCGTCAAAATTACTTTTTGATTTTAATTGCTTTAACCAAATTCCTTCACTCTCTCACAAAATGCAGAGGGTTAGGTTAGGTTAGGTCAAAAGTTTATTTTGACTAACGCTTATATGTAATAAAATATCTAATAAAATCAATTGAATAGCTAAATATCTGTAGCATTATTACAACAGAATAGATGCTATACTAAAACTATGATGTAAAAAAACAAACTTTGCCATACCTGAGCATGTGGTGCTTCATTTAAATCTATCACACCATTCACTGAAAAATGTGATTCTTCCGAGCTAATATCTTGTTTCCAATTTCTACGGTAAATCTTAGCTTTGGCCCAATATCTAACATGACCATACTTCCCTTCAAATGATGAAGGAATTTCTAAAGGCAGTATGTAATTTTCTGTAAATGCATATTCTCCAGCAGATAGTACATGTTCCCTCTCTGATCCACCTTCTGGAAAAGAAAAAGACAGCTTCCCAGCTTAAAACTTTTGCCAAACAATGACATACAAAATAGGGTGCCCTCTCTCAAATTCATAATTATTTGTATAGTATAGTTACTGTTGTGTCAATATATGTCTTTCAATTTTGTATATTGGATAATTCTATTGCCTTTTTTATGATCGTATGTCAATACTGTTATGCAAGTTAAAATCTCTAGGGAGTAATAAATGGATATTGTTCTGAAGTATTAGGCCAAGAAGCAATACTATTACAGAGGAAAATCACAATAACACAAATTATCATCAATATAAATGACAATTATCTTTCAGTGTTAAATGTTGATGAGAACAGTCTCATAAAAACACTAGAATTTTGTTTTTAACCAAAGGTTTGTAAGACATCAGCTTTTTAAATCGGAACAAGTTTTTAAACATGAAACAACAAACCAAAGACAAAAATAAATTGACTGTTCAATCAAAAGACACAAACCTTCTCCCCAGACAACTTTTCTCTCAGTTATAAAATTATCTTCTCCTTCATAACGTTTACTTTCCCCTGATCTCTTATCACCCCACAAGACATAGCATTGACCACATATCTTTAAATGTATACCTTCAAAATACATAAAACATCATAAATAATCTATATCATTTTACAGCTGGAGTATAAATTGGGATACCGGTATATATAGTTGCCCTCAGAGGTGTTTCATCAGCTGACAGCTCAATTTTAACTGCACATTTCACATTCAGTAACATCTGATGCTGTCACTTCCATATTGTTACTAGCATTGATTCACACACAAAGCTATTATCAATATTATAATATAATTGTATAATAATAAATATCATATACAGTGATGTGTCCAGAACAATGCTTGTTAATCTAAAACTACCTAAATAGATATTGTTTATAACGAAAAAACTACCTTCAATAGCACATCCACTGTAATGTAACTGTCCACTCTGCTTCTTATGGTAAGTTTTAAATTTGAACACAGTATTCAACTGAGAAAGTACAGTAAATCTTACCTCTTACTTTCAAGGGTTCAAGCACCTTCAAATGAATAGTTAGTGAAATTTCGTCTCCAGGATTAAATACATTCTGATCATTATTTATAGTAACTAGAAAATAAGAGATCTTAGCTCTTGTGTTTGGACTTCTCATGTTTATTTTCTAGACTAGGCTTTCAATTTGTAGTAAAATCTTCATCATCATGCAACACATGGCGTTGAACTGATGCATTCCACTACAAATACAAAGACAGTGATTAACATTTAGAATTAGGTGTTACATCATCGAACAACAGCCAATAATAATTCGCTTTATAAGTGAAGAACATGTGATATTCAAATGGAATAGATGCAAATGGTAGAAACTGAATGCTAAATTAATTTTAAGATTAACACACTTGCTTATTTTCATCCTGTGAGCCCTTTCACATCAGTAGGCCTAATGAATAGTTTCTTTTTCAGTGCTATGCAGTATTGTATGCTCATATAATATGGGTATGTGGGAATACAAAGCTAAAAAGGTTTGGTAGATTTATCTCTGACCCTTTGCCATGTGACAAGCCATCAATATCATCTGTCATATCTTGGGTATGGACTCTATGGTATGGAGTTTCTCGGTCTACTCACTGTCACTACCTATGGTCAGTGTGCCATTGTGGGTAGTTATGTGAAACGATTTGCACAAACACTCAGAGATTCATCATGCTAGAAAGATACTTTCTAATTTTTGTTACCCATACCTGAAAAAATGGCATCTTCTTTCTGTTTAATAAGCAAATCACAGCAGCTTTGTTTCTTGATTTATTTCCGATTTAATCAATCAATATTGAGATTGATTAAAAGCATAATTTCTCTTATTAACAAGAGTTGTCTATCCTTGACCAGTTCGGTGTAGACTTTTTTCCTGGCTAATGAAAAAGTCCTGAATCCGAATTTCATACTCAGGTTGCTGATTTTGTTTTTCAGACTTTACCAAAGTCCTGTTTTCCAAGCTATCCGTCTTACTCAGGATGAAACCCTTATTACTATCTTGTGGACTCTTTTATGTATTAGGGCAAGTCTTTTTTATCTAATCGACTATAAAATTTTATCTCCCTTGAATTTTCAAAAGTTCTCTTCCAAATTTTCGCTTTTTGAAAACTCCGAGCCGTTAGCCTTTAAGTCGAAACTGATTTTCTTATGTTTTTATAAGAAATTAGAAAATGAAATGAAATGAATGGAGTTTTACGTCCTACTTTTCTGCACCATGTGGGCTAATGAAGACGGGCAACGCCATGCAGGGCGCAATGAGGGAAATTTTGCCAGGACAGCGGCATTATCCTGTTCTTTTTCGATCTCCAACTGTCGAGGGATCTTTAACGTGCACAGCCTGTAGCACACGGGGCCTCGGTTTATTGTCCCATCCGAACGACTAGACGCTTTTTCCATGTCAGCCTCTCTCACTTGCATCACTGGATGAGAAATCAGAGAACAGTCTTTGTCATTTGTTCCCATCTTTTCAGCTTGAAAATGCTTTTTAGAGGGGTGGGTAAACCTACTCTCATTGAGTTCTAAATTGAAGTTTTTCTCTCATGTCACAAATATTCAAAATATGATTTTCAAGTGCATACCAATTGTCATAAGTAAAATTAAATATTATTCAATTCTTCACATTAATTAGACCGAAATAATATGAAACTGGTCCATAGTGTGTCAGAAGAAGAAATCAGGGAGATGTAGACTGGCCCTCAGAAGCACTCGGTTCAAATGCCAACATGATGTCAACCGAGACGTCCAATCTGTGGCGGTTGAGAGGATCAGCTCGAGGTCAAGGTTATTTATTTCACGTGCTTTCTGTAACCAGTCGATGAGTACAGTTCAATCTCAATCACTCACTTTTGTATGATTTTGGTGTATCAACAACTTTTATAAACCGAAGTCCAACATGGTAAGAAATTGATTTAAAGAAATACAACCTTTCCTCTTATGATATCAGATTTACCGTGTTAAACCACACTTGTATATTTCAGAAAAATGACCTGCCTTCAATTATATTGGCCATTTTTATCAGCATAAATCCAGTCTATACATTTAAACTTGGAGTGACGGGTAAGTATTTTCTATAACAAGATTCCCCACCCCAGCAAACAAAACAATAAGCGGCTCTCTGACCAAGAATCTGATTCAGAATTTCAAAAATATTCTACATGGGAATTTGAAATTGCATGCAATGCCATTTTTCTTAGAATGTCTTGAGAACTCTGTAGTATTTTGAAATTGGTATATCAATTAATACTATATTACTCCAAAATGAGTCTTGAATTATATTTGAAGTAATGTATGAAAGTTTGTAGTTGAAATACCCGAACTTCAATTTGAAAAATAAAACATTTTGTCGAACCTTTTATGAGCAAAGCCACATCTGAGTTTCGATTTCAAGGGCAAAACACACAATAAAATTGACCATTCATTATTTTAATGTACATCAACGTTTTCACACAATGGATTTCAACCTTTTGAGTTTTCTTGACTTGGAATTTCAGACATTGCATTGGGTTATAATGTCACCATAAACAACCTCGCCCCAGAAGGCAAATCAACTGTTATATTGGATGGATTACAGTTGGTTAACAGTGCAGTAACTGGTTACCATGTTACTATTGGAGAAGATGATTGTAACATTAGATTAGAAATCTGGGATCGACTCAACGATGAAGAATATAGATTAAATAGATACAGAGAATTCTATGGAAACACAGGCTATTATGAAGTAAGACAATTAAAATAATTTCTTAGAGTATTTTCTAAATTGAATCTAATAATTGATAAAAAGTAAAAAAAAATCCACTTTCCTGAGATTCCATTTATGCTTCAGCTCATGATTAGTCATATAATGTCGAATATCAGTTGTTCCATATAGTGCACAGTCTAATGCCATGTAACTTAATTCGTTCCTTGGCTGTTTTAGATATCCCTTCCACCATCTGAAGAGTTTAATGTCAGAGAAGATCAGAGATTGGGATTTACCAGTTTGAAAGAAACATCAACATGCGTTGGATATTTGTACGTTACGGATAACAGAAGGTCGCAAACTAGGCGTTACTTCTTTCAAAACAGCTCCCCACCTGAAGTTAACCGTGTATATAAGTTTGCTCCATACCAAACCACCTTTTTATTTCCTATTGGTGTGATTGTCAAAGGTAGGTCCATCTTAGATTTTGAGCATTTGGATCCAATGATCCTAGATGGATCTGACATTTTTCACGAATATCTTGTATTTTCTGCTGTCGAGTGGCGTATAACGTATTCTCTAGACTCCCGACCTGTCTGTCCTCAAGGTATGCAATCAGACCTAGGCTGGATTATTTTGATTTAATTTTTCTATATTGGCTCGGTCATTTCATTGCAGATCCAGCTATACCAACTACTCCTACTACAACCACGACTACACCTCAACCGACAACTACCACTACAAGACGTACAACCACTACTCCTGTGCCTGAAGTCCGATTCGGACGTAAGTATTAGTATCCAGTTTTGAAGATAGTTCCGAACTCATCTGGTTGTGAATCATTCCTACATCTTTACTTTCTACATACAATTGTCATAATGTATATCGATGTATAAAATCTTTTCCCAATCAGTCTCGCATTGTATCTGAGATTTTCTGGCCACATCGAATGATCTGGTGATTTATTCAAATGATCACTTTTTAGGATTTGTAATATATGGTATAAAGAACTATCTACGATAGTTTAATTTAGCAAATTAATTTATCTTTACTGTAAAAATACCATGTTTTAATGGTTTCTCCAATAAACTTTTTGCTGTTCTTATTTAGAAAAATGAGTTTTTGAATATTGTAGGATTTATTGGATATAATTATACTGATAATCAGATGTCTAGACCAGGAAAGAGAACCGTTATTCACCATGGCTTGCAATTAGAAAATGGAAAAGTTATTGGATACAGATTTCGAAATTCGAAAATTGGATGCAGACCACGTTTACAGATTTGGAGATTAGTTTCTGAAACTCTTGGTTTATATAATTATACATTGATATTTGAAAAGATTTATGATGGTTCTAAAGAAGGGCTCGTTTATGTAAGGAGCTCACTTACTACTTCGTTATCTTTATAGTTTTGATTTATGAAGTTTTGTGTCTTAGAGTGATGACTTTTCCTATTTGTCACATAGAGATCGTTTCATAGTCATCATGTGCTGCAAATCCTGCCTTAGTTCGCACACGGATGTCAGTTGACCTTTGCAACGATCTTAATACTATATCATGTATAGGCATGTGTCATTCTATATAGAACACCATGTTACATTCCAGTGGCCACTACAACCATCACAATATTTTGACATCAACCGAAATGATAAACTTGGCTTCACCAGTGAAGATGCAGACGAATCCTGCATCCCATTTCATTATGTCCAAACAGATCTGAGATCACAAACAATTAACCGATATTATCCAAACGGCAATTATCCAAGACTGTATGAAACACTCAGCTTCGAACCATATCAAACAACTTATTTGTTTGCTCTTGAAGTCGAACTTCTTGGTAAGACATTATTTTCTGTAATCTCAAGTCTTATTACACTTGTCATAATTTAAAAAATATTCCATTTAAATTTGTCTCTTATGTTGAAGATGTACTTTCATCTATTTGACACCATCTTTTTTATACTTTTGCTTTTCATTATAATTTCAGTGAGAGCTTCTCAAGGTGCGACTGGACCCCAGGGGTTAAAAGGCATTCGAGGTGACCTTGGTGAACAAGGACCAAGAGGAGAAAGGGGTTCAAAGGGACCTACAGGTGATGCTGGACCGAAGGTAATTTATGTATTGAAATGTCGTTATTTAACCATGCATTCCTCTACTCTCTTCTTTTTAGTTGATCATACCTGCAGTTATAAAATCTGAAAAGGATGTCCAATGTTTAAAGGAGTGTATTGAACTTTTTCAGGGAGAAACCGGAGATATAGGGTTAGAAGGAAGCAGAGGATTTAAAGGATTTCGAGGAGAAACTGGTGCGGTTGGAAATAGGGGTCCAAATGGTGAAGATGGGGAATTTGGTAGTCGTGGTGAGAAGGGTGAATTAGGGAGCAAAGGACCCAGAGGCGATCAGGGATTTTCAGGAGAACGTGGTGATATTGGACCCGAAGGTCCCGTTGGAAACACGGGTGCTACTGGTACTACTGGTGACAGACTACGAGGCGAAGCAGGTGCTACTGGAGTTATGGGTCCTTTTGGTTCCACTGGTCCTATTGGATATGTAGGTGATCGTGGTGATAGAGGGTCTGATGGTCTTACTGGTCCTGTTGGGCAACGTGGTGTTACTGGTGCCCGCGGTCCAATGTGGCATCCAGATAGTAAGTAGTCCTTCAGTTTCTGGTTTTATAATTGTTTTTCAGATGCAGTGTTTGTTAGGTATCGTTCTTGCTAAGTCCAGAATTCTTGTAAGTTTAGCGTAATCTTCGCCATTACTGATAACCTTGTATGGTATTTATATTCGGAACTCTCTACCAACTGTTTATCCCTGAAATTACCCAGCTTCATTTTGCAACGTCATATTTACTTTTCAAATGATCAACTCTGTATTACTCTTGTTTTAGATGTTGACCACTGTTCTACTAGTAGTCTGAACTGTGAACATAACTGTCTTAATACAAGACTTGGTGCCAAGTGTGGGTGTTATCCAGGCTATGAATTAAAAGATAATCGATGTATAGGTAAGTATCTCCAGGGCTGTAGATCCCTTGAAGGAGAGGAGAAATAGTCTCTTTTCCTCTTTAGAGTACACAGATCTGCGGATCCGTCCATGTGACCCAATCGGAATATACGCCAATGATTGTTTTCTTCAGGTTGACGTTAGGAATCATCATCTTATATTGACAAATAACAGAATTTATCAACAGAAAAATAAATCGTTGCATCTATACGGCGCAAAGTATAGGACCCTATCTTGGTTTGCAGGTAAATTTTGTCACTCGGGATTTTGAATAGGGGCTCTTTGGAGAATTTTTGAACGGTAACTGTCATTCATAAACTTATCTTTCATATACATCCAAGTAGATTTGGTACATTCCCGTTTATATTGTCTTGTAGAGATCAACGAATGTCATATAGAAAATGGCTTGTGTGAATATAATTGTATTAATACCCCTGGAAGTTATATTTGTGGTTGTCCCCTTGGTCTGAGACTCTCGAAAAATGGAAAACACTGCAACGGTACGTATAAAAACATAAGCATAATTGAAAATGATTAGAAATATACAAAAGGGATTCCTTTAAACTTGTCTTAAATTTTTCAGACCTGTCAGCAATATAATATGCAAGTTAATTTACATGGATTTCAAATAGCTGTGTTCAGTATAAATAGCACTTGATTTTTTAATATTTACAGATTTTGATGAATGTGCTAGTGGAACTGCCCAATGTAAAACAGCTCAAATTTGTATTAATTTGTGGAATGATCACTACTGTGCCGGACCATTTGATAAATCACCGGATTCACCAACAACTAGTGAGTTTTTGATTTGCTTTTATCACTTTTTAGACTATTGTCCATAAGATCTCGGCAGAATCCATCATGGTATTTCATGATGTTGGATCAAATTCTGATAATCCTCAGAAAGTTCAATAGCAATTAGTAGCATTTATCTAAATATTCTCCTTGGAGTGACTAAATGTTCATGAAACTGAAAGATTTCTATAGGTGTTTAATACAGGACTTTAACTGGGTTATTTTTTCAGGTTCACAAATTGCAGCTGATGTACGACTGGTTACTAGGGATGTTGTAATTGGTCTTTTAATATGGTTGATCATTTTGTCCATACTGACAATCATGGCTTCCATATTGATTGCTCCAGAATGTCGCGAATGTTGTGCAAGCAACAAGCCCCGATATCATCAGGCAGGTGGTAGAAGACCTCAGTTCTATTATCCTGCTTTCTTTCCACGAGTCAGCTTAGATAGGAGACCCAGTTCTGATAGGATGGACATAATTGAAGGAAGACAGTCCCGGAATGAAAATGAACAAGATGGAATTGTCAATGAAGCTCATCTTCATGAAGGTCAACAACGTAGCGAACTCTAGGAAATAAAAAAATAAATTGATGCAAAATAAGTATTGTCTTTTTAAAACAACTTACCCGTCTACTACATGTAATACTTTAAAAAGGAAGGTCGAGGATTCGATCATGTAAATGAAGAAACCCATCCAAAATTCTCACCACTCATACGTTTGCGGTCTGATCATTAATTTCTGCAGACAATGTGGAGAAGACTGGATAAGAATATTTGCTATCATGTTCCTTTAGCAAACGGTACGATATATTACGGTAGGATATTAATAATTTACACTACCGTTGCTAGAGGAACATGATTTGCTTTACAGGCTTTCTCTATATATGGTTGTAAGGATTATTACCTTGTAGGTAACCACGCGAGTTCTAGTGGATGTAGCCACTTATGCAAAGCAGCTATTCCCGCCATTGTGAAATAACAATCCTCCAGTTCTTCATGACCTATTACAGACGGCATCACAAAACTGCTTGGGATATGAAAGAAACGAATCGTGGTATCTATTCTTCTGGCCCACGACTCCTGCCTTTGCCATAGATTTTCGAAAGTCTAAATAACTTTAAAAGTTATCAAGTCAGGTCACTATTATTTTTTGTTTGCACGTTTCTATTTGTCGTGTATGTTAAGTAGCTATGACGGGTGTGGCGCCAATCAGGGTATGCTTACTCTTCTAAACACCTGATACTACTTTTCATATTGAAATAATTACTTCCTCGTTTGAAAAGTAGGCTACATTAGCTGCTACCAATATTCGCCAAATTGTTTTGGATTTTGGGTTTTGTTTTGCGGTTCGGATCGTTAGTAGGCCGTGTATTCAATTTGATGGAGCCAAATAAGGTGAAGTACATAGAGGAAAGGTTCTTTTCGATTTTTAACTGTCGAGGGATCCATGGTGTACACAGCTTGCAGCTCGATGCTTTTTCAATGTCTGATCTGGTTAAAAAATCTGAATGAAGCTCGAGCTATGTCGGGATTGATCTGAGTAAATAATTTATAACAATGTACAGAAATATCATCTTTTCAAATCACAACAAATGTAAACACAATTATACTATCATTATAAGTCATCGTTTCTAGCGGCAAATCTATCTTATAGACAAATTTGAAACGCTTCGATGCTTATGAACATATCTATTTTTAAAATTGCGTGACAGGGGAGATATTTATTTGTCCAATGGGATGCATTGTATAAATTGATACTTACATCCTGTTATTATATATTAAATAGGTAGATGATCATTCAAGCTTGAAGGCCATGGAAAAAATTTAAAAGATTAAAAACACAATGAAACATTGCTTCTGAAAACATTGTATTGAGGAGTGGTGATACACAATACTTACCGGAAAATTGTCATATAGGGCTTCATAAACACAGTGTGTGTTTGGTTAAACAGTTACTTTTCCCTGGAATAAGTGAGATATACATCAAAGAAGATTTATATATCCACGAACTTCATAAACAGGAGACGGTGTTATGGCCTTTGGCGAAATTAATCAATGGAATAAGTTTAAGCAATTTGACTTTAAAGGGATTGAACAAGGATTTCTAGCCCTTTTATGCCTCTACATGCACCACTCTGCTTTCACGTTAAAAGATTGTGGTTACTGTAATTTCAGAATAACTCTACTTGATTTTGACAGAGCTATCAAAAGTCAATCGTTTGATGGTGAATACAATAGTAATGAATCATGTTGAAAACCACAGAAATCGGAATTATGAAAATACTATACAAGCAATAAGTGTCACCGATACAAATAAAATTTTATAAATCCCTTTAGCAAGCAGAGTTCGTATATTTATACAGGTATGGATGGATATACAATAGACCTACTTGTAAATTTCGGTCAATCCTTGTCATAATCAGTGAATCGTATACAAAGCAAACAAAACGGTTTTTTAGTCGTGTTTTTGTGATTTTCACGTAAACCATCGTAGAGTTTATAGTTGGGTTTAGCAGAGTGTCGAAACATCCCAGTTTGTCAATAGTCGAATTGAGGATCTACATAACTTTACTCCAGTGATGTGAATGTACAGTATAATTTTACAGTCAGCCATAGATCAGTAACTTGGATATAACTTTAAGTGTTTATTTACACGGACATGGTCTATAGGCCTACCCATATACAGTATTAATTGATGTATGAATATAAAGAGGTCAACGAATGAAATCCGGTATAGAACCACTTAGTTTCCTTTTGTGAGAAAAAGATTTGACGAAATGTAAGTAATATGTGTTTATCTATAAAATTCAGACTGTATTATTATCTTGTTTAAGAAAATAAAAAAAAAGAAAATATTCATCCGACTTTTCTTAAATCGTTAATCCAGATTAATTTAATTCGATACTAGCTCCCCATAACAAAACCCTTTAAAATGTATTGTTCAATAACCTGGAAACTGTGGTTCTATATTGTATAAAACAAGAATTATTGACAAAATTGACGGATTTCATTTTCTGAAAGAAGGTATACATGTACTTGGCTTAGATGCGGGTTGTTTTACGCTTCAAAAACCTCAATTAAAAGCTCTCCACTCATTAAATTGATCATTGCTGTAGCTTATTATATTTTCTGAAATATTTAGTATATATGAGATGAGAGTATCAAATATAACAATATTTTCAAGGCCAATAATATTTGCTTTTTTTTTCTTTATTCCTCAGGATATCTACAATAATTTCAATCGTTCTCTTGTGCTTGAAACCAGGCGTGATAGAAGCCGGCTTTAATTTCGACTTCTCTGGGAATACTCCACCCCCCTCTAATAATAACTGTGCCCAAATAACAAATTACTGTATCCTTCCAACTTATTGTCTACACAATGGACAATGTAGCTTTAATACAACATTATGTGAGACTAATTGCCATTGCCCCTCTCCATACACTGGTAAAAGATGTAGAGAGAAACTATGTCCCGATGGATGTGGTGGTAACACTACACTGTGCTTAAATGGAGGATCGTGTACTATAAATAAAGATACGTGTCAACAGCAATGTGTTTGTCCAGAAGGTTATACAGGAATTAACTGTGAATCTAACATCCAAGTCACAAATGATACAGAGACTGACCAAGAATGTCCAATGAATCTATGTGACAGTTTTGCCTTCTGTTATAAAGGTATATGTAAACAAAATAAACGCACATGCGCACCGTATTGTATTTGTGAAGACGGCTTCACTGGATCTCAGTGTGAAACATTCATTGATTCTTCAGACACCACAACAGCATCTACTCCATCTATCCCATCTACAAGTCTAGCGCCACTGGCTTTAAGGCAATGTGCCTCTGGTTTTACTTGTAAACATGGTATATGCGATCAAGAGAAATTAAAAGAAAACCGATTTAAATGTAACTGTGACAAGGGATTTATTGGAACCACCTGTCGAAAGCCATGTCGAGTGGACTGTGGTGAATATGGACATTGCTATTTAGATGGTCTGAAAGAAAGATGCGCCTGTCATCCAGATTGGGTTGGGGAAAATTGTACTGATCCTAAACCGACACCCGCGACATTAATAGCACCAGGTATGTTTAAGAAGTAGTAACTGATTAAGAATCCCTTCTGTATTTTGTTTTCTTGAGTGGCACAAGGATTTTCTTCCTCATAATGGTCAAGGTATTACGTCTTCATCTTATACCTTGACTGTCATGGCCCACTTTCTTGTTTCACAGTTTGATTGCACGGATTGTACGCGACTGAATACAGCCAATTAGAGCCCTCAATTTCATACATAATTTTTTTTTAAACGTAATACCTTGACCATTGTGAAGATGCAGGATTTTAAAGTCGAATATATTTATTTCTGAAAGATTCGTTTAAGCTTTTCACTTCACAGTCATTTTAAGATGTCAATATTTTGTTCAAGTAACATAATCACTCCACATATTTAGAAACAAAAAGTAAAAATTAGAGGCTCGGCATGTAAAACTTAGTGGACAATTAATTGTTAACTTTGTGGGCGCCGCTGTCTCGAATAATCTGTTTTATGATTTGCCCATACATCGGTTTTTAAAGGAATTTGTTGACATGCAGGCAATCAAAATTGAAATAGATCCTTCCTCAATGATCGACTGAAATGTTTGGCGTGGTGATTTCAATGGTCATCAATTAAGTTCGTGTCAGTTATATAAGTAAGAACGACAAGCAGTTGCATGTGATTCTCTTTTTCAGCAAATGCGGGCTGGGTATGGTGGGTTGCTGGTAGTTGTATTGGATTATTAGTTTTATTGGTATTTTTACTAATTGTTCTACCAGTGTGGTTATGGAAGAGAAGAGAGATATTCATCATGAAAATTGTACATTATATGCAGCCTTATGAAGATTCTGGTAGATATTTGCTTTGCCTTTTAATCATAATCTGATCTTCAGTATCTTACCACTTGAAAGATGTCACGTTGATTGCATGGCCAAAGAACGCAAATTTTGTCAGGAGAGCAGGATAATATTGGCCTTCTTTGTTTTTTTTTTCTCGAGGGATAATATTAATAGACGACTCCTTTCTATTAGGTTAAACTTTTAAAATCTTAACATTTCAGATGGCAAAATGTTTGATGCGTTCATATCCTACAAATCACATCCTGATGATGAGGGCTTTGTTCTCAATCACGTTTTCCAGAAGTTAGAGAAAGAATTGGGGTTTAAACTTTGCCTCCATTTCAGAGATTTTAAAGTCGGCGAAAGTAAGTTTTGCTGTGATCTTGATATTGTTCAATCACTTATAAACTATTTGAAATGATATTCTGCAATTTGAAATGCTTTTGCCATAATTCTTAAAGGACACAAGTATATGAATTTCGCAAATACGTTTGTATGAATTCTGGAAAAACGGTGAAGAATGTCTTTTGCAGAGATTCTGGAATAACTAAGCTGAGTAATACCATTTGATGTACATGTTTTTTAGAAATAGAGAAAAAGGGTAAAGTGCTACCAAAATATAGAAATTCTGATTTCTTGAAATAATGGTAATAAAAGTTAATTGTAACATTATTATCTTCTATTCCAGCGATTGCCAACAATATTCTTTGGGCAGTAGAGAATAGTAGAAGAACGGTGTTGATTATTTCGCCCAACTATCTGGGAAGTGAATATGCACAGTTTGAATTTCAAACCGCCCATTTGGAATCATTAAGCCTTCACTCTAGAATAGTGCCAGTTATATATAAAGATATATCACAACATCAAGGTAGTATTGACGCCACATTAAAACATATCCTAAGAACCATCACATACCTAGAGTGGCCTACCATTGAAGACAACAAAAAGGAAACCAAATTTTGGAAGCGTCTTGCTCTGTCCCTTCCAAAACGTAAAGAACTTGATGCTAAATCCATCGAGGCGAAATTATCACCATCAAAAGATCATTCTGATAATCATATTAACTTACTCAGTTATAAAACATTGAACAGTAAAAGTACTGAGACCATGTGGACTGATGTTTCATTGGATGAGACCAAGGACACTGGTAATTACCATAAAAATCTCGTAAGCAATAGTGGTGATGTGAGTCTCAATATGACTGAATGAAAAAATGTTGGGATGGGTCGTAGTAATCTGATCATAAACCACATAATTATTATAACTGTTATACCATTCGATGCCGGAGATGATATTTTCAAGATAAAAGAATTTCCAGGTTTTACCACATTTAGCTATTTATGAAGTTTTTAGTCCAGTGAACAGCGTTTTATTCAAAGATTTTTTAGAATTTGGAGTTTCTGTGTTATTAAGTGTGTGTTTTTTTTTTCACGAAGACTTGCTAATTTAAATCCAAATATGCCTAATGGTCCCATGCACGTCATTAAATTTTGACGACATTGGCCCCAGGCGCAAACCGAAACAATCGGCATTTTCGGATCTTGTTCAAATGTAAATAATTGTCTACAGCAGTACTGTAACTACCATTTATCAACATTCTATTCATTCAGTGTATATATATTCCTCACCCTTTTTTTAATTTTCGTTTTGTAAATAATTTTGCAGGATATATACTTCTTTTGATTAGAATTTGTTCATCACTTGATTTTCACAGAAAATGCAAATAGAATTGATGATATCAGTTTCTAATTATTAAGAAAACCTCCTTACAATCCCTTTAAGCCTACAGGTCTTTTTTTCAAGATGAAGCCAGTGTGGTTTTGAGTAAGTTACTTCCACGAGTAACTATATTCATCCACAAAACGATAAATGAACAAACACAAGACAAGGTATATTTTTTAACATTTTAACAAATATAAATATAATATTGCATATTTTACAATGGAGTAGGTGAAGATGATAAGAGCTAATAATAGTTAACTTCCGGTAAGCGGCTGGAATATGGCGCGCTTTTATGTGAACGTTGGTCTTCCCAAGCTTCAGAATATCTCCTACTGGCGTCATCACGATATCTGAAATCGTCTCGTCTGCGACTCTTCCTTATGAACAGACATGCTAGTATTATTATGATAAGTACACTGAGAATGATTAACCAAACAATAAATCCAATCATTGTCATTCTGCTTAGTAACCCAGATCCACTTTCACAGCTTTCTAGTGCAGCTAAAAGAAAACAAAAATTGGAACACCATGTACTGGTTAGTTGTATCATTCAAACTAAACCTAGAAAGTAATTAAGGGTTCCAATTTAAGCCCTGTTTTAATTTTTCTAGAATCATTAATGTCAACGAGCCTTTTCCATGTGAAGTTCTGAAAAGCCACCTCATAACTATTCTGCAAATCTCACGAAATGGGATATTTACCAGCGTTTTTAACATCTATAACTAGTATTAAAATCATAAACGACAAACTAATCTATTACCTGTTATTGGTACATTAGACTGCACAAGAGTTTCTATAACTTTTGGTATACATCGTCTACTTCCGGGTGTATTAATACATTTCTCATCATCTGCACAACCACCGTCATTCGACTTACATTCATCAACATCTATATATAAACAGAAAGATTCGCCTTAGCAATATCAATTCTATAACACCAATTAATATCATTTGTGTTCGCAAACGATTGTCACAGTGGGCGAGCAAGGGAATTAATTCAACCTTTGGAATTTAACATTGATACAGTTGAATTCTGCCATTAAATCTTACCTTTACAAGTTCTTCTATTTGGAGAAAGTACAAAACCGGCAGCACATGAACATTCAAAGGAACCGATCGTATTCTTACACGTTTCTTGGCATCCACCATTGTTTTTTCCACATTCGTTAGCATCTAAAATGTAAAATTATATCAGATTATAGTAGAGTTTGTTCCTATCCATTCCGAGTGATAATGTGACTAATTGCAGTTATTCGTCAAAACCTCATATGAAAACATTCAACAAGAAGGATCAATTCAAATTCGAGGGGCCGGTTGGGATTAGAACCGGATCTCTATGTTGGGGTCAAATGCAGAAAGTCAATATTCATCATAAAGTATAAGGATCACAATGCAACAAATCAAGCTTATTGTACACAGCTAAATTAAGGAAGTGCTATTCTAAATAAAATGCTACCTTGTATTCAACAGTTTGGTCCATATCTCAAGAGACATAAGTGTTTCAACCAATTTCGTTGAGATTTTTTTGTTACGATTTATTACACTCACCCATGCAGGTTTTATTATCAGATGTCCTTAGTTCATACCCAGCACTACATGTACAATAATAGCTACCCAAAGTATTGACACAACCACCTGAACATCCTGAAGTCTGGCATTCATCACGATCTATAACCATAAGAATAACATGCAGTTGTTGGTATGGGATTTCATGGCGCGCTTAATCTTACAGGATTCTACAGGTTGTAGAACAAAACAGTAAATGTCAAAAAGCTATGGGAATTTTCTACAAATCAATGCATATTTTGTTTGTGTCCATTTAGTAAAATAATTGACACCCAAAAGGAGACTTACCCTGGAAAGCTGAACCTACAGGTCCAACAGGTCCCGTCAGACCAGAAGGTCCAGTTACACCAGTAAAACCCTGTGGGCCCATTTCACCACGACTACCTTTAGAGCCCATGGCACCAGTAGCACCGTATGGTCCGGTATGACCACGGTCACCTCTATCTCCTCGTGAACCTATATTACCCTTCTGTCCCTTTATACCATCCTGACCTCTTGAACCAACATCGCCCTGACTACCTTTATCGCCTATCTGACCCCTGAAAATTATAAAACTCCTGTTCAAATTACAAGTAAAGATCCTGATAAGGTGAATAGTGGAACTGCAGATTCACACCATTTGATGGTGCAGACACGAACATCTATTTCACGTCGACAAATCCTTTATTTAAGCGTATATGTCAACATTTTACATGCGTACATCTTTATTCCTTACCGATCTCCTTTCGTTCCAGTGTCTCCTTTGAATCCCCTTGGGCCTGTTTGACCTGCATTTCCCTGCACCCCAACTGGACCTGCAGCCCCTTCAAGTCCATTATCACCACGGTCACCTCTCTGTCCATCTCGTCCTGCGTTTCCTCTCTCGCCTTTACGACCCTTTTCTCCACTGTTGCCCTATAAAAAAAAGTTATTTTTTTATTGACATTTTGCATCAATGTTCTAATTCTAAAATCTATCAATTTCTGTATACAAACCTTATCTCCGGTAAATCCTCTTGAACCTTTCAAACCTTGTTCACCGCGATCACCTTTCTCTCCAATAGGTCCTCTCAATCCAGTAGCCCCAGCTATCGCTGGTTGTGCAGGTCTTATGGTAGGTCTTTGGGTGGTTACTCTAGTAGTCGGAGGGTTAGTTTGTGGCTGAAAGTCTAAAAAATATAGATTTATCAGATTCTTTATCGTGTCTCTTTTCATTTATCATAATCTGAGAGATCGTAAAGAGGTTTTCTAAAATTATTCTGTGTATCAGGGACACAGCAAAATCACAACTTTCTTACATAAGGCCTTTCGCGATTAGTGATGTCATCAAACACTTAGTTTTAGTGGAATCGCAGGAACCGTAGATGTCTGAATTGTCTGAAACGTGTCATAAAAATTTAGAAAATCTCTTTACAATCCCGAAGTGCATGAAGAAAGTTATAAAATTAATGATTCCAACATCTCGTTGTGTAGCCTAACGGACAAAGTCAATCAGTTTAGAATAGGGATAACTACAAAATACCTACTTTCTTCAATAAATACTGCTATGGCGAATAATTCAGGTTGGATGATCTGATTGAACTGCACTCTATCGTTTACTTGAGGATAGGAATTTAATCTGGTAAACCTAACACGTTTCTCGTTTCTGGAATCTAATTGGTAAGTGATACTCATGTCATTATCTTCACTCAGGATACCAAGTATGTCACCATTTTGAGTATTAATATATTCATCACTTCTGAGTGGTATCTAAAAAACAATCAGAGCTATTTGTAATAAACCATTTCTATCGCTCGTGTAACTGAAATCGATTAACAGATAATTAAGAGTCTAGTTAACAATACAGTGTTTAAAATTTCAATGCATATCTTAGAAAATGAAAATATGGTTATTAAGTTTGCTTTGTTACAACACTAACTCTGGCCAGAAATGAATATCAATTGCAGCAACTTGGCTTTACATTAGATTTAATACTTACCTTCAACTACAAGTGAAAATAGATTGCCAAGCATGCCTGCACCCTCTTATCAGATCTTATGGTTAATACTAAAGGGTACAGTTTTTTATATGATGAGAATGCAAAGGATTATTCTCACCAACGAGTACAAGAAACTCTTGACAATTCTCTAAGAAGATTGCAACATCCGCAGCAGTATTGTTTGTATATTAGAATAATGAGAAAAGGCAATCAATGTAAGATTTTCGAGTGACGATCTTTTTCCCTTTCTTGCAGACTTACCGTTCTCTCCGACTGTATGTTACTTGGTACATCACGAGATTCGACACGTTTTTCACCTATCAGAGTAAATTCATATTGTTGATTCGAAGGTTCAGATCGATAAATTTGTAATCGGAATGTAGATGGCCTGCCATTTCTAGTATCATAAAACACCTGATAAAGAATGGAATATGTGTTGTATATTCATAAACATAAGCACGTTTATGTGGTTTAATTGTTGTAAAAAAACCTTTAGTAATTTTGGGTTTCTGTTTTCACCTTGAATCCCCTTTTGTCTACTTTTTACTGTGATTGTGCTACAGCCTTGCCAGGTAAGGTAAATGCAACCACTAGCATCTTTGTTCCAATTTGGGACACATTATAGAATTGTGGATGTTCTACACCAAAAATTGAAAGACAGTTTGTAGAACAAGAAACAAAATTTGCAATTATATCATTTGGATGCATAAAAATACCTTAAATTCAGTAATTCGTCCAGCTGGTAATGCAATACCTTCTATGATATATAACAAGCCTGTACTTTGAGAAAGGGGTTCTAAACCAAGTTGTAGAGGATCAACTCCATAATAGTTCCCAGATGTAAAGTCTGCAATAAAAACCATGTACAAAGTTCCTAAAAAACTGGGTATAACTGGTTCCGTGGGAATATATTTAAAATGGACAATTAATACTGCTCTGTGTGACCATTATTGTTTCCTTTTCGCTTTGTCCAATCTGTAGGCATAACAACAATGTTTTGGTGCCCTATCGCACAAATAAATATTTACGACCAATTTTAAAGTTACTCTTTTCGTGAGCATGTAAGTGTATACATGAAAATGTACAAAAGCAGACATAAGCAATCATCTATTCTACTTACCAAAATAATGGCAAAATAAAAGCAGAAGAAAAGAACCATATTTGTTCATGCTGGCTTCTTACTGAAAATTAAAATGTTTGAAAGAATTCAAAGTAATAGGCCAAATTAAATTTTAGATAATGTGACAGAGAGTAGATATTTGCAACATGAAAATAGTTTTTTTTTCCTTTTGTCCAAGGTGGCCAGAAAATAAATCTAATATCGACAACGTTGTCTAACGCAAATAAATCTATTATTTCTTCAGATCAATTACCTGCTTTACTGACGTTCTCTAATGGTATATTATAATCAAATTACATATCACAGAAGACAACCCCTCTCCCAGATAGGTTTCAAACCAGAAGTATGTTCACCTTTCCAAACTTCACTGAACTCCTTTCACGAGCGCACGTGCCTATCTCTAACACGTGATGAATACATCAAACACACAATCTATAGTGTCAAGACCACAAATAAATTACATGCTCTAATGTATTTATTTATTTATTTATTTGTTTGATTGATTCGTTGATAATTCAAGTTTCGATTGACTAAATCGTACACCATAAGTGTTGAAATTTGAAAATAAAATGCTTTGGAAATGCATTATAGTCTGTTGTCTTTTTGTAGCAACATGAAACTATCAAATAAATTTAGTTTCATACATGGACTCTGCTGTATAGAGCTACTTAGGAAACCAGGTCCACCATATTAGATTCACGGTACTTGAATGTTAGGAATTGGCTCATCCACCCCGAAAAGCTATCTTCGAGGAAAATTGGCGATCTAAAGCGATTTTCCATTTTGGCTGCCACTTATCGCCATATGGAGTGGCACCATTTGGGATTCTTGAACCCCTCTCACCACCCCACCCTGCTCTTTACCTTTTCCACGCACACCCTAACCCTCTAGCTTTTATACAACAGTTTAAACAATCTGGCATCTAGGGGGATAAAAAAAAATAGGACATGTTCGGACTAATGTTGTTTGAAAATTTATCGTTTGGTTTAGCATACTTATACACATCCGGTTAATAAGGTTTGAAGTAATTAAAGGTGAAACAAACCACACAAGAATCTAATAGTGTGACTGTGCAACGTTATAACTTCCAGCCAGCGATGAAATTTCGCATTCGAAAACGATTTACCATTATGGACATTGTATTTGTTAGCGTAATAGGTGTTGCGTGTGGCATGTATACCTGGATACCTTACTTCGAAGAGAGAAAACACTTACTGGAAAAAGCCAAATTACAAAGTGGTGAAGAACACAATACGAATAATGTCAATGACACTGCTCATAAGGATCCGTAACAGATATCATTAACAAAAAAGGGACAGTACCCATATGTACAAGCCATCGTCTGCAAAGTGAAGATGTTTTCTTTGTCCAGAGGCAGTGGTAACTACTGATAGAACTCATTTTGTGTGTGAAACGGATTCATTTACATAAATCACAGTTGATTGTAGTTTTTATCCATTGCGTGACAAGATGACAGTATCTACATGATTTGTGCTCGGCACAAGATCTCACTCGTGAAGAGCTAACACAGTAATTGTAGTTGGGACATCAAACTGGGTTGGGCTGATCTATAGAAATGATGTAGGCCATAGTGTCCAAACCATGCCCCCATTCATCATACTTCCTCGGGGTTAATAAGACCATGTCAAAACTTGTATTTGTGATACGATGAGTGTAGGCCTACACATTTTTTGTGAGTTTCTCTTAAATGAAGCAGGTTTTTGATCTTTTCATGGTTCAAAAGTATGACTTTAGTTTAGAAACAAATCAATATGGAAGTGAAGGGTTAATATCATTATCCTGTAATGTTTTTTGTTCCATAAATAGTTAGCAATTGTGTGTCTTTCTTTTGTACCTTTAAAAAAAAAATATAGAATTTTATCTGTGGACTTGAACAATTTGTAGAGTAAATACTTCTTTGAACTTTGACTGTTTGACTAGAAATCAAACAGCGTATTTTGCACTGTAGAGTTGGTTTGTATGTCTCTTTTTTTCCTGTAACATAATATACTTGATATACCAGGACAAATTGATAAGTTTCAGGGCCTCTTGTACATATGTTTTTCATGTTGAAAAAAAAAAAAAAATAACAAATTGAACCGGTATTTATTCTTCATCAATACAGATCAATATGTTTAATAAATAATCCTAATCAATAACGCCATTATTCACTTTCTCACATTCATCTTGTACTCCAGATTTGTTGTCAAACATAAACAAAAATCCTATTAATCTGAAATAGATATTAAATCTTTATTAAGAGAGAACAAATTTCAGAAGATTCACCATACCTGTGTGGACTTTGTAAATTTGTTTACTTATCATAGAAGCAATAAATCAAATTTTCAGATAGGTGCACTTACTTCATTCGATATTTTGGATAGCTAATACTAATACTTATATCAATCAAAAGTAGAGGTGTTCTAATAATTGGGAAAAAAAACTAGTTTGTCTCAAAAGTAAAAAATCAACTCATAATCAGCTACTTTTGACAGATAACTATGATTTATCAAACATGAGAATGATTTGAACAAGAAAAATAAGCAAACCATCTTTAAGGGTGTTCATCAATTAACACTCACCTTGTTTTTCATCTTCATCAACTTTAAATTTTCTATTGTAAATGGGAACAAATCTTAGTACTGGTTGAAAATCTAAAAAATACAGGCCCATTAATCCTAAACAACTACCATAAATTCCAGCAGGTATCAGTCTGTAAAATAATACAAAGAAGAAATAAATACGTTCTTAGACAAATTGCATGAGTATATTGACTATATAGTAGAAAATTATATTTTGAATATTGGTGAAATGAGAGAAAAATTTCAATTCTATGCTCATTGTAGACCAAGAGTTGCCAAGGGATCTTTTTAAGTACACAGTAGGCTTATATAGGACCATTCAATAATTTGAAGGTATGTCTCGTCCTTGTCCTATGCAGGGAATGAACTCAAGACCTTCAGGTAAGTGAACAAGCATCCAACCTATTGAACCAGACCTGCAAGTTGACAGCAGGAAACTAAGCTCATAATAATCCAGTATGGGTATAACTACTAACTAACTAGGCCTCTCTAGTCTAAGGCTAGTACTATTTTAGGTGATCGAAACTATCATCCACCAAGGTCAAGTTTTATTCACCTCTACGCCGTATGTTAATTCAGTTATGTTATTATAAGAAAAACTTACGCGTAGGTGTGGGTGCCTAAAGCCGTTTTCGTTAATCTACCAAACATTATGAAAAGCGACGGAACTGCAAGTCAGCTCTAGGTTCAAGACGAAATAGGTTTGTAATGGCGAGTAACTTGGCCTACCGGAAGTAGTAAGAAAACCAACCGATAAATTTTGAAGGAATCGTAGTGTATTTAGTCCGAAACTAAATGACAATAGTAATAGTGCTCACAGCTCATCGTCGACATTTGAGCCTTCAAATCCATGTGTGTCCAGAATTATCTCGTCATTTCTCGAGACTCTGTCATAAAGATATTGGCCAATATAGAAAGTGAAATTCCTAGTTCTAAAGACTAGTTAGATATAATTATTTAAGACCCAACCCCCGAAAATGGCGAAATCTGTCCCTTTAATATTGTGTGGATAGTTTTGGAATATCAAAATGATTTCTGTGGTTTAATGTGTGTTATTCATACTATTCAAAGTTAAAATTTAAAACAGGCACATCATTATCACAGCTTCAAATTTGTTTTTGCAGAGAGAAATTTTCAACCAAATTTTGGGACATTTATGATGCAAAGTGCAAAGTATTGTTTCAATGTACTCCGTATAATTGTAACAATGTTTCAGAACAGAACACCTGCAAATGAAAGGTGTCTATGAATCACAAATTGTCCCCACCATGCTGGAATATGGCCTCGCCCATTGAATTCAATTATGCATTATCTTTTATCTTGGGCTTCATCACTTATTCATTTGGAAAGAAATGTAATTGACGGCATAAAAAACGCATTCACTTCCACAAGCAGCTATCCTGTGGAAGAAATACTTTTTATTTCATCTTCAACACTATCATCAGCAGGTGTATTTGTGGTGGAGACTGGCGTCTGTGGCTCGTTGGGATTGGTGATGAAATAGTAGTGGATGGGAGATGACATGCTGGAATGTGGGGCGCTGCAGTGCAGTAGGTGGGAGGGTGGGATATGAGAAACTTGGTCCATGAGCTATAATTGTGTTCTTTGTCGTCCGGCGTGTTTTTGTCTTGTGTTTTTTTTGTCGCTGGTTTTTTTGGGCCGTGGATGTCGGCTTTTGTGGTTTGTGAGCATGTTGTTCTGTTTTCTATAGTTGTTGTTTTGGATGTGTGGGTTGGTCGTTGCGGGGGTTGACGGGGGCGTGATGCACCAATGGTGGTTTTCTTATTTGTTTGATTTGATTTCATAGTTTCCTGTATATATTATACATTATTGAAATAGCCTTTTGTGTGGTAATTTACTTGATCCCAGCAACACAATCTGCCCATCTAATACAGGTACTTTTGTATTTTTAAACAAAATGTATATCGATATATTGTGTAGATTTTTTCTTATTCATTGTATTGAATGTTAGACAGGGTCATGTCACAGGGGCATGGACCTAATTTCTAAAACATGTAAAATGAAAAGTTTATTATTATATTATTATGTTTTGGTTTGCACAATTCATAACACTTGCACTCAACACATTATGCATCCAAATCTAAAAACAGAACATGTACTTTCTTATATCACACCAAAGTAAAATGATTTGTATTCCCTAGTTTCCTAATTGTTTCCTCATTAGCCCATGGAATCCAAGTCAATTTTTATAATAAAATCAACAACAGATGAAATCAAATTTTAATCATATACCGTAATAAAATTATCAAAATTTTACGGAATGTATAAATGATATTAGAATCAAATAAATAGAACTTGATATACAGCTTTTTAATATCAATTTTCTTTATTTCAATATCATTTAAATTTATATAAAACCAAATATCAATGTTTTAAAAATTCTTTTCGAGCTTCCATTCTTCAGTGGTAATCCATGTTACATGATTATTATTGTAACAGAGCTTTTAATTTGCCCTGACTTTCAAGTTGAGCAGTTTCATCGCCTCCACCAATACATTTACCATTGATAAATACTCTAGGAACCTACAAAATAAAACAAAATTATTCTTTCATTTGTCACAGGCAACTCACTTTCCTACCACAGTGATAGTGATAACAGAATCAAATTTTTTCAGCCATATCACTAATATTCAAAATAACATTTTCAATTGTTTGTCATATTTGTCTCTCTGATTTCAGGTAAAAGGATTGATAATTTACATTTGAATAAATAGGCTACACTTCTTGAAAACGATTGATGTTTTGGATAGGAAAAACATTTTTAAAACTGAAAAATTCATGATTAAAATGAATGCAAAAAAAACTTACAGAGCGAGCACCTGTCAATTTTGACATAAATTCTTGAATTTTATCACAATTCGGATCATTTTCAATATCTAAAACCATATAATCATCGGATGATAATATTCCAGTTTTCAAGTACTTTTCCTCAAATATTTTCTTGGCCTTAGTACAAAAAGGGCAATATGATTTCGAAATGATAAACACTTTCTTAGAACTAATATGGTCTTCAATCTTTTTCTGTATGTCTCCCATTTTGCGCTTTTAGTAGGTTTTTTCCCAAGTAAAAGATGCTTAACAACGTTTTGTTTATAACCCTCGCTTATTGATTCCTAAAATTAATATCTGGGCGTCCCCAAGATTTCCCTTCTTCCGGTTTGCAATATTGCTGTATTCGTTACATGTATTTAATGTCTTAATCAAAGAACTCTGGTCCTAATAGTTTAAAGGTATTCTGGAGTGTGCAGATAGTATCTTAAGGAACTTAATAAAGCCACCCATGCAGTTTAGATAACGATATTTGATTTCAGTGGAGTTTCCATTATCTCTGATTAGGCCAAGGCTTTACCGGACTTAACGAATGCATCATAATACATCATCACAGGATATTACCTACTCTTTTCATCAAAATAAACTTTATATCAGAATTCTAGATTTATATAGTTTTATTGATTTTTGAGCAGCTTCAAATATTGCAAACTAAATGTATTGCATTAACAATAATGCTTCTTTTCGTTTTTTTTTTATCCCCATCTGTCACTCCACATTTTGACTTTACACAGTGGAAAATGGTGTTCAATTGACTTCCGTATCTAGCTTCCAGCTAAAGATTTGACAATCTTACTGTCCAAAAGTTTTGAAATGGGAAAACTAACCAGATTTGAGATAAATATAGATGCCCCAAGTCCAGTGTTCTATGCCGGACAGATTGTTCAGGGTCGCGTCACTGTTGAACTCAGCGAACCTAAGAAGGTTAGAGGTAAGCTTGATCTCTGACGGCAGTGACTATTTACCACATTCAATAATTATTTTTCATTGACATGTTTCTGATATTGACCTTGACATTTTTTTTCTGAATGAAATGTATGAATTTCCAGAAGACAATTGGTGTCAGCAGATATATTTTCTATTAAAACTAGATTCCAAATCTTGATCCTTGCCCACGGTCTTGACCATGGTCTTGACCATGGTCTTGACCATTGTAGTCATCTGTCGGAGCCAGTAAAAAAGGTATGGACTAATGTACAAGTTTTGTGAATTGATTGACGTGAACAAGATTCTATAAACATAATGATGATAAACATTTTTTTTGCATGTGTCAGAATTTACTGGTTCTTAAAGGGACTGGTGCACCATATTGGGGGGTTGATATATACTTCAACCTAGGAATTTTACTCACTTTTCCCATATATGTCTTTTCTATCATAGAGTATCTTAACTCGACAAGTTGTTATTTTAACATTCAATCGCAGATAATTCTTGACACATGTGGATTTGAAGGCTCAAATTTCTAAGATGGGCTATAACTGATTATAGCTTAAAAAAATTCCTGTTTCTCAGACTAAAGTATGATTAGTGAAAAAATATCCTACCTGTCCCTTTAAAGTTTCTTTACCTTTTCTTGTTTTTTTAGGAATCCGCCTGTCGTTTTATGGCAGAGCATTTGTTCATTGGTCTGAAAGGGTTCACAGGGGATCTGGTAACAACAGGCGAACAGAAACTGTTCATTATAGGGCTGAGGAAGAATACTTCAATCAAGAAGTTCTACTATCTGGACAATGTGAGGCTGTTATTCTCTCCTATTTGTCTTTTATGAGATGAGCTTAGATCTGAAGGGATAAATTGACATGAGCTTGCAAAGCTTCGATTTCATATCTAAAATCCATCAAAATAAAGTCTTATAGCACTAAATCATTTGATACAGCTAAGAGCCATTAGAGAGAAAGACATTACTCTGTAATCTTTTTTTGTTTGATACATGCAAAAGTAAAAGTCTACGGCATTATATTAAAGAAAAGCCTGTGCTTACTATTGATCTGTGGTATTGTTAATTTACACTGTTGATTGTAAAATTGTTAAATTTTGTCTTTGTCACTACATGTATATGATTTTTCTTCAGGGCCCAAGATGGGAAACGATTCTGCCATGTTGCCTGCTGGTATAAATACCTACCCATTTCAATTTCAACTGCCTGGAAACCTACCATCTTCTTTTGAGGGTCAATATGGATATGTACGTTACTGGTTGAAGTCAACAATTGACCAGCCTTGGAAATTTGATCATACAACTAAAACAGCTTTTACTGTCATCTGTCTTCTAGATTTAAACAGAGAACCAACGGCATCTGTAAGTATCAAATCTTTTATAGCATAAGTAACTGGGAGACCAACAGCTTCAAGTCTTTTTGGCACGAACAGTATTTGCAACTATGACACAATCTTGTCAAAGGACAATTTAAAGATGTCTTTGTGTAGCCATGTGATGTATAATTCTATGCAATTTCCATAGCCAGTAGATAAATCTCAGCATGTATCACCAAGCTATAACTTTTGTTCATCTAATTGTTTACACAGTTTTAGCAAGCACTGTAAGCTTAAGATATATTTATGTGTAAATATTTCAGGAACCTAGACAAGGTCATGATGAGAAGACTCTATGTTGTTGGTGTTGTAAATCTGGACCAATATCTGCTGTATTTAGAATAGACAGAGGTGGTTATGTTCCAGGGGAAGCAATCACCTTAAATGTTGAAATCAACAACTCATCTAATCGAAAGGTCAATGGTTCATCTGTCAATTTTAAAATGGTATGTTATTAAAGTGAATGTCTTAATATTTGACATGTGTTTATTGAAGCTTGATATACAAAGAACATGTAAAGAAGAATATCTGAAGAATCTATAAAAGCTTGAACATCATAACACTTGCTACTGTACATCTCCTGATCTTATGGCTACAAATAGATCATCAAAATCTATCCCTTGACAATGGTGACAGATGTTGACTCATTGAAAATTGAGAAATGATACATTCTTTATTTCAATACTGAATTGCATGTTCAGAAAAACATTTTGAGGATTTTGACCCTTGATATTAAAATCAAAATTGACAGTCATATGACTGAATACAAAGAATGGTATCAGGTATCGCAAGGGCTCAATTCCAAATATCATTTTGTAGCCCTTAATATCTGAAGATAAGAGCTATTCTGAAGTTACTTTTGGTATCAATTATTTTTAGGTAACAAAATACCATGCCAGATGTAAAACAAAGACTCAGAGTAGAAGTTTAGCAAAGATTAAACATGGAGAATTTAAACAAGGTGAAAATGATATTTGGAGTGGTGAACGACTAATTATACCTCCTGTTCCTCCCTCCTTTCTCACTGGTTGTCGTATTATAGATATACATTATTATCTGGAGGTAAGTATATTTAAAACAGACAAACATGTTCAATAAGATTGCTTACTTTACTTTGCTTTAACACCTGAAATTCTATGCGGCAAAGTTCACCCACAGTTCCAAAGCTAAATATTTTAAAAGGATTTTATCAGCACCATATGGTTTTCGTCAATTGATTTTCAGATATTTTTAGGTATGTAACACAAAGAGCTGAAATCTATTTGAAATTCTGCTTCAGTCTAGTGTGAATGTGAATATGCTTGGAAATGAAATGCCAAAAAATATTATTAAAATCTGACTCTTCTGTTATTTTGTAGTTGAAGGTAGATCCTTCTGGACCAGCGTTTGATCTGTGTATACCTTTTGAAATCATTATTGGTACAATACCACTACAACATATTGTGCAGCAGTTTCCTCCAATACCTCCTCCTCAAACCTACCCTCCTGTACCTGCTTATGGTGGGGCAACACCTTCAGATCCTGTAAATCCAGCTCCTATAGGACGTAAGTTACTTATCATAATATATCATTGCTGTATAGTGGACTTTTAAAAATTTGTTCAGGGGAAAAGTGATGATAAGAGGTTTAAACATACTATCTTCTGTTTTATGAGAATTTTTCACTCAGAATGTTGTTGTTTCTGAAGAATAAAACTATTTGAATTGGAGGTCATGTAATAAGCAGCATATAGAGCAATTTTTCTAAATTTGGTGCTTTAACACAGAGTGTTGGACCATGGCTGTAAGATAAAATACAGCATATGTACATATTTGTTTTGTTTAGCACCACCATCCTATGCTGATTGTGTTTTTGGTAAAGTTAATATCAAGGAACAGAATGATGATGACTACACCAAAGGAAATATGGACTTTGCACCTCAATATACCTACTACAACTGGGGACACACACCATCTGCCCCTCCCCCTCCAGAAGAAGAAGTAGAGTAAACAGTGCCTTTTTGATTGTGAAATACGTGATAGTTCATATTTATTAGAACTCCTTGGGGCCAAATTCATAAAAAATGCACCTTTTCTCAGTCTTTTTTAATTAATGGTAATTGAAAAAGCTTTTATTTCCTAACAAAGTTGTTCGGAAATAAATCCTCTCTTATTTGCATATTAAAATATATGTTTAGACTTTTGCAGTTTCCATGAATTTTAACTGTATTGTTCACATTTTATAAAAAAGAATATAATCTCATTTTTAAATTTAAGAAAATGTTTATTTTATAAATTTGGCACTATATTTGTTACTTGTTTTATAATAGATTGTTATTAACTATTGTTTGCAATACCTTTAATTAATCTTTAATAGGGCTGTGTTCATTAAGAGACCCTAAAACATACTAATTACATAACACGATGTACATTATATATATTTTTTCATTTTTTTATGTCGGTTTTTAACTTATGTACACTATGTGGATTTATATTCTATTCTACAAGATTGGTATTACTATATATGATATTTCATGGGTAGCACCGTCAAGTTATTTAATTTTTTTTTATCGGTTGGATAACCCACAAAGATTGAGCAACACAATACATACTATTTTATTCAGCCTTCAGTTATTATAATTGTAAATGGTATGACATTATATTAATAAGTGAAAATTTATCATTGAAAACATACATTTTTTGAAAATTTGGCAGCTTGCTACATTTCTGTTATGCAATCTTAAATGTTTTCTGGATCTGTTGTTAGTAAACAAATAAAGTTCCACTCTATGCTTGAAGCAGAGGAATTAGCACCAATGAAAATATTTTTTGGATTGAATTTAAATTCAATTGTCCTGGTGCCAAAATAAATTTGAATCTCAAAAAGATTTAACTTCTTATTAGTATAATTTTAGCTTGAGCTTAGTTATTCTATTATTAGATTGAGTTGTTTCTATGTGAATATGCCTTTTCCAAAATTGAATAGCAGAAGTCTACTAATGCCAACAAAATTGATGAGGTAGACATGAGATGATGCCAATAGCTATCTTTTTATTCAGCATCAAATATCATCTTAACCAGGTTCTATATATTATGTGAAATTATATATTCTTATACAGGAAATTGGTTAAATATATATTGAGCTATACCAATATATTATACCTATATATTACACTTATACCTATACCTACATTATTAGTAATAAGTCTGAGGCTCCAGTGAAAAAAATTCTTTCACATTTTGCCTTATTCTGAATTGTATTGATTATTTTTAAATTTATAAGTAAATCTTTGGATGTAGTTTTAGACTATTGAGCCATTATTTCTTTATGTTAATGAATCTAATCTGCTATCACATAATTTGATTTAAGGAGTTATTGTTCTTGAATCTTGATTATGAGCCCACCCCATAAAAAATTCTATTAGGCTTCCTTTATTCTAGTGCCATAATTTTTAATTTGATACATGTATATATTTGAACATTGAATTTTTTGCTCATATTGAAATGTAGTACCATTTGTATTGTTAGTGAAAATTGTTTTGCTTCAGAACATACAATTTGTTCTGTAAATCATTTTAATTTTTGATATTTTTTGCTTCCAATTAACCACAAATCATTTTTTAGATGTTATATATTATTTAATTATACATATATTAACTTGATCTACATGTTTAGTTTGTTGTTATTTTTGTTTAGTTTATTTATACTTTATACATTATATACTTGTCATAGATAGTATTCACTTTTTTGTTATTTCTGTGATGCAATTTAAAGTCACAATTTTTTTTGGTTTTTTTTTCTCAACCAAAGATCTGCTTTTATTTCAATGCTAGATATTTCATATTATTTTGTAGGCACTTGAAGCATTAAGTGATTTGGTTAAAATATGACCAAAATATCATGCTTCAAGTGCATTTGTTTTTTCAATGTGAAGTTACATTTTTTATACGCCCACACGTAAGATGGGCATATATTGTAATCACCCCGTCGGTCCGTCCGTCCATCCATCCGTTCACATTTGGCTCGTGCTCACTCTACAGGCTACAGTTCTTTATGGATTCTTTTGATTTTTATTTTGTATGTCAATGTCATTATGAAGATGATCCCTATTGATTTTCGTGATGATCGGATAATTTTTCACAGAAATATCGTGTCTGACTTGACGTTTTTCTCTATTAGCTATATTGTGCAACTCGTGCTCACTCTACAGGCTACAATTTTTTACAGATTCTTTTGATTTTTATTTTGTATGTCAATGTCATTATGAAGATGATCCCTATTGATTTTCGTGATGATCGGATAATTTTTCACCGAAATATCGTGTCTGACTTGACGTTTCACTCTATTAGCTATATTGTGCAACCCTGTAGTCACTAAAGACTGTTTAATCATTTCTGACAGCTGCCAGTCGGCGTATGTTACCTTGCCTGGCAAGCTATCTTTTTTTCAATGTGAAGTTACATTTGTTTTTTCATAATGTGTGTAGAGAAGGTTATGCTTTTTTTTATGCGTTATTTGGTCGTTAGTTTTTCTAAAAAAAAAAAAAATGGCATTTCAAAAAATTTCAATATTAACTTTATGTCCATTTCTCCAAAATATCCACTTTAAATTGGCACATAAGAAATTTGAACACAATTTATTGTTTCTGATACCTGTTATTCAACCCTAAAGTTTGATAATGCCCTCAATGTACTTTTTACAGGTTAATTAATCAACATTGAAATATTTAATTAATCAGTTATATAAATGTTTTAATTTGTACCGTGTCCCTCTGTTTTCTATATCAAACAATCCTAATAAATTTACAAATATAACCATTTATATCTGAACTATTCTCAATATGATAAATTAATAAGAAATAATTTTGTATGAAGGGTCTTAGATCGAAATATATTGATCAATAATTCCAAAGCTTTTGATTCTTTTGCTTAATATATAAAGTTAGCTATATATTCTCTTCTCCAGCTCATAGATCTCAGATTCTTCTATCCATGTCACTTGATAGAATGATTATCTGATGTCCTGTTCGTCAACAATCAAATAATAGAGGTACCGGCAGATAACACCTACATTGTATATGTGGTGAAGTAAAGGCACAACAGGATATCACTAGACAATAATGAGTAATTCTGGGGTTTTTTTTTTATCTAACAAGCAAATCATGATGTGAAGGAGGTAGCTATATTATGAGTTCTTTCTAGGATACATCTTTTATTGGCTTCCACTTCAATAAACACATGGTTGGTTATCCACGTTTAGCTGCATGTTTTAAACAGGTTAAACAACACATTTTCTGGAAATACTCTCTGTTACAGAATCTAAATTTTAAAACTAACGGGCAGTATGCAACTTTGTATTTATCAACACATTCTGAAAATATAACAATATTTCTTTTGAATGCAAAAACCTAAACTGTAGAGAAACTCTGAATATTAATATTTCTTAGATATTTGCGTAGCATAATTTGTGCAATGATTCCTGCTCTGGTTTCTAAAAACAATCTTTAGAACAAATGGCATCCAGAAACACAGCCGAGAACAAATATTAAGGAAGACACGATGAATAACATGAGTAAAAGTTCCATTAACTATACGTTATTGTTAAAAACCTACCTTCATTCTCTGCCTTTTTGTCACATTTCCTCTCACAGGTACGAACTGTTACGGGTTTTAATCGTCTGTCACAATTCTTACTCACATCACCATTTGATGCGTGACATTGGACATTTCTCCTCTGATGACCTCTTCCACATTCTGCAGAACACTGGAATAATTGATAGTATTATATCATAACCAGAGATCTGCCCCAACTGTAAATGATTCCAGATTATCTGGTCACGCTTTCAGAAGAACATCGACTTCTTGTTAGCGAGAAAGTTTTGCCATACACAAACGATCATTTTGGTGGGCAAATATTGGATGTGTAACTACATAATTATAATTACCCACGAGAACGTTATTGTGCTAGCGTGCTAAAAATAATGCCATTTTGAAATGTTTGCTTACGACCACCGATCGTAACAATGTTTAGCAATTTATGTTAGCTATAAGACTCCTACCTTTCCCCATTCACCCTTTACCCACTTTGGAGGTGAACAATCTTTATTAATACAAATCTTTCTGGTAATTGGTTTATTTTTGACGCCACATTTATTTTCTTTCAGGTATGTTTTACCATCACTGGTCATACAGAAAGCTCTTCTCTTCTTCTCTCCAACCCCACAACTTGGACTACACTAAAAGAACATGGCAGTGGAATGAAAAACTTGGATTTTCAAGGCAAGCTTAGTTATATATTTTATAAGATGCATAACACTTAGCATAATACATCACGTTGGGCTTATTATCCCAAGACCGTAGTCTGTTTTGGAACATTGGTGCGGACGCTCTTTTCCTAGCTTCACAGAAGTAAAATTATATTTTGAAATACCAAAAAGCTCTTACCACAGACCATTCATCTGTAAACCAGACTGACGGACATTCCACTTTACCGCAAGTTCTTTCAACTGATGGTTTTTCTTCAAGACATTTAGAATCATCAACCACTTCTTTAGGTTCTCCATCTCCGACTGTACTGTCACATACAACAGTTCTAGTCTGTATACCACCACCACAGGATTGACTGCAATCACCCCAACCGCTGAACGTCCATCTGTTTAATGGAAAACATTGATATAAGCTCGTTTTTTTTGTCTGTGCCTGAAAAAGTCCGATTTCAACTGTCCGTAACGCTTTTAAGAATTACAATCCAGCGTTCTGCAATTACTTTACCCTTACATTCCATAAGCCGATGGCGTCAAGATATCGACACTATCAGTAATAACGCTCAGACAAAGCTCGCGTTTTCTGAAAATAATAAATCTATCTGTGATGAACCACTGGCCACTTTTTCAGTCAATATCAAAATGCGTTCTTACTTACGAGGGAGGGCATGGTTGGGGATTACAAACTTTTCTATGATCACTGGGTCGTGGTTGAGGACGGCAATACTTATCAGGGACTATATTAGAATTGCTTTTGTGAACACATTGTGGTTTTGATATGTGTAAACCTGAAAAGATAAGGATATTACATTTGAGTACATGGATGACTCTCTTTGTTTTCGGTCGATTAAAGGGACTGTAAAGAGGTTTTCTAAATTTTCTTTGTCGCAGACTGTTATTTGCATTGCTAGCATTTATCATGTCTGTGAGATGAATTTTGAAAGTTTACTACTTACCCTTGGCACATGTTTTGGAACATTTGGACCAAGGTGAATGATCCCAGGTATATAATGATATATCATGATTTGTGTGGGTTTTATTGAATGCTAAATTATATTCATATTTCACTCCTTTATTTTCTTCTTGAAGTAACATCTGTAAATAATAAAGGTGAGTGAGAAAACGTGATTTTCATCATAAAATACCTCGAAACAAAATTTGTATATAATTATAGCAATTTTGTTCCTCCTTTATCTAGCGAGAATAACGAATCTATATATTATCCTTGAAGTGGTAGAAGACCGAATCGGCAATTATATTAACTGTAGTCGTTCCTACGGTTTCCGAACCCCCAAATACCTGATACTGAATGTTGGTGAAAACTCATTCTTACCATTACAACTAGCGCTTCTCTTGTGGGACCAACAGCTTCTAATAACTCGGGTTGACTGTCTTGCCTTTCATAATGAAATACGGTTCCAGCTAACTGGAATTTTCGAGGCCAGTCAATAGTCCAATCTCCATTTATATAGTATCTTTCTCCTTCATTCTTCAATGCTACAATATACACATGAATAAGTGCCTGGTGTATTTGGACAATGAAAGGCTTTTTCCAAAATAAATTTCTTGCATAATAATATATTGGTCTTCATGATAACTGCTTATATCTCAAATGCAGTGAACGTTCAAAACGGACTTACCGAGGTAGTTTTGTGAGAACGTGGCTTCTTCTATTTTTACATTCATTGCACCAATTGGAATTTTCACTATTTCATGGTATGCTGAAATATAAATTATGTGATAAGTGGAATTCAAAGATGGTTTTACCAGTTTTTATTTTGAATTGGACATTGAATATGGATATCTGATAACCTTTAAGTCGTCCTTCAAAGTTCAGCAAAGCAGACAAGCATCGTAGTGGATCATGCCGAGTTTCTGTTCCTTGGAAATAAAAATGATTGTAGCCTACTTACACCCTTTTGGTAATGGTTTAGTAAATAATCCTGATATAGTTTTACATGTTGTACCATCACCACCACAAACACGACATTTATCTTCCCTTAAGGTTGATCCTAAATATCCATCACATCCCACTTTCTATTGAGATAAACATAAAATAGTATAAGCTTATAGTTTCAAAGGTTATTTTAAAAGTAGTAAAAAAAAAGTCGTGGACGAGAATTTGAAAGATGAATAAAATGGAATAAACGTATGATCACTTTCTCCAAAAAGGTATAACAAACTTACGTGGCAGTCTCCACTGATACAAACATCTAATTTATCCGGATAACATTTTGTACCATCTAAGACTTTGGGATTTCTCTCAGTGTAAAAATTGTAACCTTCGGCCATACAAATTAGGGCACAAGGCTTCACCTGTACTGCAAAAAATAAATTGGGCTTTAATAAGATTACACTGTTGTAATGCAATCATTACATTAATTGAGGGAAACATAAACATTTGTAAGTTTACATTCAATATTGACACATCATCACTACCATAATTTGCAATATGTGTACCCATAATACAATGGTGATCTAGTGTTCACAAAATATCACATTAGGTCCTAAAATATTACTTATCTGAAACTTTTATTTAATCTTGCATTTGAATCTGTAATACAATTACACTTATTTCGTTTCATCCAAACGTCAGTTGTTGTGAAATATTTTCCATATCTGACCTAAACTTTGTCTTTTGGCAACTACTTTGATGTTCGATTAACGCTGTATTTGAAGATAACGGCATAATTTTTATGATGTTATTCCGTATTATTACCTCCTGTATAGGGTTTCCATGTATAATGTCTTCCTCTAAACGTCTCATTGTCTGAATTATGACACTGCACCACTCGAAAATCAACTGAATCTTGGGGACATGGCTGAAATTGATATAAGCCTGGATAATTTACTGAAACTAACAACGCAACCAAAACATAGGCTGAAATATTACTTTTCGATTGATCTTTAATGATATTTAACCCTAATATCTTAGCTGCATTGCCCTTAAGAGTTTCAAGAAACCGGTCGGACCGTACAGACCAGATCAAGGGTGTCCTCAAGGAAAGTTCTTCTTCCATTATTGTTTCGGTATTTAAATGTCATCAAGTGACACAATTTATTATATATAATTATATAAGATATGTACCTTTATTTGACATGATCGATATCTCTTCCTCTCACCAGTACAATATTTACCACCATGACGAGCTCTGAAATATTCAGATATTTACAATTCTTTACTCCATACAATATTAACAGTAGTCTAACATTTGGCACAAAAAGCGATTTTAATGTAAGTTTAGGGTTTATACCTATATAGTGCAGTATGGAGTTGCAAAAAAAAGTTACTATACTCACGGTGGATTACTACAGTTCCTGTGACTAGCTGACACTCCACCACCACAAGTTCTAGAACAACCTCCCCATTCAGACCAACCACCCCAATTACCATCCACTGGTTTTGGTGTGAAATATTTGGATCTACATGTTCCTCGATAACACCACTAAAATATACCGAATATGGCATCAGGAAACATTACGTCAATTATATCAGTAATTTCAAAGCACAAATTTCAGACCAAAAGAAAAATATTCATGGAATAGCACAATCAAAACCTACTTCAAAATCCTTTTCAGATCAATTTGCTTGAAATCTTACACGTTTAAAATGTCGGAAGACCATTTCATTCAATTGAGAGAAACCGGTTTTAATATCAAGATCCGAAATTGTGATCTGATAATGTAAAATTTGAAGACAGGTTGTGTAGATTGATTGTCACCTGGAAATGTGGATTAATGAGTCCAAGTATAACTGATATGTAAATCTGTGTTCCTAACAAGTGAAAGCCTTGTGAAACATCACATCAATAAAAAATCTCAAACGTCTTCAACTGCTTATACATACCCCGTTCTTTCTGCTTGTAAGAGGACATTGGGTTCCTTCAGCTGCCGGTATACTGTTAGTTACACATTCTCTTTTCTTATCGATACACGACAACTCAGCGCAAACATTCTACAAATGCAAAAATTGTACAGGTATATGTATTACAGGTAAATCGTTTGCTGATGCGACTCTTATCCGTTTACTATTTCATGCTGTATGTTTATTGCCATTTTAAGTTCTTGTAGTATTTTCATCAGAGTCCTTTGAGTGACAAATGGGGTCACTTACTTTCATGTTACAAGCCCTCGAACTTTCCCCAAACTGAAGTTTACATTGTTCATTAGCACCATGTCGTTCACCAGCCAGCTGATCTGGGAAATCAAATTCTCTCTGTGGTGGAGTATTTTTAAGACAATGTCCTCTACCAGAGCTGCAAAGAGAACGATATTCCACATATAATTTCAGCTTTAGTTTTTCTCATAATAAAAACGACACTTCATTGTGTCATAATCGCACCGAAGTTCACGGGGCATAATCCAATTCCTAGTCCTGGTTTCCCGTAGACACTTTAATAGAACATCACTTTTATACTTACTCTAGGAAGCTGGTGATGTATTCCTTGCTGCAGCTTGACCATAGAAACGGCTTAGTGTCTTTAGTAAGTTGAGCAGCCATTATTCGTGCACTTTCGTGTCCAGGGGTACCACAAGGATTACCTGCTCCATCATGATGCATTCCAAAACTATGAAAATTAAATACATTATTAGCATTATCAACTCTGTGGTAAATACAGCATTGAATGCCAAAGATTAGTCAGTTTCAAAATATTTTGCGAACTTGACGACAGACAATAACATTGAATTCAAAAATTTAAAAACGTACTTGTGACCAATTTCATGAGCTATTGTAAAGGCCGAGGCCAATCCAATATCTTCATTGATGCTACAACTTCTATCTTCTTCACACATTCCTGCTACTGGTGCTAATCCTAGAAATACATAAACAATTTGTTAAACTTTATGTTTGGAAAGCGACTTCAAAATGTTCTGTTTTTGGGCCATTGGGTAGTCTTTATGAAGTTATCAATAGGAACTGTTATCGAAAAAATAATGTTAAAATATAATTCTTACCAAGTGTTCCACATGGTTTATTTTTATAAGTACATATATCAAATCTACAAAAAATGGAAATAATTCAATAAAACAGGAACAAAATATACAAATATAAATAGAAGTCTTTTGCTTTGTGTTATGAATAGTTTACGCTCAATTTTTTTCAACATTATACCATTATAAAATGACTATTTAATTGTGAATTAGCATGTTTACCTGGTTATTAATATAGCATTATCATGGTGTGCTATTCCATTACTATCAACACCGTCTTTATCATCTGGTCCATTGATAGTCTGCTGCCATTTACAAAAACTATCTAACGATCTATCAGCATGATGACTTATTTCTAATCCAGACTTAAAGAAAACATAAATGAAGTACAATTTTTTTTATGCATTCTTTTGATTATTAGAAAGCACGATCATTATCATTAGAAAGGGGTGCAAATCATCAAAACAATTCACCTCAGCTTAGTTGTTCCAGTGCCCTTCATCCTTGTATAGCTTCAATTTTTGGTGAGGATCTCAAATTTAAAGACGATATGGTTCAGGCTGAATAGTGATTCCATTACGTCAGTGCTTCAAATGCACGTGAATCCTTGCTATCGATAAACATTAAAGGGAATATACCGTACCTGATCTTCTGAGAGTAAAACTAGTCTTGTTATTATGATATTGATGGAATTTCCTATACTTGGATCGTGGAATAATTTAGCAACCTGACCTCAAAATATACAGAATATATTTCTATAATGATTATTTTGTGGTATAAATTTTCATAATCTAACAAACGTTGCCATACATCTTTAAGTAAAATATATACCACGGTTCTTTACGAGTTAACACATTTAAACGAACAAATCCGAGGAAGAGCTTCAGCCATGCAATAAAAAATGAACTGGTTGTAGCATACCTAAGCTCCACCTACTCCTATAAGATTCTATTTGGCTTTCATGTTAAGTTATCCAAGTATTGTACAACAACAAATTGCTGATAAACGGCCATGCTTTTCCTCGAACACACATTTTAAGCAAATTATGTCTTTAAAAACATCAAAGGAAAAAGCAATTTATGTTACAAGCGATGATAATGAACTGGTTAAGATGTTATAAAAAGGAAAGGATATTAGAAGTTAAAGATAATTTGGTTTATATAAATAAACTATCGTTGTGAATAATGGGTGAATGGTAAATTGTTCTTACAATGTTCATTACTGTTAAAACATATGGTGCTATTTCTTTCTTTTTATGATAATCAACCATTCTTTTATCTGCTACAACCAACATTTCCACATTCCTGTTTCTACTCACAGACCTTGGTTTTCTTCTTTTCTTTTTACTCTTATCTTTATAGGTATAGTGATAACGTTTATTGTTTCTTGGTTTCAATACTTCATTAAATATACGAGGTCCTTTATTTTTGAGACGTTGCCATTTTTTAAACTTGTAATCTGAAATTAGATTCATTCAATTGTTATTTTATTCTTATCGTCATAAGATTTGTGAGCTCGCCATGAAAAGCCCATCAGTGCTATGCAACAATTTCAGCTTTAAGGAAACGGCAGAGAGCTGTCAAATGCATCGAATAACTGGATCTGAAAAAATTGACTTTAAAAGGACTCTCTAAATTTACTTTTTGAGTTGGTTAGTTGTAATTTTTCTCCCCAAAACGTCAAAATAGTGCGTACCTTTAACACCACAGTGAAGGAATCTATCTTTAAGTTTTAAAGACGATCTAGAATAGACGATGTGAGGGTAACCTTCATCTTCTACTTTATTAGTAGTATTCCATAGTGGTTCAACAAAATAATCTTCTTCTTCAGTACTAAAAACACCATGCTGTAAATAGAGGTCCCCCTTTAACTGACTGAGAATTATTCTAATCTTTAATTTTCATTGAGAACATTTCGTTTCATCCAGATAAAACTTCATATACTTTCGTGGAAGCCATAGTACG
The DNA here is from genome assembly GCF_000327385.1 of Lottia gigantea. NCBI lineage: Eukaryota > Metazoa > Mollusca > Gastropoda > Lottiidae > Lottia > Lottia gigantea. The sequence continues at coordinate 332,066 of NW_008709815.1, read as the reverse complement.
GGTTTCGGGCTATAAGTGATAATTATTTATGTTATATAACTTATCATCTACGTAAATGGTTTATGAAATATAGTACCACAGGCATTAGACTGTAACGAATTGGATTTCTGAATTAAATCTGGTGTTTACTTATCACGTCTGATTGAAATTAGCAGAAATCAGATGTTGGTGAGCAGACAAACTTAAACAGCTGATAGATTTATAACTTTCATCTCGAAATGGTCCGAATCGTTCACCTGGCATTTGATGTCGATATAATCATATATACACTTGAGAGAGAAATTAGACGATTTGTTCGGACTATATTCGTTACATGATTTATCGATAAGAACAAGTGTTAACTGCGAACTCATATTCCAATATTGATATTCATACTCTATTTTATCTTTTGTAATTTTCATTTTGGCACATATCACACTCTGAGAACTTTGCATTCGTCATATATTGAATATTTGCTTTCTAAACGTTTCCAATGAAAAATAAAATCGTAGAGATATTGTCCTATTTGGGTTTTCTTAATAGGGTTTTACATTTTACCAAAAATACTTATGGAAACGGTCAAAGCGACACAAATATTTTAGATTATGAAACGTTAGTTAAAGTGAATACGTACCAAACCCATACAATTACTAATAGCAGCTCTAGATTTATAAGGACCGGAACTATATCCAACATAATAACAATCGTGGATGTTGGGCATTTTTTCTACGCCCTTTTTACTCCAATTTTCTACCACAAAATTCTTAGATAACAACTGAGTATTCAAAGTCAGGTTAAAATTGAATTCTTTTCCATATGCCGATAATTTGTAAAAAACCCTCGATTTGCTTGAATTACCATCGACATTGTTGGAATACACTGCGCTTCTCCGACTTCTCGATCGTATAACATTGTCCTGTCCCACATTATAGCTGACAAAGTGACCCTCTTCATCAACTAAGGTTGGTATAACAGTCTGATAATCAGTAAGCTGATTCAATAGATCATCTGAAAACAGTAAAGACTGAAAACCATAATCTATACACGAGAAAATGCACAAAGTTTTGGTAAAAGTACAAATCGTGCTGAAACTTTTGATGTTTCATAGACTGGTCGGAGAATAGAGTCCAAAAACAACCAAAAAAACAGCCAACCAACTTAGAATAAATTTATGTAGATTTATAGAAATCTCGGGATTATGCAAATTGATTTATGAAAGATCAAGAAATCGCTTGAGATAGAGAGACCCAGTCCAAAATCGATATAACAGTAATGGTGCTTGAAAGGCACCAGTATCTGTAACAAATTAAACTGGTTTCTTACCTGTAAGTTTTTGGTGAAAGTTTTCTTCATGTTGTCCTTGAACTAATGGTGATATTCCCATTAATTTTATCATTAAAAATAGAAGAAAGTAAATAGAGGTCATAATATCCTTTAAGATAAAAATGAAGAATTTCTGGAAGCGTAGTTTTTTTTTTCAAATCAGTCTATTGTCCTGTAACGATAACCACATACCATAATGTTCCTTGTCTTCAACCATTCCAAATTACAGACACAGCTCTCAATATCTCTCTACTCTTCCCAGTCTTATCAACGTTAACGTCATACTGCCAATACTAGGTTCCAACAGGTTGTTACCTACCACGTGTTTTGGTCGTCTTCAGGCACCTGTCTAGCTTTCTCTCTGATCTATATCGGTGAAGTCCTATATACTCTTGTATTCCAATTTCTCCGTTATGAAAGGTGATGAGAAGATAGCAATATGGTAATCAAATTCATTAATTATCTAATTTAATTATCTTAAACACATGTAGCAGAGCGTAAGTCTTGAGAACCAAATATTGGCCCAATATCTAGACGTTTCTACTAATTGTCTGTCTTCCTGCAGATAAAACTCGAAGAGTGCACTAACTCAGCAAATAAACAGAAGATAGACATATTAGAATATCGACACGTCTGCCCTCCAGCAATTTTTCTTGTTAAAACACAACAGGTATTGCACCTAATAACATTTAGCCAAGATATCTGATATTTAACTTTAACCAATTTACAATCAGATGTTATTCAATTTTTCATGTTATCTACCTGTTTCAAGTACAATACATCAAGGTGTTTTATTAACAGTTCCCAGACATTGTTTGTTTGACTGATATCTATATACCTGAAACTTGAAATATGCCTTCGTTCTCGCTTTTATAAACCCGTTTCACTATTTCATAAAGTTTTTTTGGTCAATCATTAAAATTGTAGTAAGCCGGTGATTCTAGATCAGAATAAGCGCTTAGAGTAATTGTTTTTATATAACGCGCTTTATAAATATTATATTTATTGTATTTATTATAATAAAAACGTGTGGTTTTCTTGTATAGAATTTGTCGAGCGAGCGATTTACGGAGTTGTAGGTTTGTAGTAATACATTTGGAACTATTCCAGCTTATGTGGTCATATTAAACGCAAGTTTGCTTTATCAAGATATCTTTCTTTAAACGAATTTCTTTACGATTGAGAATAATTTTAACCCCTTAAAGTCATAGCGATCCGAATGCGAAAGCTTGTGCTAGTCGGATTTTGAATCCAGAAAGTTATCCCGTGAAAGCTTCTATAAGCTATTTGAGTGAATGAAGAACCGGTTTCCATCAGCGCCAATGTACTACTGTAAAATTATTTCTCTCGGAAGAGCTTTGCAAATCCAAAGTACTTTGATACGATATATATCCTTTTCTACGATCCCAATATCAGGTGTTTTATGGCTGGAGGCACTCTATCTGATGCCAATCTGACTAGACGGTTTACTATTAAAAGCTTGTGGTCAAATGATAACCTAGTGAAACTACTATAGTAATAATAAACAATAGTGGTACTGGGTGAAACAATAATTCGTTTCAGCTTGATGGGGCTTATCTAGTGTGAAATTGGAGCTACATCAACCAATTTACAAATCTTACGGGTTAAAAAACGAAACCAAAATACTCTGAAAATTTGTTCAACCTTGCAAAAATCAGTTTTATTTGTATCATCACTGGTAATAGTACAAATGATGCCCTCTCACTTATAGTGGTTTAAATCGCTATGGTTGTGAGGGCTTAATTAGTTTCTATGGACACTGTAGAAGTGAAAACATGCTTACCATACCAGATGAAGTTGCACAGATATCAAGTTCTATGGAATGTTCACGCAAATATTACTTTGAAATAAAAATTCCTCTTTTCAATTTTTAAAGAAATAGTCTCATCGTTGGGTAATTGGATCCTTTCATTAATTATGTGACGATTAAGAGAAAGGAAATTGATAAAACTGTCGAATAAAAATGTTGTCATAAGTGGAATTTTATCAGGAAGACTATAGGGGTGAGACAAGGTTAGGTTTTATCTTCTTTCTTATTTCTAAACTGTACACTTTACATGACGTATATTTCTCATCAGATCGACCTAAGTTTGTTAATATCAAGCAGACACGTTCAGTAAAGCTTAATGTAGGCTGCAGATTACACCTGAATGGAGCCAACTTAGCCGATGTAATTCCACAATTACATACAATACCTTACTATATGACAGAACTTAAGTGTGTCTTGTGATCTAAAATCAACAATGAAAAAGTAGCACTAAAAACCCTTCAATTGAAAGAGTTAATAAATTATTTAATCGTATCCATCACATCTTGCATATTTAGACTATGAAGGTGTATTAACGGTTTTACCTTTATCATCACATTTGTTTCTCATTTTCCTCTGACGAGAAACGTTTCAATAATTTCCCATTTCTAACGATGATTAACTTTTCTCATGTATTGCAAGGACGAATATGTTCAGATTATGTTGGATAGTCCGAAATACGGTTGCATCTTTAGATTTGTTAACAGAATCGAAACAGGTTCTACGGGAGAGTCGGGACCAGAGAAAGAATTCTACTGGCACTGTCATTACAATTGTAATAAAATTACAGGGTAATTTTAAATTTGATTCTGTTGGTGGTAATTCTAAACAAGTTGATAATAGTGGTAATTCTGAACAAGTTGGTATTAAATGTTATTTTTATCCTTGTTTGATCCGGTTCAGCTTTCGTTTAGCATTCTACGACCCTCGGGATTTCGATAGTCTTTCCATCAGCTGTCCTCCTCTCCCAACTCTAAGTAAGTTTACCGCCTATTTGTATCCCTATAGTTCCAAAAGGCGGTCGCCGCTTCTGGATCACGGTGGTAATAGAAGTGATTTTGATCAGTGTGGACGTATTGTTCAGATGGTGTCAGATATTTCTCTTTTATTGCTTTACCTTCAATTGCCTAGTACTGTTCTTCTGTCTAAATTTGTGTAAATAGCTAAACCTTCAGTACACTCACTATATTTTAGATAAACGTTTTGCAATTTAAACAGGGAAAGATTCGGATTAAAGGTAGACACAGGTAGGTATGATGAAACAGATATACGATGAAGGTTAGATATTGGAAGTGTCGAGGGGTTTAATAACTATTTGATGTATGCGAAATAAAATATGCACCATATGTTGCTGGGGGTAAAAAATAGATACGTGTATTGCGGTTTAATTTATTTATATGCTCCACTTTATTTATATTTCCTACCAATTTGTCTAGATATCGTCTAGACTTGATGAAATTGCCAGGCTTTTACAACGTTCGTGACGAACTTGTAACTCTCAGGCCTAAATAAAAATCTTTGATGCAGTTTCAGAACATAAGCCGTGTTTATTTAAGTGTTCGTTGCAGTTCTAGGTTAAGGTTATTTTTCCAGACATTATAGAGGTCATTAAGTTCATATCATCTGCTCTATCGTGGTTTTAGTCTAGAATTTTCATATACAGAGAATTCATATTCTTTGCTGAAACATTGTCCGTTTATAGAGATAGGTTTACCGCTAATTTCAGTCTTAAACATGATCAGTAGGCCTATACACATGCAATCCTAGTTTCAGATAAAAAAAAAAAATAGTTGCCTCTCTAACGTAGCCTACGGGCCAATTTGAATAATCGAAAAAACAGGCAATAACCACAAAAACCGCTCTTAGAATAATAGAGCGACTTTCCTCTGGCTACATAATAATTTTAAGGAGATTTTAAGCGAAATTTTGAGCATTGGTTGTCATCGAGCCAGTGTACGCTGCTCAAGAGATCAAGAAATTAATTCGTTTTCTCAGTTTAATTACTCGTTCACAAATTTTTAGGGTATCAAGTTAAGCTTCCGGTTGAAAAATGTAGTTATATTTTTCCAGACTTTTTCGGCCGCTCTCTTTCAATGTCTAAAGAATACCAAAAGATCAAGACTATCAAAATGGCTTCTCTTGGACGACAGAAATCAAATAATTTAGATAAAGGTCTTGGGAAGGGTAAACCCGAGGTAGTATTTTCATAAATATAGCACATTACATGAATTCAAAGCTTTTAAAATACTACCCTACCCAATATATCGACAGACATTTGTTTTACCGCTAAATAACAGATCGATTGCAAAAGCCCTACTACTCTACATAATAATAGTTTATATTTTATATTACTGTTTTTATTGTGTGAATTAAAATATAAGCATCAAAACATTTCTTATATGTTACGGAAAATAGTTTATGTGTATATTTTTATCAATGCCAAATTAGAAACTAGTTGTGTATTATACATTGTAGTTTGAACAGAATACTTTATTCTGTCTATGCATATAAAGCAACCGAGTTGCCATGACATAGTGTTCTCACTTGTTGTTTTAAACAACTTCATTATCTCTTCCAAGTGAAACCAGCTTAAAATAGTTGATCTCATTTTGGTATATATTTCTTTCAGGTGAATATTGCAACATTTGCATTGCTATTTTCTGAGATTGTTCAGTATTGTCAAAATCGTGTATCTACTGTCCCAGAACTTCAGAACAGGTAAATATAATATAGGCAAGAAAGTAATATGGTTGTTTTATTGTTTTTGAAACATGGTTACAAATAAGCTTTATGAACAGATATATTTTGCAAATTTGTTTACTGAAAAGAATTTAAAGATGATTTCCCTTATTTTCATTTATAAAAATTGCTAATTCTTATAGGAATAGAAATTAGAGGTGTTCTGATGACTTGGAAAAATACCAGTTTGTTTCACATGTCCATAATTAATTCATAATTAGCTAAATTAGAAGAGAATTACTATCAGAATTCCAATGATTTTTTTTCGTTTATCCAGACTGTACATACATTAACATTTATGATTGGTTAAAACTCTTAATATATGCAATAAGAACATAATGATATAAGAAAGAATACATGGTATTTCATTAGAAACACCAATTAATCAAATAGTTTGCTTAATTTGACACTGAAAAAAAAGGAAATTCATCTTAAAGTATACTTATTTATATTCTCTGACCACAATAAAACTGTGGAACAATCATAAGGAGAATTGAAAATTAGATTCTGTATTTTGACTTCATTCCATGTATGTATTTGTTTATTTTAGATTAGCTGAGTTGGGACAACACGTTGGTTCTCATCTATTAGATGTTTTATTATTGAGAGAAAAAGGGTACAAAAGAGAATTAAAATTATTAAATTTGTTATTATTCATTAAATCTAATTTCTGGAAGGTATGTCAAAATCTATTTCAGTGTATACCAACAAAATTAAGCCAAAACATAATTGAAAAGACCAGCCCCCTTTCCTATCCGCGGCCCCCTTAAAAAAGAATGATAATAACTCAATGTTATTCTTCATGCCTGACCAAGTATTAACAAAAAGGTTTGAAGAGCAGAGGTGGAATAATCATTTATCTCTCTATATTTTTCAGACATTATTTGGAAGAGAAGCTGATAAACTGGAATTGGCTAACGATGATGAAAGAACATGTATCCTTTATAATTAAACTTTGTTGTATTTTTTGATAGAATTTGCAATAAGGAAAATCCTTCGATCAGTAACAGTAAGATTGCTGTATAATGTCCATTGGTTAGTGTGGTCACTGTATATGAGATCAACCAAACACATGACAATGAAGTTTGTCACTAGAATGATAAGGAGTGAACTGTTAGTCAAGGTTTCTGTCCTTAACTCTCCTAGATTATTTAATAGAAAAGGAACCAATAGTAAATAAGTTTATATCAGTGCCAAAAGATAAAGGTAAAATTCCATTTTTGAAGCATACCACATTGAATTTAAAATTTAGGAAAGAAAATAACTGCATTGTACAGTTGCAAATATTTAACTATTATATGTAAGATCAGTCATAATGGTTTTGCAGTGAATAAATGATAATTCAAGCTGTATATTCAATTATTTTAGTGTTCACATTATGTTTTTGTAGGTAGTTTAAATTGTGCTGCTTTTACAGCTGGTATATTAGAATCAGTATTGAATGGAGCCAACTTTGTAAGTATTAAGTATTCTGTAGTTTCCAAACTGATATATTATTGTGTTATGTACATCATATATGTGAGTGATGGGTATAGTTTCAAATAAACAATTTTCTATTGGGAACCTCAAGAATGCTCATGTAGTTTTTGACTTTACAGAATATGAAAAATCTGATCTGATTTCGTCCATATTTTATAGGTCTATTTGAGTTATACATGTATCACTATTTCTTTGTTTCAGCCTGCTAAAGTGACAGTACATTGGCATAAAGGAACAACATTTATGATAAAATTTGATGAATCTGTGATAGCTAGAGATAAACTGATAGAGGGGAGATAAGACTGTAAATATATTAACAATCCCAGACTTATGTGAGCCACTGTGTGTGATTTTAGAGTTTTTGGTATACAATATGTGCATTGTGAAGTCTACTCAGTACATGTTACAAAATACCAAACAATCAGCTTTATATTTTTGTGGTTATGTTGGTAGCTCTAATTATTTTGTTGAACCCGATAATTTGCTCGATTTTTGTTTGTCTTTATTTCATTTCGTTGCACAATGTGTATATAGGGTAATCATCAGTCAATTTTGATGAAAGAGTTTGAGCATGTTTTAAAGAAACATCAAATAAGCTTATGTATCCAATTCGGGTTTATTATTAATTATTTGTATGCTATTATCCCTGTTGGTTGATTTGTTTGTTATATGCATGATAAGAGAGAGACTAAGTAATGTGAAATGTTTTATTTTAACATAATAATAGGCACTATAATTTATAAAGCACTTATTTTATAAAATTCAAAGAAAACAATTTGTCCATTATCAGATAAAAAATAAATGTCATGTTTTTTTTATTGTTTCCCTACGATGATTTTAGTTAAAATTAACAATTTGTTATTAGACAGAAACAATGACATTTTTGGTTCTTTTGAAACATGTGAATATTCCACAACATAACTAGTGATATCATCTATAAACTACACTACCCCTAATATATCTAAACTAAACAATAACGATACTTGATAAACAAAAACATAACAGAATTGTAACACATAATTTATACAATTAAGTAAACATTCCCTCAATTCGTAAATGTCTGTTACAGTCTAAAAAAGTCAAAGTAATAAAATTCCACGAATTACATATTTTGGGCACAATCTTTCAATAATTCTGAAAGGGAAAAGCACCATTGCACAAACTGACATGTCCATTCACTCATCGTATCATAGATTTACGGAATGTTGTTGAAGTGTCTTTAGAAGTTGATTTTGTGGCTTTCTTCTTCTGATCATCATGTTCGAAGCATTTCCATAACCGTAAAGTCTCATCTGCTCCAGCTGATACTACTGTTGAACCATCAGGTGATAAAGCCATATGTAAAACTCTAGCTGTATGCCCTGAAAATGATATCAAATATTGGTTATAGGAATTTACAAAAGGATTCGTGTATACTTTTGAGAGAATACAACTGATGTTACCCACTAACCTGATGGTAATAAACTATTGTGTAAAAAATGAGACCCATACTGGTTACAGTGGAGTTGACAAAAAACACTTTTCTATTCATGCTATCATTTCAAATATCTATCTCCATTTTGCTTTTGGAAATTGATTAGAGAGGTTTGTGTATAATCTTATAACAGTATATTTACCTGTGAGATCTGCAACTTTTGTCATAGCTGGATATTTCCATATTGTTAACTGATTCTGTGCAAAACCATGACTAGATATTAACTCTCTGTGTTCTTTAGACCATAATATTGAACACACCTGAAATTTTGAATAATAGTTAAATGTAGTTACTTTGGTAGAAAAATGTCAGTGAAAGTAATTTTGTCATAAGTCTTTATTTCCAACTCATCAATATGATGATGATGATACACAGAAAGAAATTATATGAAAACTCTACTAATTATAAATAAATGTAATTCAATTACCTGTGATTTTGAATCTACACTATTAAGGAAGGTGCCAGTATTACAGTTCCAGAAACAGATTTGTCTATCTGCAGTACCTCCACCACTAGCTAATAAACCTGGTTGCCATGGACACCAAGAAAGGGCCTGAAAAATAAATTTTATTCATATATAAAATCATATTTTGCTTTTGATATCACAAGGTATTCCTCAGCCAAAGATGCATGTTACCAAGCGAATGTCATATAACATGATATGCTTTCTTTCATAGCTTAGAGTAGAGGGCGTTTTACCATCTGAAATCAGTATTCAGATGGTAGGAATACATAAATTATCTGTAAATTCTGTTAGCCAAATTGAAACAAGCTATTAAAGAATATCTAGGGTTGTACTTTTCAATGTATGAAATATAGTAAATTTACCTTAACTGCTGCTTGATGTTGAGAGAAGACATGTAATGGCTGATTATCTTGTGGTAAATTATTAAATTGTGAGGACCAGATATTGAGTATATTATCATTGCCTCCACTAGCTAGATATCTACCATCTGGTGACCAACGAACACCACAAACTTCTTGACTGTGACCAGCTAATGTGGCTACATGATGTTGTGGTATTCTGACATCGTGATGGTGAATATTACCACTTCGTGAACCACTGAAATCAAACAAAATAATTTTAATTTAATAACTTTTCTTTAAAACATTACTTTGATATGATTAATGATTTTTCTACATGATAGTTGAGCCATACATTAATATGAGAGTTGTTAATGACTATGTTACTTCAAAGAAGTTTAAAATAGTTAATTACCTGCTCAATATATGCGAGTTCCAAGATAAAGAACTAACTCTAGCTGAATGACCTGCCATATTTCTTAGTCTTTTCTGTTCTACCACGTCCCACAACTAAAAGATATATTATAAAAATTGACACGAGACATAGGCATTGATGAACACATGGCGATTATGTATTGCTGAATTTTTACCCCTGGTATTATATCAGATAGAAAGCACTAAATCTATGACGTATAGAGAATGGCTTGCGAAATATTGATTTGGAAAAAGGCAAATTGTATTAAGCGGTATTTTCATCAACAAAACTGTTAAATATTTGTATTTGGACAATTACAATAAAAAAAAGACTTTATCTATTAAATGATAATGGCTTACCTGAACTTCACCAGTGCTAGTTCCAATAGCTAAATAATTTCCTTCTTTAACCCAGGATACAGACCCAATATATTCTTCACTGTTCTCAACTTCCATTAACTGAGTTATGGTTCCTGATGTAGCATTCCATATGTAAACAGCACCACCCAAACACACAGCTAAATTATTGGTAGATGACCAGTCAACTAAATTTAGATCTGGAATTAAAAGTGAATTAAATGCACTGAGACATTTAGTAATGAATAATTTACATATACACAGAATTCCTACTTGGGTACAATTCAACGGAAATGCTAAGCTTATCTGAAAAAGGTTAAATTTTTGCAATGTTTTACATACGATTTATATTTGAAAGTAACTGATCAACTCATCAAATGTACTGCTTCATTCCTCAATGCTCTTTAAAAGTGAATATAAATCAATTGTTCGATAACACTATTTCTTATTTTAATTTTTCATTTCACTTCTTGTGATATACACTCAAAAATATTACAAATTAGTTTCAAACTTACAATAATCATCCATAATATCTGGAGCATCTAATATTCTTTCTGGAACTTGTGGTATCTGTCGTAAAGTTTTTTTAGCACTAGAAGGTGTTTTCGATGAACTATACAATACCTTCATATTATTGGTGAAGCCTAACAAAATAAACCATTCATAGTATCAAAATATCAAGACAAGAGTTGATAAAATTTGTACATTTTGAATGTCAACAGTTGTATGTTAATTCTGATTACTTATTTGTAACGTACTTAGAACTTCATGTCAGATGTCACTATCATACTCGAGAAAGAGATGAAGGAGAGGTCTTGACAACTTTCATGTAAAATATTCAAATAAAAATCTTACTTTCTGGAGCAGATGGTGCTTTAGCTTTGAAAGACAGGATTTTACTATTCAAAGCATCTCCATTTAAATTTTCACTCATAACTCTTTTATATTCTTTCTCTGATGGACTCAATAAGTTTTCATTTTCATCAGGCCCCTTTTCTTCTTTCATTATTTTATAATATCCAACAGAAAACTGTGTTGTACTTCTGTTAGGTATAAATCTGTCACCACCAGGTGTGCGGCTGTTTTTATTTCCAGGTGTTCCATATTTACCTGCATGAAAGATAACATTTGATATCTAGGAGACTTATCTAAGCTGGGGCCTCTGAAAGTCATCTTGGCAAGACAAATATAAAACAGGCTGCTCTCTCATTTTGCAGGATTTTGTCTTTTACTTAACGGTACAGTTGTAACAACTTTAAAGGGTGTTTTTGAAAATATCAATCTATTAAGTATGTCAACAATATCAAATTTCCTGTACAAAGTAAACTACACTTTCAACAATAACTGCTATCTGTCAGAGTCAGCTATTAAATCAATAGGCTTTAATAAATTAAATATACTATTTTCATCACTAACCAAACTTGACAAATGTGACTTACCTGAAGATTTGGGTGTCTTTTTTAAGGATTCATTTGATTTTGATGGCGTTTTTGAACCACTGAATGACTTGTTTCCCTTTTTAGGAGTCTTCATACTCATATTCAAAGAAGCATTGCATTCTGAATCATTTAAGCCTTTTCTAGAAGCAGGCATTGCTCTTGCTAACGGTGCATCCATCCTCAAAGCATTATTCAACTCATTTTCTAAATTAAAATGGGACATGACCTGAAATATAAAAAATGAATTTTATGTTTATGAATTTTAATCACAGGTTGCTAATTATTATAGCCTGTTGTAGAATCAGAAACATTACCATACCTTGGATTTGGACCAAAGCCCTAGTCTGTCAATTCAGATATATTAAGCTTATACCTATTAATCAAAATAAAATGTTCAAATAGACATTACATTGCCTACAATATAAAGTCAGAAAAATGTCTTGTCACTCTTGTCCAGATAATTATTTATTGTATAGGTGAGGGTTTAACTATCTGGTTTGAAACTTATTAGGCCAAGAATGTGGCTATGTCGATACCGGTATTTCAAAATATTATACATTCAGTTTACCATCGAGAATGCAGGAAGTGTAGAGAATATTTCATTGTAAAAACCATAATGTTTTTTTTTTACTTGTATCTATCTACAGCTGGTGAGCTGGTCACTTTGAAAAAGCAAATAGATCTTGATCTAGATCTGAAGATAATCCCTTCACTATCAGCTAAATCATGTAAACTGTATTTAATTGGAAAGTAAAAGAATAGTACTCACGGTTTATCACAATTTAAAACAATAACTTTAGAGTTAAATGCAGCGTTTTTGTTTTCATTGACAAGTTCGTGCAGGTTATGATTTTCAGATCTCGTCACCATTTAATTTACTGTCTCTTGATTGGCTGTCTTGATTAAAGTTAGCAATTTGATTGGTCAATTGGTAAATCTCGTTAAACAAACTAATGCGTGAAAACACGGTATTTCACGTGAAGTGTTCTTACAATTATTTACAGTATGGTGCCCTCTGATTGAATAATCAGTGATTACTGTTACAAAACAACCTTAATTATACATAGTGTTTTGATAGCCATTTAAATGGAGATTAAAACATTAATTAATTGCCAATTGATTGCTTCTGTATATTTAATCCTACTCCACGGTGTCCTGGCATCAGAGACGCCGCTATCAGATCAAAATGATCCCTATCATGAATTAGACATTGATGAGAATATCAAAAATTTTCATGCAGCAAATATTCCAGAACATGATGATTTCTATGACTTTGAAGTCGTTGACATCCATGGTAACAAAGTATCACTGGACGAATATAGGGGCATGGTACGACCAATTGTTTCTTTTCAAATAATTCTAATCATATAACTGATTGGGCCAGTTAATCAGAGGACCTTTGGAATAAGCTTTTGTCAAAGTTTGTATGAACTGTGCCTGTGGCTTGCTGCCTGTTTCTGAATTGGTTCATTAGACTACAGAATTGTAGATCTTGAGTTGTTTCCAAAAGAATGCTATTAGTTATTTGTTATTAGTCTATAATATGTAGTTATATATAAGCTTATATCTAAAATAATCCACTTACATACCGGTACATTATTTAGGTGACATTGGTGGTAAATGTAGCTAGTGAATGTGGTTATACAGACAGTCATTATAAGGCTTTAATAAGACTACAGAATGTCCTTGGTAAACAGAATAAATTTACAGTTTTAGCCTTTCCATGTAATCAATTTGGTAGTCAAGAACCAGGTGTATGTATACTTATAATTTACCTGTTAAACATACCAAGATTGTAGTGTTTATCACATTTATGTTGTGAAAATATTTACTGTATTAATTGATTGAAGAGTAAAATTTCAACTATCTAAAACACTGAAAACACAAATGGTTACCCTACAATGAAACATAAATGTACTATGCCGATTAAGATTTTTGTCACTTACAGGTCATTATTAAGCTTCTAACATGCTATTAGTTGTGATGCTGTGTTATTGGTAATGCTATGTCATTTGTGATATTATGTCAATAGTGATAACTGCGTGTGGATAGTGATATGAATAGCTAAAACTGAGTTCTGTAAATGAAAAGTTAGATGACTGTATTCTCCTCCAGTTTCTGATTGTGTTCTATTATTCATTGGTTAATTATTTATTTTGACAGTCAAGAGAAGATATAATCACATTTACTAGAGAGAAATATCATGTCAATTTCCCTGTATTTGATAAAGTGAATGTTCTGCCTCCACATGTATCAGAACCATGGGACTATCTCATACGTAAGTATTGTTGGACTAATATTGATTAGCTCAAGTGTCTATGAATTGTCTTAAAATCATCAGTTTTCTTGGACTTAAAGCTTACGAAAGCATGTTTGAGTTAACCAATACATTTTTTAAAGAAATGAAAGAAGCTAGTGGCAGATATATCAAAACATAATGTAATTAATATTTAGCTCAATGGTATTACAATAAATTGCAATAAATGTCAGAATGGGACACAAAAACTATGTCCAATGTTCTACAGATTGTACATGAAGACATTCCTTGACATTTACAAATCAGAGAATCATAGCCTATCTGGAGCAAAAAAAAGAACAGTACAGTTTTACCATTGCACTTTGATGATATCCATTTTGCTTATCATTACTTTGACCAGTGACATTTCACCTAAGCAGTTTAATTTGGGTTGCTTCCCTTTCAGGAAGGTCTGGGGCAGCTCCGAATTGGAATTTTTGGAAATACCTACTTGATGAAAATGGTCAAGTATTATACTCTTGGGGACCATGGGCATCAGTTGAAGATATTTATAAACCAATAAAAGAAGCAGTTGATAAAATTAGCTCACATGCTTATTATGATGAGTTATGAGAGGAGTGTGATTATTGATTGAGCCGTCATGATTAATGGATCAAGAGTTACAAAAATTCCGAAAATCTTAAGTTCAAATGCAATCCATTCTTAGTGCCAAAGTTATTTTATATTTTATGGTATTTTCAATGCAAAAATTGAATAATACTGACATGGAAAAGTGAAGGTAGTTACACAAAATTTGTAGTTCTACACTTAAGCTTTGTAACATGTATCCAGGAGAATACCATATCAAATCTTATCTATGCATAATAATCGCTTGATATTCATATTTGATCATTAGTTTGTGCCTTAATTGTTCATCATGTAATAGTGTTAAAGTGTAAAAAAAAGTTCATTTAGTCATTTTAAACTTTACTGAGATAATGCTTTATCTTTTGTTTTATATGAGGTCAATAGATTTCAAAAATCAATGGTGACTTTAAGGTAATGTTACAAATATATTATTATGAATATTCTAACATTAGAAATTACTTGTTATGATGAGAAACGAGGCAAATGTATTTAATAGTAACTAATGAAAATCTACGCCAGGATCAAGTTTTGCCATGAATGGGACAAGTATACTTGAGTTTACTTTCAGTATTAATGTTTAAAGTTTGTTGTTTGTTTTTATGTCTTTATTTCATTGAATAAAATGTATTTCATACTGATTTTAATCAACAACTATTTTAAATATACTAAAAGTTCATCAATACTAAAACATCAAACACTAAAAAAACTAAAAAAATCTTAACATTTCATTTGTGAGTTTAAATAAAGCTAAACATATCAATGTACAATGGTTATTCTTGAGAAACCCAGATACTGGCATCAAGTTTGCAGAATATCGCTCTGTTTATCTGTTTACTATCATTACAATAGCTGGTATTTCTTAAGACTTCAAATATTTCTGAGCATTTCTTAATGAAAATCAGACTTTTAAAACAAGAGGAGATTATATGAGAAGACGTACAAATTCTATACTACATTTAGCACTAATCGATGCTGACCCTTAAACTACAACAATGACTGTCTAATTTTATGATGTTTTCTCTATGCATAAAAAATGCTCAGAAAATTTGGATTGGTTGAAAAATGATAACGTTTTAAATGATGTTCTTAAGACTCCAGAGATGGATTACGGAGTCTAAGCTGTTGGTCATCTGCACATCCCCACATGAAATCTGCAGTGGCATTCACTTGAACTTATTGGACATTGACAGTATCTGTGACGATGTGCCACAGGACACTGTCAGGTTTTCCTTGGTTGTGAGGATGAAGTGAATGCTGTTCGCCTTCGTCATTGTCAGGATGTGGTTTGTCGTCAGGCTTTTATTCTGCTAGGTCTTCTAGCGATCTTGTTGGAACAGGATTGACATTGACATGTTTCTTGGACAGTTGGTGGCGGTTTCCTACACGTGCAGCGAATTAGTCGCGCGGGATTACCGGAAACCTCTTCATTTTGTCAAGAACATCGCCTGTGGTGGATCTCGTAAGGACAGATGCAATTGTGTGTTGGCCTGTGGATGACTCCAGATTCAGAGCTTTGTCAGGTTCACATATCTCTGTCTTGGTGACGTCCATGTCTCTGTCGTCTCCGATGCCGGTATGTATCGGACTGGCCAACTATATCAACATGTTCATCAACATCTGTGGAAGCTGGTTGATCTCCCATCATTCTGTCCATGTAGTTTGATGATGAATCACATTCGCCACAGACTCTTCTGTTATAAACCACATCTATTGCATACCTGGTGTAATTTAACCTTAGGTCGCTGTATGGTAAGGGAATATGATACACCCTTCGACCACACCTACAAAATATATAGTGAACAAAATGACATCCTTATGTCGTAATCGAAACTGGGGCCCGAAACATGCTTATTCATATCTTATGAACAAATAGAGATAATACGGATTACTGGAATTCATGTTGATCAGACTATGTATTATATACATTTACATGATATAGTTTCTTAATATATAGTTTCTTATGCTAGTTGGTATGCCAAACCATTACAGAAGACAGATTTTTGAGGAATACTGCCTCTTAGAATGGTTATAACAATTAAACTCTCAAATTTGGTCAACAAGTGTTTATATTCAGCAGTTTTACTTACCAAGTGCCATGACTGTAGAATAGAATCTCTATGTAAGACGATATATCCATTGAACTGAGTTAGTATTGGATCGGGCTGCTAAGCATGTTTCATAATTACGTAGTTTAATGAATAATTACTTAGTTTTATGGAATTATAGAGGGCTTTTGTGGTATAGTTTTGACACCAGGTAAGTCCACTGATGAACAAAGACTATTTTAGCCAAGTTTTAAAAGAGGATACCTTAAAAGTTATAAGTTACCTGTCAAAGATGATGAAATCGTCCTTGTTACCAGCAAACACAGTCCTCCACAACCCAAGTTGTTCAGTATCTTGGTAAATTGGGATCTCGATGGATGGAAAACGACCTATCAATTCTTGGGAATGTTCGCCATTGATGATGAAAAAGTTGACGTCCGGTTTATTTTCAAGTGCCAAATCATTTTTCAACGTTTGTAATCTGAAATTATGCAAATAATTTGATGTTGCTATACTTTCTGTTTTTAGCCATGTTAGAAATAATCGGATACGTGCGATATTTTGCAAATCCAGCTTATTGATTCTGCTGCATCAGTCTCGTGAGTGCTGGTTATAGGCCTACTAGTCAAAACAATGGAAAATCTACCAAAAAGAGACAAGACTCTGTCGTTCTTCTGTACAGGGATTGTAAAGAGGTTTTTTGTTTTTCTTGTGTATCGAGGACACTATCGCAATAGCTGCCAATGATATAAGGTTTTAGTGTAATTGCAACAAACACAGACCTCTGTCTGAACATTAGAATGGTTCAAATTGATGTTATCTTTGTCCAAAAAAAAAAACAAATAAGTACCGTAAAGAAAACCTCTTTACAATCTCCTTAAATCTGGAATGATCGCTTAGATGGTTCACTGAATTTGAACTTTGTTATTCTATCAAATTTAAAGATAAATGGAAACAATATTGACTACATATCTACGATGGTACAAAGAGTACTTACAATGAGGCTTGGTGAATACAAAACCCTCAACTGGCCTGTAAAAGAGCTACCAAAGTTACTCGACCATGTCCATTTTGCATTGGACTAACTCCATTGATTGTAAATGGAGCAGGTCTTTCACAAAACCCTAGTGGAAGAGCTGCATCTGTCTTCAAGATGCAAGTAAGCACTATACAGGCCAGGAGAGCCCGTAGGCTAGGTAAAGCGTTCAGTTTCCTGAAATATAATTTTCATTATTTTTCAATAAAAAGACGTAATTTAACTCCGTATACAGTGTACATAAAATGCACAATTAATCATAGAAACAATCCATCTTGTGAATATATTTGAATATAGTAGCATTTTGTTCTTAAAATGATAAATTTTCTTGGATTTTTAAGTTCAG
Organism: Lottia gigantea; assembly: GCF_000327385.1. Taxonomy (NCBI): domain Eukaryota; kingdom Metazoa; phylum Mollusca; class Gastropoda; family Lottiidae; genus Lottia; species Lottia gigantea. The sequence goes on along the minus strand of NW_008709815.1, from coordinate 313,919 downwards.
GTTAACTAAATTCGGGCTCACCTTTTGTAGCTATTCAGACTTGTTCTTTGTTTAACTATGTTTATGAAAATAAGATACTTGCCCCGGTTAAGCTCTTATATAGACAACCCTATACACTATTGACCCCTGACCGACAACAGCTCAACAAAATAAGATAAAGGGATATTTATTCATATTATGTAAACAATATGGACTATATCCTATAGATTATACAAAAATTACGTGATGATAAAAATGCAAGGTTATTAGTCAAACAAGACTATGAATATTCCCTAAAAGATAAAGTTTGCTGTTTCTTATAACTGGTGCCTATCTCCTACAATGAGTGCAATAAAAAACTAAAAAGTTCAATAAAAGCTTTACAAATGAAATGCATATTTATACGCCCACGTGGAAATGTGGACGTATATATTGCTGTCACTCATGTCAGTCCGTCCGACCGCATGTCCCATAGCCTCGACAGTTTTTACCAGATCTGATTGAAACTTGGTATGCATCTATATATTGATGAGATATCTAAGTACAGTTTTAGGGACAGGAAAATATTTTTATCGTCAGCAACTTTATTATCAGTAGGTCATTTATGTATTTTGTAAAGAATAGAACAGGTCTTAAGACACTTCCTTGTGATATGCCACTGATAACTGGTTCCAAACTGCTCTCTTCTCCGTTAACTTTTACATAGCTGTTGCCTCCAGCCTCTCAGAATTTGTCCATTCTAGGATGTCACCCTTTATTCCGTAACTGTCTAACTTCCTTTACAGACTTGCGTGTTGAATTGAGTCGAATGCTTTAGCGAAGTCCAGGTAATTGCGCCCAATAGTGTGATCCAGCACAGTTAGAGGGTTAATGGAACTTGATCGTCCGGATAGAAAGCCATTGTTTGTGCTGAGAGTCTGAATTTTGGTCATATGGTCAATGACTTTATTTAAGATGATAGATTCAATCTTTTTGTTAGGATTACAGTAGTTCATTTCCTTAAAGATTGGTGTTACTGTAGAGTCCTTCCATACTTGGGGTAACCTTCCTGACTTCAATAATTGCCCTTAATGGGCATAGAAACATCCAGGACCTAACGATTTGTCGATTTTGAGTGGCTTGACCTTTTTCAGCATTTGATTTTCTTCAAACTGGGTGTCAGAAATGCACTACGAGTTTTCCCTCATATATGACGATGTATAAGTAGCATAAAGTCTACAGAGGATGAATATCGGTGTGTTGAATATTTTAGAAGTCTAGTGGGTACGTAATTCGACCGAGAAAATCTCTTTTTATCACATTTTAATTATTTACTTTTTGTTGCCAATTTTCAGGTAATATATTTCATCAAGTACTTACACTACTTCAATTAACGCTATATAGGTAGCTATAGAAATATGGCATGGTGCCAGGAATTTCAAACACGATACTGCGTCTTCCTTTTATTTACAAAATTGGCAGAGGTAAGAAATTGAGATTTTTTAAGCCAATACGTCATATTATTTAAAGAAATCTTTAAAATAATCGTCTGTTTCACTACTTTTGTAGCTGCACTTTCCACAAATAGAAAGTATCTTACAAGTAATATTTTGTTTCTAATTGACCTTGATTTCAACAACATGTGGATGCAGGTAAATCAAATGTTGACATAAGAAAGAAGAGAGAAAAAATAAAAGATGGTGAATCCTGTTTCGACTGACTGAAGTTCTCAGCTGATCGATGTAAACAAAAGCACGTGGTCTCGTTATAATCTATAAATAATCAACCAATCAGAATACAAATAATTCTACACTCAGCCAATCAAATTTCTAGAAATAATTTAACCCGAACACATAAACATTATTTACATATGTTTATAAACAGTACGCAATATTTTCAGACAAAGAGCTGAAATTTGATAATTAGAAGTAAAAAATGCCGTTTCTGGGTCGGGATTGGCGTTCACCAGGTGATCAATGGGTTCGAACAACAGAAGGTTGGGAAAAACTGAAGTTATGGCGTGTCAAAGTATTTGAGAATTTGAACCAAAATGTGATAGCAAGGTAATGTCTCATACTATTTTGCTAGGTCAATTTATGACAAAATCTTTATTTCTAGGAAAATGTGTAAGATTTTGATGAAAGATTTATTTATAGTCAAATATTTTTCAGTTGGTAAGTGCAAATTGGACATTCAACTTTTGATAGCAAATATAATGGCCCTGAAATATAATAACACCATTAGCTTCTCTAGTCTTAGTTCCACTTAAAACAATCAATACCCATTCACAGATTGTCTGACACTGTCAGTTACATATACAGTTTGTCATGGCTGCTTTATTGACAGATTGTGAAGGCCATATTTTAACAGCTGTCATTTATAATGTCAATATGATATGTAAGATAACTGCAGTTCCTTTTTTGATCATGAATAACTTCTCACTTAAAAGTAGTCAATTTGTTCACATATTGCCAGATTTATAAAGTGATTTAACACAATTCATTGCATTAGATTGCTAAGAGAGATAGATCATACTGCTGATATCCCTCAAAGTTGTTTTGAAAAGGTTGAATTTTACTGTAAATCAGTTATTCAAAGATTATCCTAATCCAATTTCAGATTAATACGTTTAGCTTTATTAGATATAAAGTCAGATCAAGATAATATTTATGGTAGAAGGCAGCCATATATTTTATATAATAGAGCCATGACAAGAGAGGTATACTTATTTCATTTGATACATTTCTAATATATGTAATCTAGCAAAATCTTAACATAACATATTTTTCTTATGACACATGTACAAATGTATCCAACAATGTTCCATAAATAATTTTGGCATCATTTCAGAAGACTTTGACTTTCATTGAAATAAAATAAAATAGTCTATTCTCTGAATACTCACCTGCCTCACCAATAGAAAGTCGTATTCTGCCAGGTTGTGTACATTGAGAAAAACTTTACTAGTACAAGCAACACAGCCAATTCATTTCCAAATTGAATCAACTATTCAAAATCAACTGCATATTCCAAATCTATTGTAAGCCCATATTTTAAAATCAACTGCATATTCCAAATCTATTGTAAGCCCATATTTCAAAATCAACTACATATTCCAAATCAATTGTATATATTCCAAATCAACTGCAAATTTGACTGTATATTTAAATGAAGTGTTATTATATTTCAGAAAAAAGAGTTAACATGTTTAAGTGAAGCATTAATTAGACTGGATGTGGCTGGAGCAGTAAAAGACATCCAGAGAATTAATTTTGTAGCAAAGGTCATTTCCTTTCTTTAATCTTTAGTTCAAGAATTATCATCACAAGAATTGTTGAATTTCATGCGTCATTTTGGTTCTCTATTTTACCTGATGGACCTGTTGGATGCTTGTTACCAGAACGCAATGTTTTCAAAGGTTGTTATTGTTTATGGGCTCCATATACCAAATAATACAGTAACGGTACTTATAGTGAGGTTATTTCTTTCCACACTTATTGAAATATATTAAATTTTACTTTCAGTTACTTGAGCTTATTTTCAATAAGAAATTTACTGGTTTAAGCGGAACTGCACAGAAACATGTGATATCAATATTAGAAGCTTTCTCCAATGAAGGTATGTGTTTACTAATTTATACATACTAAGATTCTTAGTTGTATTGTGAAGCAATAAATAGTATATTGATCTTTGTGTGAAACTTGTACAAATGCTTATTACTATATTGTACTATATATGTTGATATTTCAGTGTTAAAAACAGAATATAATACTGGTTGTATCAGAGACCTCTTGAAATCAGCTAATAGTGCCCTTAATCAAGGTGAAAACTCACACATCGGCAGTGCTTGTTTATGGACAAGGCATAAGAAAGCAGTTGCACAGATGCAAGATAAAATATCTGAATTTCAAGTCAAACAGGTTTGTATGACAGTTCACAATTGTTAAATACAATTTCAAGCATTTTACATTCTGTATGATGTCATATTTTTCTACATCTTATGACAGTCATGGATGATTTCCTAAATGATGTCTGAATTTAACTGTATGAACAAAAGATGTGAATTCAAGATGATCTAGTCTCCAGCAATCTAAGAGTGAAGACACTTTTGTTTGTAGTGGATAACGTTTGCCATCAATCCATACTTTTTGATGTAGGACTTCATTGAAAATAAATGCAGCATTTGAAGTCCTTTATTTTGTGTATTTCAGAGGAATGATGATGGTAAAACAAAGTTTACAGATCTACCAGAAGATTGTGTGCGATGTATTTTGTCACGTATAGTTGACCATAAAGATATTATGAGAGCTGGAATGTCTTCTACATCTTTACATTTGATATCACAAGAACACTGGCTGTGGCAACAACTATGTTTCTTCCATTTTGATGATAATCAAATATTGGTCTTTCTACCTGAACATTTAGAAGAAAAAGATATTGATTGGCAGTATATTTATAAACGTTGCTATAAGTAAGATATTTTGTATATAAAATTTTTGAGGAAAGTGTAGTAGGGTAGGCATGGCTAGCCTGGAATTGGCTTACCCACTCTGGCATTTCATTTTATGTTATATATGGGTAGAATTGCCCGTTAGACTCCCTAAGACAATTCTGTGGCCTCTCCTTGATTCATAGAAATGTCACTAGCTGTTCCCTAACTAAGCTGATGAGGGACAGGTAAGATAATGGCTGTAACTTTCTTAATCAAACTTAATACAGAACTATGTCTCTGAACCACAATTTCATAGCTTTGGGTGTCGTCTGAACTCTGAATAATATTTCATTTAAATTTCTATTTTTTTTTAATTTCTAGGCGATTTGGGAAAAAAGATCTGTATGCTGATTATTTAGCCCTTTGTTCATGTTGTGGCAGTATTTATTGGCAGGTAATTATCTATATATATATATATATTTATCTCAATCATCAAATCAGTCACATTATTAACACTGGACACAGTAAATGTTTTAACTGTAGAGTTTTATTCCAGTACGAGCTATATTAAACTCTTGTTACAGGGCTGGGGTGAATTCTTAAATATATTTTACATCTGGTGGTATCTTTTCTTTCCAGTCTCTTGGTCATCCATGTGTACATGAGGAAAGTATCTCAAGAAACCTGTCTCCACAGGATTTTATCAATTTATTTAGTTTATAAATCGTTACTTATCTGTGCAAAAACAATGCAAAAACTATAGTCTGTCATTCAACAAATAAAACTTGAATGAATAGGAATGCAAGAAAATGTAAGCATCAGAATGATTAAAATGGTTACATATGTATTTGTGATGTAATCAAAATGAATGTGATGTAGAGATAGTAAAAGAAGTTTAATCTCATAGAATGTTATAGTCATTTGCTTTAGAATCTGTACTTACTAATCTTTTTCCTGCCGAAAACTCATGTTGTTAAACTGATGTCTATATTTTCTATCTATAGTGATATATGATTACAAAGTAATATAGTATTTTCTCTGTTATATATGATTACATTAACAAGTATCACTAGAGGCTATAACATTACCTGATTTAAGTATTCATTTTCAATGTTGTTTGTGATATCATTGGTTGTAAAAATTGATTCCTCAAAAGGATGATTATTGTAAATATTGATGGTTATATCTGCAGAAATGTGATATGTTATGATTATGGAAGAAAATTGACTAAATGTGTTGAAATGAGTTATATATTGTCTATTGTATTAAGTTTTATGAACAGTGCAATGATCAGCTTAGCTCCTAGTTAGTTGTAAAGAGTTGATAATCAAATTACTGGAAGAGGAGGAATTCAAAGTCATTATATATAAAGTTATTCATTCAGAATTTGCATTTTTCACTGGAGTGTTGCTCATATTATATTTGTGATATGTATATATGTTAAAGTATTTATCAGTTAGTGCCATCGTTTGAATGTTAATTAAGCCTTTTCAATTTAACCAAATGTTATTTATATTGTTATAAGAAGGGTGATGTGAGAATTATTATGAAGAGTGATTTTTCGAAATTTGTAGTAAAGGTCTTGTGCATGAAATATTCATAAAAGTAAATATTTAAGTTTAACCATGACATCCCCTTTAAGAATATTAGTCTGATTGAACTCATATTGAAGTGGAATACAGAAAATATAAAACAAAATTATGAATAGATTATTTAAACATAAATTTCAGTGAATATGAAGGAGCTAAAATAAAAGATTAGATATTGTATAAGGCAATATAACTTTAGTAAAATTATGTTTAAATAACTGTTTGACCTCATCAAGTTAAGATAAGAATGGGTTGTGTTCTATCTTTGTTATCTCATATTGTTAATATATTCACCCCAATGTATAGAATGATATCAGCCCTAATTTCATGTCACAGTACTCCTTAAATCCAAATTTACAGTTTAGTACATGATGTTGATACTTTTAAAACTAAGAAATATCAACCATACTACTCAAGAAAAAATGTACCCTGTAGCTTTCAATAATGACATCGAGAAATTTTCAACATATTGTATGTTGCATTAGTTCCCATATACAGTATAAGTGACACAGTTGCCTAAATATTTGCTAAGTTTTCAGAATTAAGAGTCAAAGTTCAATTATACCACTAAAATTGATACCCATATTGTCATGTCACGGATCATATCTGTGGAAGAAATTAATGATCTTGAGGTCACAACAGTCTAAATTTCATAAAATATTTGTTTTATTTAAAAGTATCACAAGAAGCTAATATCAAACAATTCCTTTGGTAAGGCTCATATATGCCTATATATCTCTAGAAGAGTTGTACTATTGTATTTATTATAGTGCTAGTTCTCAAGTAACTTACACTATATTATTGCTTGTTGAATCTCTATAGTTGTGTTCAATAAATTATGTTAAATAAATATCTGGTTAGTTGTTGAGAATTCAGCAGCCTTTTGAACTAAAAATTGTGATTTTCATATCATGTTTATTTATTGGTTAACAGCTGATAGAACTCAATTTCGTTGTGAAAACTCAAGTGCAGTGATCTGATTATGGTACTTTTACATTTATTGGATAGGAATCTTTTTCTAAAATCTATATCCCTTTTTTAATGTACATGTATCTTTTTTATTGATGCAGTGTGCAATGAAGGAAATTTTGCCAGGACAGCAGCATCATCCTGCTCTTTTCCATTTCCAACTGTCGAGAGATCTTTAGCCCGTAGCATAAAATGTTTCATTTTATTGTCCCATCTGAATGACACGACGCTTTTCTCACCATCAGCCAGCAAGCATCTAGCTCAAAGAATCATCACGGCTCCTATCGAATGGTTAAGCAAATGCTTCCCAACTGTATAACTTTGTTACAATGCTTTTAACGACTAGAATTGACCCACAATATTCAGATCTAGTAAATTAATTGACAATATCATAGTGGACAATGCTATTTACAAAATATATTTTATTTATGACATAAAAAATACAAACTATTTTACTGTCAACTCATTTCTTCTATTGTTTCTTTTGATTGGTCTTCTTCTAACTTCTGTCTGAAATACAATGTACAGTAAATTTATACATTTGCATATTACAATTACTACAAAACTACTTACAAAATATCTTTATCATCAAGCATATAGTTTTAATAACATTCTTGTACAGAAACTTGATTTCTTGTGCCATGTATAGAAATAATATCTATTGAAAAAGATAGATAATTCCTAGTTTGAGGCATCTGTCGCCAGAAATAAATTGGTGCTGGGGCTCAGATTTTGTACTAATTTGAAGAATTAAAGGCCCAGAGAACTCATTTCTGACAATTTTGAGCTGTCAAAAACGTATCAAAATCGATATCATTTTGTACAAATTGAATCAATCTCTGCTGAACTGAAGAGGGTTTTCCTGGGGCTTAATTCTCACTCTAACGACTGGGCTGGTTTGAGGTAATTTTGAAGGAATTATACAATTTTTCAAGCAGTTCTGAAAACCATTTACACAAAGACATTAAAGACAAAAATCAACCCTCGAGAATGGCTAATCTGTCCCTCTAAGGAATACACCACCATATTTTATCCTTACCTCTTAATATCAGATTTTCCCTCTCTTTTTCTTTTTCTGACCAATGATTTATTATGTTTCTTACAACTGATATGGTCTGTAATTAAATCATTGTGGAGACTCAAATATTCCAATAAAAACTTGTTTTCGCAGGCTTTAGATTAATGACAATGAAAACTCTTGGTGATTTAAATTACACTAATAGAGTTCAAAAATTAGATATTAAAATAAAATATTACATTAAACTTTCTTTTATCTTTAGGTATATTTGTTAGAAATAATGCGAAATTTCCATTCAAAAAATATGCACCTTAACCTTTTATTGGTCAGCTCTTTCTGAACCCTGTGCCAGTACCTTTTGTTGAATAGTTACATGTTACCTTTCAACCACCCTAACCACTCATATGAAAATAATTATTAAATATTAAATCAGGCTACACTTACTTTCCCATTCAAATTTAGTGATGAAAACTTTACCATTACAAACATCACATATATTATATTCATATTCAGTCTTGAATTCTGTGAAGGGTTCAGGGACAATATCTGGTTTTATACCCTGGAAATTATATACAAACATTATATAAACATAGCTCAAATGGAGGTCTATTAACCTGTTGCTTGATGAATACATCCCTTTAAAACTACAACTGATCTTCGTGCATTAGCATTATCATTTACATGTTTATGGAGTTCTGAAGCACATTCTGTTAGAGCTTTGGTTCTTTATATCACAACATTTTCTTGGTTATATCAAACATATGGTTGTCATTGATAAGTCAAGTCGACCATGCTGTAAATCGAAACGGACAATCCGGAAAAAGATCTATGCCAAGATGTTCGGCCACAGACCAGATGGTAATAAGGATTCTTTGTAAACCTTATAAAATATTGTCATTATAGAATATCATATCTAAATGATTCTCAAGGATGAGGATATGATGACTTTTTGGTTTGTTTTCACACAAATATTACTGTATTTTGGTAAGAATTGGACTTGCATATTTGAGAATATTTATTTACCTTCATGAATGCTTCGACTGTTTTCATGGCTGGTTTAGAAACAAGTTCATCCCATTGGTCAACATGTGTAGAATTAACACTATATACTGGTGGTACATTTGTAGATTGTGCTAATAACATACAATAATAAATATCATTGAAAATATTTAAAAATAAGATTGACATGACAGCCAGAAATAAAAAGTGGTGGCCAAATTTAATATGTTGCTATAACAATGCATTGTTCCTGATTGATAGACAACATGAAAAGGAGTAAAACTTATCATTTGACTTATTCGTGATTTAGAACCAAATATCAACATTAATGCAGACACTTACATTTCAAAAATCTGTTTTTAATCCAGCGTATTTGTTTCTTAGCATATTGCCTTGTAGCTATTTTTAACAGTTCAATTCCTGAAAATCCAAGAGAAAGTTTCCTGAACATCCTCTTTTAAAATCTTAAAACTTCTAAAACAAGATTAAGGTTCAGCAAGTGGAATGGGTTCAATATATGAATAGCATGAGTATGGTAACAACAGTCAGGCAGTGAACTCAGTCTCTGTAAGCAAATTTTGGTAAATTGCATGAGAACTAGATGTCTGATCATTCACCTGAATAGTGCTACTCAATTCAACAATGGACTGCATACACCCTCTAGTGAGAGAAAGAGGCAACATATACAGATCAAAATGAATCACCAATCATGAGAAAGGATTGTGGTATTCCTTACCTTCTTCCAGTAGTTCTCTCCCTTTATCTGAATTTTTCTCTTCCTCAGTCAACCTTAAATATTTCCTAAATTCTTTTAAACCAATCAATTGAAACAAACCAGATTCATAATCTAAGTTCCTAAAAATCAAAAATTCTGTCATAGAGTTTATTTTGCATATAGAAACACAAAGTATATTAGAATATTGATAAAGATTACAGAAAGAAAGTTCTAAATGTTTAAAAGTATAAACTATGGTCGAGCTTTATTCATAAACCTGTTGAAAATTTCAATGATAAGTAAACATATAAATGTCTACCTTTTATTATCTAAGGTTTGCTGAAAATTTTCATCATAAAAATCTTTCAATTCTTTTAATAAACCCTTTTCTATCATAGCATCAACTCTATCATTCAATCTCTTTATCAAAACTGAAATATAGTTCATCTGTTTATCAATACTGAAACATAGTTCAAACTTAAATATTGTTCATTAATACTGAATTATAGTTCAAACTGAAATATAGTTTATTTGACTTAATACTGAAATATAGTTCATTTAATTTTTAATACTGAAATATAGTTCATTTAATTAATAATACTGAAATATAGTTTATTTGACTTGATACTGAAATATAGTTCATTTAATTAATAATACTGAAATATAGTTCATTTGTTTTGATACTGAAATATAGTTCATTTGACTTGATACTGAAATATAGTTCATTTGTCTTGATACTGAAATATAGTTCATTTAATTAATAATACTGAAATATAGTTTATTTGATTATTAATACTGAAATATAGTTCAACTATGATAACAAAACAATATTTACCATCATGATCAGTTTGTATCCAGATTAAGCAAGGATCAGTGTAGCGTAAAACACCACGTTGGTTACTGCCACTATCTTCTTGTTGTATTTTATATATATCACTAGCTTTTACACCATGAACATCATATACTTCTAAAGCTCTAGAATACATTGTATATCAATATAGATCTTCTTATCAAAAGTGTTTTTAAATCTATTGCTTGCTAAATCATAAAGTCAAGAATAGGATGGAACCAGGTAAAACCTCACACAGGATTTTCTCCATTGATTGTGTTTCATTGCTTTGATGAAAATTACTCATAAGCCCAAAAATGTAACTTACTGAGACAAGGAGCATTAGGACAGGCTTGAAAACATTTCATAACATCAATACCTGACTATTTTTCTACGATTATGGGGATGAATTTTCTTGGCTAATTCAGGATCTTTTTCTTGTAATCTCTTATGAAGTTGAATCGTGTCTACACCAGCCACAGATGGATCTTCTTCTTTCTTTAATTCAGAATCATCTGTTGAACTTGCCTCTTTTTGTTCTGACTTTTCCAAGGATGATGACTCTGCCTCATCACCAGATCCTGTATTCTTGGCTTTCTCAACATCCTGAAATTAATTATAGATATTCTAATTAAAATAATTTCCTAAAACATTTGCAACAATTTAGCATTTTGAAACAATGACATAATTTTTCTTATGATGTTAAATTCTTTGTGCCAAATATTAATCAATTTAACTGTTATAGGCTGATTTGGAGACATTTATCTTTTTGAAAAGCATCTTTCACCCATTCAAGTTTTACAATACAAAAGTGAATAACCAATCCAACTCCTACATAGAGGATCTTAAACAAGTTCTATGCAATATGAACTTTATGAAATGAGTTGCACAATTTCATGCCCTTTAGCTCCAATTTTCATCTTTCAAAGAATACCATGTTGTTCTGTTACATGATGCATGACCTAATTTTCATAGTTATCAAGTAGGGATGGTAAAATCGTTTAATTTATAAAGTCAATTAATATTGTATGATGGACTATTGAATTCAAAATAACTACAGAATATTGATGTTAATTAATCTAGCCACAAATCAGATAGTACCAGACACAAAAAGTGTCAAATATCAATAACGGTCTTCCTGCTACAATCTATATTGACAGGTGACAGGATGTTACTGACACTAATCATGTTGATTTTATATCTTCAGCTTCTCTACTATTGTTTTAATATATCAAATAATGAATCTTCTTGATACTTCACATATTAATAACCATCACTAATATATATCATGTGTTAAATCAAATCAACCACAAGTCACTAGACTTAGTCATTTTAATGATCATAATCTTACATAAATATAAGCTAATAAAACACAACATTTGAAGAGTGTAAAGGGGTGAAGTGTGAAATAAGTTTATATCAAGTGGAGTTATCTCCCTTAGACCATAAACCAAATTACCAAGAGAACAGACACCTTTACTCTATAACAATAGTTCAATAAATGTTTAAAGATCAACCAACAACAACACATTGTTTTGATTTCTTGGGATCAACCTTTTCCACACATGGCTTTCATTTCTAGAGAATTCTTGCACTTTGACCTACTGTTTCACACAAGACAAAAGGATTCATGAGATTTTTCTTCATCATTTAATATCCATCATTTACCTTTCTACCTAACACATGGTACCTATATCAAATAGCCCAGAAAAAAGACAGAAAAACCTGAGAAGTCAGACTCAATACCCAATACCTGTGGCCTTGCGTAGATGTGCTGGAAAAATTAGCAAAGCTATGCACTTTGACAGCACATGCATGTGATAATTATGACAAGTAAAAGATATTTACAAAATAATTTGATAAATAGGTATTACTGTTAAAATTATCAGATCTGCATATGCTATCTTGGCTACTCTAAATGCTTTTTGAATCTGATGAAGAGCATAATGCATAATTTTGAACAGATAAGTTACTAAAAGTAAATATAATGTAAATAAAGATTATCTGATATAGGTAGGGGTCAATAACCTATTGTCTCGATTGTCTAAGGTCTAGTGAGTAAACATACAAAGTTGGAAATTAAACATGTTCAAAGATGAATGATCTACATCTTATCTATTTACCATATTTCATTCAATAACTGTTGATACTTTGTCGTTTTATGTATCAATCTTTATAAAGGGATTCAGGAGGGTAAATTTCATCAATAAGACAAACAGCCTGCAGTACTTTCAGTTTGATCTCCTTATTGTACTTCCTATCAACTACTGGTATGTCAATTTGATAGTAAAATGGTGCCTATCAAGTGGTTAGATATCATGAACAAGTTTTAAAAAACAGTAAAACATAAAATTTGGCCATAAAAATCATATCTTACTGACCGTTTAATGATATTACGTATCAAATAGAAGTAAAAATAAATGATTATAAATGTATATCTGAGCTGTTCAAGAAAATTCGATGGAAGTAGAAAATGTCCTGAGCAGACACAGAATTGCATCATTTGATACCAAAATATTGGAAGGACAAGAAATGGCCTATTTTAGGGGAAAGTAGGTAGTTTTATTGAGGGTATGGGAGACAAAATTATGTTGAAAGATAGTGTATAGATACTAAATACAAGATAACATATATATAACATTATAAATACTCTAGCAAGTCAATATTTACTTAAACAGGTGAATTTAAGGACACGTCTATGATCCCTTTATATTCTACTTTGTCTTTTAATGCCCTCATTAAATGGACATCATTTAGAGTGATATAGGTAAGCTGGAGCCAGTGATAATTGATAGGGGCTCTCATCTAACACAATTCAATCATAGCAGCAATGAATGTTACTCATAGACAGGTTTTAGAGGTCCTAACTTTTGGTATCTATACAAAATCCATTAAGACATTACCGGATTTTCTACAATGTCCCTGTGCCTCATGCAAATCAGAATACAGTTGATATGTCATTAACTAGCAATCCAACTTTAATGTCAAGCCTTAAATATGGCAATATTATTATCATCTGTGGAATTGGTAAGGCCAGATTTGTCAAGCTTTTGGAAACAAAGCTGATGATTTTTAAAATCACTCTTGTAAATCTTAATATAACCAATGATAATTTATGACATTGACCATTGTCAAGAACTGTGGGAGACAGGACAAGGAGAGTACAGTGATGTTTACCTGTCTCTACCCTATCTATAAACAATAAATATAGGTACATAGTACTGTAGGTAGACATCCATAGTGTCAATATTATTAATAATAATCATGAACACTTTTATTAGTCACTACCTCTTAGTTTTACAACACTTTATAGACTTATTTTATACAGTAATTTATGAGCATTTCATCTCTAGATAAATCATTTTAACACTCAACTAGGCTTTCATGTCAAATAATCTAGAGCATTTCTGCTTCAGGGCAATATCTTCTTCTTTATTTGCATGTTTCTTAAGGCAAAGATATACAATTTTTTTAACCCTGTATTTCTATTTGGGATCCTACCAGAAGTTAGTTAGCTTAGCTTAAAAAATATTACTATCTAAAACACTCATTGCAGAACCAAGTTCAGTATAAGAAGAGTTCAAGGCCACTTTTGAACGTTCAATCAATTGTTGATTTTTAGGCAATACAACTTTAAGGAATATGCTCAAGAGGCTTGGAAAAAGGGGTTGTGGGTAGTAGAATCTTTACAAACAGCCGACTCGAATCTTGAGTAAAATCTAACATGTGCCTGTTGCCGAAACCAGTTTGATATTTGTCACCAATTGATATATCGTCTGCAAGACAGCGCGTCATCATCCAACATCCAATCAGATTAATTTCCCTTCATTTGCACGATATGCACATGGTTATTATTGCCATTAGTGGAAAACGACCGACTGGAGATTTTTCTGTCTCCTCGTGTGTCCGCACCCAGTTAGTGAAATTCATGACAAGACTTTAGTAGTCGACAAAAATCACCAACCAAGACCATTTGTGTGTCTGCACTATTAGTTACAAACCACTGCTCTATATATATATATATATTGTTTTATCAAGATATTCGTTACTGGAATTAAAAATATCTAGGAACCAAACAGAAAATGAATAATCATCATAAATAGCTTAAAACAACAGGAAATATATTATTATTTATGTCTTAAAAATATAACTCCCACTATTTGCCTCAGGTGACCATCAAATACAAACTATGTCAATAATTTAACTTTATAGAGAACAATTCACACCTTGATCTGTCTTAATGATTAAACACATTGATTCTTGTTGATTCATACTTCAATAATTGATGAACATTGACAATAATCTCAAGACAAACTCAACAGTCAGCTATTCTTTTATTTCAAATTCTTTGTGAGCAAATTCATTAATCTTTCATTTATGATAGGGATTTGGAATTTTAGTAATTTTTCATTAAATGTGACACTTGTGATCTTTGTCTGAATATATTAATACATTGATCAACTGCACAAATTGTATATCTCTATAACACATGTTGACCATTGTAAAATTTAGTAGTGAAACTACACATAAAAATGCTTCCTATTTCAAATATTAATTTTGACAATATTTGAATGAATTGCAGATTTAAGCAGTTGAACATAGCTTCCCAAGAGTTTTCAGAAACCTCAGCTAAACCAAGAACAGAAGTGGTAAGATTTTTCAGTATACCTGTACTCAATGTACCAATTTTAAAATACCATGAGAACCTCACACATGTTTTGTCCTCATCGACCATCAAAGAGATTCTACATTTTTTCTCATCGAACTTTTAAAAATATTTTTGTTTGTCAAGACTGTTGTTCCCATGTGGACAGACATGATTGTTATTGTTATTTTATAACTGTTCAAAGTCTGACAATAATATTATCACAAAATAACAACTGTTATACTAAGATTGACAATATTGTTAATATTTTAACATTAAACAAGATCAATTTGATATAAAACATTAAAAGGTACATTAAGTTGTTAGTACCGTTAAAATAGTAACATGAGAGGTAAGTAATAAATAAAGTCTAACTGTTGTATATAGGATTAGTACCAACTACTAAATTTAGTAAGTACATTACAAATTTAATCAAAGTGTATTATTAGAAGATTAAGGATCAGATCTAGTAACCTGATAAAGTATACCCAAGCTTAATTTTATTTTGATCAAGATAACATTGCTTCTAAACCTTCTATATTGTTCCTTAAACCTGAGTATTGTTCTCTGTAATCTGGACATTGTCTCTAGTAGTACTTAGGTGTGAAATATGATAAATGTTGACACTGACCGCCAAGTGACTGATGGATGGACCAGAACAATAAAAAAAACAAATAAGAAGAACACCCTATCAATTGATAGTAAAATAGCCAAAGAATGATAACACGGTAAAACACGATTAAAGAATGGACTTTAATCTATTCTATACAAAGTACACAATATACTGATACCCCCATATTAATCCAATTTATACCCATCTTGAACTGTGTACCCTGATCATAAGGAGGCAAGCATTAGAATATGAAACTTATCTGAGTATCATAACCATCATTGTAAGTGCATGAACAGAATACAAAACAGATCTTAAAATATCAAACAACACCGTGTGATTTAAGTTATCTTTCTATCTTCCTTGAAAAATATTTACAAATCACACACACCATAATTTATGACAGAAATAAAGTATATTTGAGTAAGAAAATTTGGACAATGAAATTCTATAAATCATCATTTATCATCAATCTTTAACTCTTCTAATTATATTCTCTCTTTATAGTTTACTGGTCACCATCTTTTATCAACCTAACAAACCTAGCTGATACCTCATTTTAAAAAATTAATTTCGCATGAGTTTATAATGACATTCATTTAGCTCTTCAAACACTTTCTTACAAACCTGTCCAAAGCCCAAATGATTTATCTAATGTCTCTTTAAGAAAATAAATAATCAAAAGATATGATGGCCAGTGGCCAAAACATCATGTCAAGGTCATTCAGTTATCAAATTTTACACTTAACCTTTGATGTGGACATTAGAAACACAAACATATGACAAGACTCTTTTATAGATATCATTTTTTATAATATTTATTCATCAGAGTTAATAAAACTTGACAGTTTATCATTTTTAGTAAAATTATAAAAACAAGGATGAGATACAGAATTAATATTAATAGAATTAAAAAAATTGTACTATGAACACAATACTTATATAAATAGTTAGAAGTTAGAACATCTTAGATATCATAAACAAACAATTTCACAATCTTGTAATTCTGCTTAATCATTCAGTAATGAGGTTACAACCCTAATAAAATGAAGAGTATACAAATTGGTTATCTGAATACCTATTGAATTCAAACTGGCAAATTTCATAACAGTTTCAGTTTCAAATCCCAACACTCTGCACAAGCTTATGCAAAATTCACATAATAGATGCATAAGCATTGAGGGGTGAAAGCTGACAGGGTAAGAGAAGAATGCATCATTTATTCATAAGAAATTGATGTTGGACTGACTCCATGGTGTATGGTGTTACCATTTCAACAGTAACTCGTATAAAATTCCATTCCATTTCAACATATATCAGACATTCAATAATTATGTGCCATACAACATTCATCTAAAACACACAATTAGTACTGTTTATTCAAATTGAAACCTATCTTATCTGTCTTTCCTGTGGTAGATTTAGATACTTTATTGTAAATATTTTTTAGCTGATTAATTGATCAATCTAGTAAGGTAAATGCATATTATTTACAAATCCAAAATTTCCTGCTAACATCAGTTAATAATTAGAGACATTTGAAGTTAACAGACACAGGCCGTCTGCTGACCTGTATGGTAGTAATGAAGTAAGGTTAAGAAACTTTCCTGATCCAGGTGAAAAAACATGGTTGACCTTCTTTCTTTCATTGATGTCTATCTTATTGACTGTCTATATTTACATACCAACCTCTGTTACTACATTTCTTACAAATTATAGTCAAACTTTCTTTACTAACAGAGTAGATAAAGAACAGGATATTGATGTTTTAGATCATATTGATTTACTATTGTTCATTCCTTGCATCATCTATTAACATTAGAAAAGTACACACAAGTAGATTTTGAAGAGCATTGTTCATTTCTATGAAAATCATTTGCATGATTTAAAACAATAGAGAAAGTGCTTTCAAATAACGTTGATTTCCATAAACTATTGCATCATTTTCTCAATTAATCAAGAACAGACTAATAAGACTAATTAGGAGTAAGGAGGAAAAAGAATGATGTCTTTTCAGATGAGACATGGAGAATAATGAAAAGTATTTCACATTATCAGTTGCTTGTAATTGAAGAATGTTCTTACTCTAGATTTTCTTTTGATTCCAAGAAATTTCAAATAGTCTTAAAAGTGACATCATCAATGTGTCAAACTGCTAGTGACTATGAGTGCAATCAACTATAATAACAGATAGACAATTACCATAATCATACTTTCTTTTTAATAATATATGAAACTTGACAAACGTTAATGGTGATAGAACTGCTATCAAATCCACAGGCCCGTAACTAAGGGGCAGAGGGTTCAGGCCCCCCTTTACAAATATTTGGCCCCTAATGTAAATATTTTCCGATGACTTGAATTACTTGTTGAATCACATAGTTTAGCCCCCCTTAAAAAATTGTCCCTCTCCCCGCCTTTAGGCCCTAGGCTAGTTACGGGGAGTTTTCTCCACCTACTAAAATGTGTCAAAACTCATATGTCTGACTCAACAACAGTTTGAAACACGTATAGAATCTATCAGAGGTTGTTAAAAGACAGCAAGTCATATTTCATGAAGATATCAGTATAAATTAAACACCCTGGTTCTTTCAAGCACACAATGGCAAGTTTCAGAAGAATTATTATCACATAAACTGGGGCTTCAAAAATTGTTTTTCCAAAAATTTCTACAAAAACATCTTTAACAGTCATTAACCAGGCAAATAAACTAGAAAAGGTGAAGGTTTTAGAGTGAAAACATTTCAAGTAGTTAACTTATTTCTATATATCTTACTCTACTAAACAATAGTAGATTGGAAGTGGAAGATACAGATTATACCAGACCTACTATATATCCAAAATTATTCTTCTGAATCCAAAAAAAAAGAATTCCCAGTTCAAAAAGGCAAAATGTCCAGGATTGAATTGTAATTTTTCTCATATTAAAGATGGATTCTCTCAAATGTGAAGGCTCAAGGGTTATGTTCTCTTGACTAGAACATTTGTGGTAAATCTACCTGAACTTTTATAAGTTTTTAGAGACAACAGGGAAGGAGTATTTACCATGCATGTTATTACCCTTTGACTGAAAACCTAGCAGGAATGCTTCATCCATTATTGCACTCTCAGGTCTAAATTTTTTTTTTCTGTGGTTGGAAAAGAATGCTATATATGTTAAAACCTGGCGTAAAACTGACCAAAAAATTCTGTTCTATTATGCATGTTTAATCATGTTAGGTGCAAACAGATTTATTTTAAAACTCAGAGATAACCCCTTTAAACTAAAAAAAAGTGATAAAAATTGATCTAGGAAATGAAGTAAGGTATAAAAGATCACAATTTCTTTGTTAAAATTTAAACAAAGAAGTATATAAATACCAATGATGTAATAATATATATGTTAATAATGTCAGATTATATTGAAATGTTACAGCTAGTCCAGATGTAGTGTGACATTTATAAAATAATAACTTGATATTTCAATTATTTTTATCACTACTGTTTAGTTCCTTATAACAAGGATAGACATCATACCATTCATAAAAAAAAAACATAAAATATGTCGAAATACAACATTTATTACCTTCATTAATTTTCTTATATTGTTCTGTTGGATTAAACCAGGGGTTTTCAAACATTTTCTATCTATTACCTCTCTTAGTATCCTTGATCCTTGCATTACTCCCTCACCCCTATAATTCCTTACAATTTCATGATCATTTTCTTCTATCTTTTTCATGTCAGGGAATATAGCCTGACTGAATAGAATAACTTATTATAATTTAGCATTATCACCCCAAAAAAGTCAAAATTATCCCCAGTTTGAAACCCTGGATTAAAAAAAATGGAAATACAAGATAAGATGATAATACAGTTTTCTGAATCATTGGCTACAGATCAATTGATATGGAACAATCTCAAATTTCTTGAAGTTTCACTTTTGGGACTGCAGATTACATAATCAATGAGAACAGTTCAGATTTTTAATACAGTATTTAGGGAGGCGCCTGCTTTGGGACTGAAAAAAAGGAAAAATTTATTCCACTTTCACTGCCCAAATTGCTTTAGATCCATTCTCTGACTTCCTAGATAAGAAAAGGGGGAGGTACCCTGATCCCCCTCCAGGACCAGTACCCTCTAAAATCCCAAAATCCCCCCCTCCTCTCATCAATGAAATTTTGACAACACCACTGTACAGAGAAAATTCAGAAATTAAGGTTTGCAATTAATTCTAAAGAGCATTTCAACAAATGCACTTTATCTTCAACTAAGAAAACAAGTTACATTTCTGTTGACATCTTTCCTTTTGTCCTAATCACTTATTAGCCACTTCAACCTTGCATCTTTAACAACTGTTTTCTTAACTTGAATTGTCTCAAAAGAAAACCTTAACACAGAACATCCTTCTTAGAGTAACAATTAACAAAACCAATGTTCATGCCATCTTATCTTATCCTTTGTTCTGGTATTATTTCCCTAGAGGTATTGCATTGAAATTTGAAAATTCCTCCAATGAAAGTAAGTGAAATAGACAGTTAAAGATGGCTGAGTGAGTTTACTAGTATCATTAATGTGTAAAGTTTGATTAATTTCATTAATTAAGCATGAAAAGGAGAAAGAAACAAGTGATAGAAATCTTGTCCTGAGGGTATTTTATTTGTTAAACAAGATGAGAAGGTGATAAAGCAAGTATAATCTTGTCAAGGATTAAAAATTGAAGAAACTTTCGTTGCTAAAATTGTAAATAAAGATAAGAGAGTAATTTAGGGGTAATTGTTACCATGTCCAGATCATAAAGATACTACAACAGGACATGTTAACTGAAATTAAGTCAAGGAGATTGACATGTCAATTACTATTTCCTTGATTTCTAAAAATTCAAAATGGAATTGACACAGAGAGACACATACCATTTAATCACTCCATTGCTTGGTGACATCTAACAAATAGTGATCATGGGTTCTTATCTTGGTTGGTGTGTGAAATATTGTGACCTTCAATAAGTCATCTTTCCTCATTGTTTCAGTCAACCCTCCTCTAAATGGGAATGGATAATTCAGGAAAGATCAATGCCAAGAGCATTGGCCAAGAACCAGTTTAATAGAAAGGATCCTAAGTAAACCTTAATTGTAAAGGAATGGTTCTGTCTACTTTTCATATCTGGTTTTGTACATGCATGAGTTCATATGTCTCAAATTATGACTTTTCCTATGGCTTAATATTACTGCCTGCTGTGATATATTAAGATATCTCCAACAGAGAAATAATTGATAGAAATGACCATGACTGATTGTAATGATACCATGATGAAGATGGGGTTAAATCCCAAGTTAAACTCTTCACACTGTTATTTTAATATCAGATAGCCTGAGAAAAAACAAGTTTTTTTAATTAGTCACTCAAAATATCATCATAAATCACTCAAATATTTCAAATATTTTAGAAAATATACATTTCCCAGATTGACACAAACCTAGTAACCATAGATTTTAAACTTTTTGAATGAAAGTTAAAACAAGGGAACCAAGTGTAAGATGGTGGTAAAATAAATAATGTTGACAAACTCTAGACATTTTCATTTCCATCCTTCATCCCACATCTTAAATCATTTTCACTAGAAACCTAACATTTACATCATTCAGACAAGCTAGAATGTAGTTTAGGCCAAAACAACACCAAAAAAAAAAATCATTTTTCTAAACTGAGTATTTCCGCAACATAACGATGGCTTTACAGGATGACAGATTTCTCAGTCAAAACATTACATCTACCCATCCTCTAACTCTCCCAGTTATTTGACCCCAGGGTCAAGTTAATAAGTACCAGAGTTGATGTGAGGAGGCAGCCTGGGGCTAGGTTTTTACGTAATAATTACATGTTGGAGGTAATTGTTACCACTTGTTCCAAGATAATTATTAAGTGAGAGCAGATTAAATAAGTAATCTTCCCCCAACCACCCTGCTTAGATTTCACTAATTTGATTGATATATTACTTATGTCTAGTGGCCAGGTCCCAGGGAGATACTCTACCCTGAACAGTCAGGAGGTTTAGGACCTTGTGAATAGAGAGGAAAAAGTATGAAAATCAATTAGGGATTTTTATTCAAAATATGAAGTAAAATTAAAATATTTGTTATATTTTCTGTATATCCAAAGTGTCAGAGAAAGTGTCATGTACTGTACAATAAGAGAAGTCCAAATTGTTTTCCAACTATTGAGGCATCTTCAGTGTGCACTGTAAAACACAAACCATTCAGTATATTTAAATCTAAGAAATTGGTACATTTGGTTTGCTAATATTTTAAATAATATTTGATTAAGAATGGTACTGTAATGTTAATTATAAAAATAATGTTTCCTCTGATATTATTGCACAATCTGCAAACGTCAATATACACTTAACTTGGAGCCTATGACCTGAGTTTCAGATATAAAATCCCGACAGAACATGAAGGGGGATAAAAGAGACACCTTGGCAATTTTTGACAGCAATGACCATGACATCAGATTTTCTTACAAATAACACAAACTCACTGAATATGAGCGATGACTCGACAACCCAAAAATTGTAACAGCAGAAAGATTCTCCTCTAAAAGAATGAAAGAGTGTGGGAAAAAAAAATTAGGTTACCATTACCAGACACAGTAATTTTAAGATTACTACATAAACTCTTATGTGGGGGAGGTCTTTTCATGGGAACTATTCCAGACACAGAACCAAATGTGAGGTTCATGACCTATACACAAACCTAAATTAAAATATAGGTCAGCCTGAGTTTTTAAATGTTATTTCATACTGACAATACATTAAGGTGTGGGAGTTTGACAAGTTCACCATTCATAATGTTGTAATACTTTCCTGTTACAGTATCAAAACCTGTTATTAACTGAATTATTACACTCTGTTAAAAGAGCAGAATTTGTAAAGAAAGAGAAAGATCGGGTAGTTTTCTTTTTCAATGAATGAATAGATTTTTACTTTTTTCCTGCTTGAACAAACAAATTCAATAAGATTTTTGATATACATCTTGTATAAAAATTACAGATAAGGTCAAAAGCCTTTGAAACAAAAATATCCATGATATGTCAGCTTTTTTCCCCCTGTTCATTAGATTCACAAGATATGAATCTATCTCACTTTCTTATTGTGACCATAGACTTACAAAGGCTTTACCTTTAATATTGATCTATAAAATTAAAAATACCTGTACCAAACAAGGGTTATGTCCTCAAATCAAAGGCACCCCTTGAGTCATTAGTCAATTTTAAGCACAAGTATACATGGCAAAGATGTCTTGATGAGGATTATTTATATGAAACATGCTTTAGCAGCATAAGATAAAATCTAGTCGCTGTATCAGGGTGGCCTCAATTGAACTGTTAGCAAGGTTAACACAAAGTATTGCGCAAAATGCTCAATGTTTCTGAAGCAGTATTTATTTTGAATTGCACATGGATTATTACCACAGAACTTACTTGGAACAAAAAAAAATCCATGATAATTAGCAGAAAAGGTAATAAGGATAACTTTTCTATTTGATTACAGATCTTAAAACACACACTTAAGTCAACAGGTCAATTGTTTGACCTTGGGATGGTGAAAGAGAATGTTTGAAATTGTTAGTGATTAAAGACAGGATTATTAGAAAACTAGGTTAAATTGATACAGGTGAGGTGAATGGACGGAAATATCCAACCTGTTGGTTATGACAGGTAAACTTAACTTTTACTGCCAGATTAACACTTACCTGGTGATATTGACAAACTGATTAGTTAGCACAATACTAGAATATTATAACTTTTAACTATTATACTGCCTTTAACTTCTATATATATATAGATATATAGATTGCAACAATCTGCAAATCATTAGTCTTGGATTTTGGTATTATAAATAAATCAATTTTGTTCAAACTTTCACGAAATCACAAGCAAATTACTAGTATTGAAATACCTATTATATCAATTTCATAACACTGAGAACAAATATAAAGCATAGTATATAGTGTGTATTTACTAAATAAAATTATTATATTCTAACAGTAGAATCTCCATGTGGATACTCAAGAACTGCAGGACTAATCCACAGCCCAGAATGTTCAGAATCATTATTTGTTGTCAGATGAGAGTACCAGGGAAGCCATATTTTAAACTGTCACAGTTGTTAAAGAGTTAGAACAGTTGTGTAAAACTAAAATTTAGCAAGTGTTTCTAGGTACCAGCATGTGATTAGTTATTACCCCAGTTTTTTATTTACTTGATAAAACTGATCCGAGCTCTGCTAAACCATGTGTTCATATACAGATATTTGTCACTGTTATAAGACAAGTGAACATTGAATGTCAAGCATGCCAAATGTCCACCATTCACAGGAAGTCAACTGTACTGATTGGATATTAATCTTGTGATGTTTTGTGGTAACAATGGTTAAAAGTTAACTCAGTAACATATCTGAAAGATTTGAGAGGAAAATTCTACCTGTCTTTAAATCTCTCTATCAATATTGACACCACTATATTCTAT
This sequence comes from Lottia gigantea, assembly GCF_000327385.1. Classification (NCBI taxonomy): domain Eukaryota; kingdom Metazoa; phylum Mollusca; class Gastropoda; family Lottiidae; genus Lottia; species Lottia gigantea. Next base: position 289,650 of record NW_008709815.1, on the reverse strand, counting down.
TACTGTTTTCACCAGTGCAATACAGTGAATTTAGGGGCTGATTTGTTTAAGACTTCCTTTAGTCAATAATGTTGAAGAGATAATGTTGACCAGTGTATTGTCTACCAATGTTTATTGTATGTCTGGTCATTTATTTTCACTCATGTCTTTTTTTATTGCCATTGACATTCAGCTTCTGATAAAGTCAAATTACAAATTTCTCAGGTGTAAAGGTGGAAATAGACAAGTTATGGTGTCCCGTGCAGTGAACGGTTGTCGATACAGTAGAAAATAGTAGAAGCAAATCATGTCTGTGTGTTGACTTTTTCAATTTCAACTGTATTGATAATCCTGCATAATGTACACCACACCTGCCAACGTGCCTTGTCTATAGGAGAAATTAGCTTAGCCATGATATGCTTAAAATATAACACATGCTTGACTTGAGTAGGAGAATTGGTGGGACAAATCACACTTACAACTGTTAAAGTTGTTCATCATGTGCTACACAAACCCATCTCTATGACATCATGGCCGATATCTTTTATTCCCAGCTTTAGACTTAACTAAATAAATTGATATTTTGCAAACTGTATGCATTAACCTGTGCTACATATATTATGTTTTTTCAGCATCTTATTTGACAAATGAAAGATGAGATCATTAAGTGTTTTAAACTAGAAATAATCATTTCAAATTTCTACTAGAGTAAGTGGTCTAGCAAGAAAGAAGGGAGTTTTCTTTTCTTTAAACTTTGGTTATTTACATTTATTTATTAGCCGTTGACAGTTATTAGACAACATTCTGTAAGAAATGTCAAATTCAAAACGTGTCCAGCCTTTATTTCAAGAACTAAGTTTATGTCAACACAAATAGTTTATATATTTAGACTGAGACAGAAAAAAGCTTTTACAGATCTAATAGTATCAGATCATTTATATCTGGTTTAAAACTTAGTCTTCTTACTGATCTAAACAGCTGGAAGAACTACCTGTATCTCGGTCTTAATTGCAAAATACAATGTAAACTTAATTTCTTGAATACAAAAGTGGCTACAAATAAATAAGACCTGTATTTCCAGACCTTAATTTCATAAGAAAAGAACGGTTAAAAATCTACATTTCACAGAGAAAAAGAAGTATGAAAGCACATTTCAAACCTAGAAAATCAGCCCAGAATTTTGCACAAAAAGAAGCCAATAAAAAAATTCTGGAACAGGAACGAAGCAAGATAAAACATGCATGAAAATTTTCGTGGTACCATCATTGGAATAGGTTTTTGCTGCTTTATCATTACAAAATGGGTTAATGATTGCAGGCTATAATACTGTAATGAACACGGTTACTTTCTAAGTAAATTCAAGCATTAAACTGATGTAGAACTTAAATGTATACTGATTCACATCTGTTCCACTGATATTTATGTTAAATTACACTGAAGTAATGAATGAAAGATGCACTTGATAAACATAGTGCTATTTGTTATACTTCACACCAATTTTACATAAAACTGTTTTTCACATGTAATCAAAATATTATGAATGTAATTTAACCTTGGTCTTCGTCCTCACTTTTTTCCCATGTAAATCACATTAACTATCCTTCTATCCTTCTCTAAGTAACACATAAAAATGCCTGAAGTCTGGAAATTGTGGAACTGTACATGAAAATCAAAGCTTCTGCTTTATAACTCCACTGGACAAGACTGGCATATATAATGATACAACATCCCTGACAGAGAGATCATAAAAAAGTTGTATTTTTATAAAATATCTTAATCAAAAATCCAACAAAATCGATGACTAGATTTTCAAAATTCATAATCATGTTTTGAGGTATTGGTATATAAGAAAATCTTTATCCTTTTTCCTTTATTCAAAACTTGAACATTAACCGTCTAGATTTTAAAACATTCTTCTGATCTTTTTTATACAAAAATCTGTTAGTTTATAGAAACAGATATTGTCCACTGAAAAATTGATACATGAAAGTTTGAAAATAAAACTAAAGAAAAAAAAGCATGTCTTAGAAGTATTTGTATTTGAGAAGAAAGGGATAGTGTTGATAATGAGAGGAAAGAAATAAGGAAGGAGAAATAAAGAAGATAGAATAACAGAAATGTAGATGAGATATCCTATATGGCATAAAACATCTGTCAAACTACCAATCCAACCTGGTCTCACTTTAATAATAATAAACTTTTACTTTTAATTCCCTTCAAAATATCTCATGTACTAAAATATGTGCATCTGGTTTGATTCTGCAATACAACTGAGTTAATCAATGAGGCATCAGGTGTTCCAAAATCGTGAGCATGATAGGCTCATATAAAACAAGTTTAAAACTAGTTTTTGTTATCTTGAACAGAGAAAAGAAGCCATGTTCCCATACAATAACCAATAACTTACTTATAATATCCTTTCAGACTTTTACACAAAGAAAGTATTGAAGTATCATTTACCATATGTTAAAAATTAAAGAAGAAAATAATAAGGTTAAGAGATAATCCTTTACTTCCATCATAAAAGGATTTTAGATAATATTCATAACTTTATACAAATATTTATTATGAAATAGTATGCTTATTGAATATAACCATTTACATAGGCCTGATTATAACAGTATGCAGTAAGCACTCATGGTAACATGAACCAGATCACAACTGATCAAAATGATCACAAAAGTGATATAAACTGATAGCAAATCAATTTCTGAAATGTAATCAATTAAAAACTACTGAAATCTTACTCACCTTCTTGTTGATGAGAAAATTCCATAATAAAGATTCTATATAATAATTGGTTCCACCAACAATGATTGGTACCTTTTCTTCTGATATCAGTTTATCAATCTATGAATTACTTGTCAAGAAATTTTTTTAATGGCATTTGTGTGTACATACAATATACTCAGCATTTTGGAAAAGCACAAAAAATAACCAGTGATTGTTGTTCCATAAAGCTGTTTCCCCAGATACTTGTCAACTAAATCTAATTTTGGATTAAATCATGCATATATATCTGAGCTTTTTAAAATTTTACGAAGTTCACTTAATATGCTTAACAACCTGGTGGCAAGACTGGAAATGAGTAAAGCTTTTTAAAATGAGATTGTGTATAATCAAATAAAACTAAATTAACTTTAGTTAAATTTGTTCATATCTATTAATCATTTTTTAAACTATTCATATATGACTACTCAGGACTCAAAATAAATTAGATTAAAGTATTTTCAATCATGCTGAACACATCTTAGTTTTAAAAAGGATACAATGGGCAGAGCTTTATTTCTAAAGTTGACAACATTATGTGAGTATTGTAAAGGACTAAGATAACTAATCATATGATGAGGACATTCATCTTGTTCTTGTGGTGTAACTTTATTTGTTACAATATCTAACCCTTTATAAATCTGAAAACACAATTCATTACAGTTCAATAACTATCTAAAATTGAGATTCACTGACGTTTGTTTAACACTTATTTTATTTATCAGTTTGACACATTTGACAAATCCGGGATTTGGGTAAACAAAAAGTAAGAAGGTATTTAAAGAGCAGGTAAGATAGATATTTTGTGCCATAACACACATATTTTAACACTCTTTTGCGAAAAGAATTTATCAAAACTATTTGTACAGCACAAAAGCTCCTACACTGTGTCCAATTTTTTTTCAAACCCATTAGTAATCTCAGTTTTTGTCATTCCCTGCACATTAAACTATTACTGAATGTACCTGATATTCCCAAATTCCATAAAAAAAAATCAGTAAAATTGGTTCCCTGTAAAAAGTTTTCAATTTTAGGAGAGTAGGAATCTGCTTTTACAAGGTAGTCAAATTTAGCCATTGTTTGGATTTATGAATTTTCCCCATATTGAAACGTTAGCTTAGCAAGTGTCATGTTTTTATCTATATCAGGAAATTGAAAACTGATAGTATCACTAACTATAAACTAATTAGTTGGAAGGTCTGTTGAGATATTAGTCTAATATTAGAAAATATTTCTTTACAGTCTACAGTGAGAGTGAGAAATAGAAACAATTCCATCGTAACAGACTAGTACATGATGATCAGTAAGAGAGTAGTCACTATTCACCAAAAGGGACTTTTATTCTCTTACGCACTTACTTGCATGGAATCAGTGCTAATTATCTCGCCGTTAAATCTACGACCTATTTCTATAGCTAACTTGGATTTCCCTGTTCCTGTAGCTCCCAAAACTACAACCACTGGAATTCTTCTACAGGGGGCTGCCATCTTGAAAATGAACGCCACCTATGTAGTAAGGGAGGCAACTTAATCATTCTTATATGACTACGACAACAATTAAATCAATATAAAAAATATTAAGGAAAAAATGCTGTAAAATCTTGTAATGAAATTTTTAATTACTGAACTGATACTACTGCTTTTTGATGCAATGTGTTCCAACTTAAAATTGAAAAAAGAAAGTATCAATGTATCTCATGATTTGAAATTATAGCAGTGACAAATATGTAGGAACTCTTATTTCCACAATTGAGATAAATCTACCGGTATTTTAGTTCACTTCTCTTCCCCAGATTGTTAGAGTTTACTCGATAATCGAGTAAGGAAAACCAAAGAAACATCCATTTTTGAGAAAAGGATGACATTCTTTTAAACACCACACCTTGATTAAAAACCACAACCACCCAAAGAGTCAGTCTGGTTTTGGCCCCTAATATCAATGTTGGACATGTCAAGAATATGATGCCAACTTCCAACTTAGTAATCAAATGTTCTACAGCCTGTTCTCAAATCAAAAACAGCATGAATTGGGTTCTGCACATTAAGAATCCCAGTATTTACATTCAGTTGCAATTGGCGAAAAATTCTGTGCTCTATCCAAAACTTTTCCAATTAACTTATTATGCTGAAGCCAAGGAACATTTAGATAGAAAGGAGATTTCGAACAATTTTGTCTCAGATATAAAACAACATTATAAAGTTCAGTAATCAAACGTTTATTTAAGGTTTTCAAATCATTTTCAATGACCTGTCTGGTCACTGCTTGACATTTCAAAAAAAAAAAAAGAAAACCAGAAGAAACTTCCCTACACCTGAGGGTTAAATTAAAATGCCACAAGAGCTACAATGTGATTGGAATTGTCAAAATGAAATAAATGCCAATTTTATAATGCCCAAAGTTTAAATGTTTTATACAATGGCAGTTCCTTATAATGTGTAAAATGATTATTATCCAAAGACATTGCAACTCTTTTCAAAAAGCCCTGTATCAATAACACAAATAGATATAATTTGCATATATACAAAGTCATAAACAAAAATAATATTTGTAAAATACAATATTAACAAAACTTAACAGAATGCCACTATTAACATAGTATTTAGGGGATTGTAATTCAGAACATGAAACCTTCTATATACCTGAAAATGTAGATTTAACACAAAAAAACATCCACACATATTATATTCTGGTATTCTTCATAATTAATAAATGTACATTTTATTCAAGTCATCAAAAATTGATTTTCATAATTCAAGTGGGATAAAGCAAAACTTATTTTAACTTCTTTCAATTGAAGACCTTCAAACGTCTTGATAATCAATTATCAAAAAATAAAAAGAACATCTCAAATCAGGGCAATCAATTCAACAAATATCAGATTTTTGTTTTCAGTCTGGTATAATTGTAGTTAAATCTGGGTACATTTAAAGTTGATAACGACAATCCCCTAAATCATTTTATCAGGGTTGTTGATGCTAAATTTTTTTTTTTTTTAAAGTTAGCAAGATTTGCAGATAATTCTTAAAAAATTTGGCTGATTTCACTTTGCAACTCAATTTCTGGTGAAACACTGCAATCAACAACCCTGATCTGAACACAAATGATAAGTGAAATTAGTGATTATATATGATTATGGAATTCTCGGTATAATGGTCAACAAATTTATGGAACAGGCCTTTTCAGCCAAGGAGAGATATATTAAAAACATATGAATAGAATTCCTCTCCAAGAAGCAAAAAGGTCTGTTTGAACACTACGGCAGTGAAAATAGCACACACGATACTAGAGTTTAAAGAGGTAGAACCAAGATCTCATCTAGTCAGTCTATAGAATATTCATCATCATCTGTTTCTATTTCTTCTTGTAACATTGCTAATTTCTTTCTTAAAGCTTCATTTTTCTGTCTTAAAGCACTGATTTCACGTGTGTTTTTGTTATCTGTCCGTCTTAAAGAATGAATGTATTCTGAAGCTTTTCGTAATATTAACACTTTAGGAGCTTTCTCCTTACTGTCTAATTCTGGAACATGATCACGTAACACATAAAAACTGTCTTTCAAATCGTTTCTCCGCCTACGTTCCAAAACATTATGTAATGTCCTCTTTCCCTCACAATTTTCTTCACAGTCTGATACTAAATCCAAACTAGAGGATTTTAATTTACGTGCCACCGATTTCAACACTGGTTCTGTTTGATGATCGCGCTTTAAGCGTTTATGTGAAACAAGTGTTTGTGTCTGTTGAGGTGTAGATCGGGTGCGTTTTAGTCCATGTGAATAAGGTAGGCTGTAATTGTGAACACTGATAGCTGAACAGTCTGAATTGGACACATATTCCTTAGGTTCCATTTTCACTTTAACACATGTATTAGTCCGAGTTTCAATTATACTCCTGGCAGAACATATCCTGCTCTTTGCTGGAGAAGGTTTGGGAGATAATGGCTCTTGTTTTATTTGCACTCCAATGGTTACTAGTTTTTCATCTCCAGTGGATACAACATCAACTTCTTCATCTTCTGAAAAAAGAACAGAAATTTCTGTAAAAACAATGCTTAATTTTCATACAATTTATCAGCTCATTGAACAATTTTCAAATATCTATTGATAAGTTTCACTGATAGTCATGAAGATGTACAATATTAAAAATATCTGTACCTGAATCTGATGGAGTTTCTGTACCCAGGCTGTGAATTCTGGTGTCGTAAATTGGATATGGAAAAACTGCTGTAGGGTCCACACAATCTGGTGATGGTATACCATCAATTGGTGCAACACTTCTCAATTTTGTAGCTTCAATTACTTTATTGGCATGATTTCCAGACCACATGCAATCTTGAATTAACTTAGAATGCAAGTTCGGATTCAATGGTGGTGATTCTGGATAAGTCATTTCTAAATGATTGGGATTCAAAAATATATCCTCAACATTCATTAAGCTTGAAATATCTGCATCATCATCTAGGTTGAATTCAGAAATTGGTTCTCGTTTGGGTGATCTTGGTGGTGTGGGAAGAAGTTCAAATTTTTTCCAAATATCTTCACTTGGAGTTGGTGTATTGAGAGAATATAATTCTTCTGAATCATCATTCATAAAGCATGGCTGGTATTCAAAGTAATCTTCCATTTTGTGAAAAGGCATTTTCTACAAAATAAATTATAAATTTAGTCAAGTCAGATCAAAGCTGTTTTACGGACTAACATCAATCTAGTTACAAGACAAATTGTAGATAGACATTAATGCAGGTCATTCAACTCTTGGCAAGTACTCGCACGAGCTATACTTGAACTCGTGAAGCTCGACTAGACACGCCCCCTTTTTTTACAACCTCACGGTGAGTTTCATCTTATTAAACAAAAGATCATAAAATATCATTTTGACAGCTTATATTCTCATTTTCCAAAGAGTATACTTTTTAAACACTATGTGTATATCAAATTTAACAAACCAAATAATTGCGATATTGTACAATATGTTCCTTGTCGAATGACGTAAACTTGCTGATGAGCCACGTGAAACCCACGTTGTCCCGTCAGAGTATACAGCTTGCGGATCCAACACATTGAAACACCAGTATGACACGAAATCTTCTAAGTAATATCCCTTAATTACTTCAGAGATGTTCAATAATGATAATTTACACGGTTGTCAAAGACAACGTAACCGAAATTATTACAAAATATTGTGAAACATGTTGTAGACACACACGCCCATTCCTTCACGAGCCGACATGATCTAAAAATTTCATTCCAGACAAGCCGGTATTTGATGGTCAAAATAGTGAGTCGGCATTGATATATCATATAAAGTTGTTCAAAACGTTTCAAGTAACTTACCAGTTTCTTAAAACTATATGTATGATGTTCCAAAGAGCGTATTTTAGATATCCGAGACATTTGCACTTCTCACGCCAGTTGAGGCCAATGTACGAAGTAAGAACTTGTCCTAGACTAAATGAAGCTGTACACTGTATCCAAATTCCTACGCTATCCAATCACCTTGCTTCAAGGTTGCGTTTATCAGTTTAAAATAATCGTATTTTGATGTGGAACTAGTATTGAGACTTTTAGTAGACTAACCTTGAATTGAAATTTTAAAACATTGTCCCAAATCAAATGATCTTGAAATGAAATTCTACAGATATATAGGGAACTACATTTTATAAGATTTTTATAAGGAGATATTAGGCTTGTGGCGGGAAATATTTAGGGCGTGGCTATGAATATTGATGAGATTGACCAACCAATGAAAATCTTTGTGTATTTAACCTGTCAGGTTCACGCATTACCTATGAATTGAAGCTGTTATGAATAGGGTTGAAATACACACGAGAGTATTGCTCCTCTCGAAATTCATGTGCTAAGTGGATTGAAATTGTGCCACTGTTCTCTTGTCATCTACTGGAGACAATCATGAAAGCTGTTACGAGACCAATTGTTGGTTATGCAGTGTCTCTAATTGCATTATAGTAATAATAGTAAAAACACGTGGACCACATTCACAAGATACACGTGCCCAGTTGTAAATTTACGTTTTAACTGAAATGATTGAAATGAGTGTGAAACGTTATCAAATTGTTCAAGTTGTTATAATTCTTACAGTGAAAAGGAGAACTGTTCATTTCAATGAAGTCATTATCTTCAGACGGTTAGGAGGGCTGGAGGGGGATAAGAGGTGTGATATTGTGAAAAATTGTGTGATAGTATTCAGCTTCTTCTTTAATCCATAGTGGTGTCTATGACCTTAGCTCTGTATGAACATAAACTGATATCATTTGACCAGAGACTGGTCTAATGTTCATACTAATTCGCCTGTGTGCTAAAATCTGACGTAAAAGATCAGGGATAATCTTTATTCTTGTATTGATAAGCAATCAAGCCAATCCACACTAATTTGTATCCATTTATTTACAGGGTAAGGAGCGTGCGAACTTTGTACGTCCTCTGTTAATGCTGATCCCTGCCTCACCACTTCTACATTTTAGAGGACTTGTCTCAAATCCGAAGCCAATTAAGTCTTTTACAATACATGGCAAATGCTAGTAGATATGACACTCTTTTGTTTTCAACTTTTTGAGACTTTCTAGTCAGATCCTTCCTATTGCTAAGTGACTGAGGCTACTAACTATACTATGCTAAAGTAAAGTCCCAGTTTCAATTACTAAATCAATCCTGGTGCAAACTGTTCATTTGAAAAAAAAAAAGTGAAAAAAAGGACATACTGTAACTGGTGGCATTTTATAATTAACCCCATAATAGTCGAACACCAAAGCCTGATAGAACTACAAAAGTTCTATTAAGGCCCTAGAAATCAAAAGTTGATGTATAGATAACACAAATGGAGATAAAAAAAAAACAAAATATCCGGTCTGTTGCCTGCTTTAATTATCGTATATTCAGTTTTATTTCAAGTAATTTATCGCGTACGACAAGCATGAGACTGCCACGAGCGATAAATCTCTTTGATGTGTATACAATAAAATATTAAATAATATATTTATTCCAACAAAGCCCGCAAGATGCCATATAAAGATATTACAATATATAAGTTTTATTTTTAATATAAGCAGGTGCGTTTCGTTATTCCTTCCTTTGATAAAATTCAAATAAATACTTCTTTAGTACGTTATTATTCCCCGCACCGTTACCCGTCTAAAAAATCACTTCTTTGTATAATAGATATAGGTTAAAGGTAAGAAAACATCCCTTTATTTCGTCCGTGAAAGGTAATTTTCATACAGGTGGCACGCGAAACAGTTACCCCGTCTCGTAACATGTAGATCTTTACAAAAATACTTCATATTTTGTCTGAAAAAATATATAGGCTACAAAAACATTCCCCAACACACGACACCTGCCTATCGAGCTTACAACATACCTTACAAAACTTATCAACAAAGAAAATCATCGTAGACAAACAATTTGATAGGAAAAGATATGTCTTGGGTCTTTTCTAAATACATCCAATTAAGACAGCGGTAGCATTAAATGATAACGCCCGTGAATGAATTACTTCAAGCATTTTGTCCTTAAAATGAAACATTTGGCAAGCGGTAGGACAGTATAAATTTTTCGAACCGTTTCTTTTCGTGTCACAACAGAAATTATAAAATCTGCCCATCCTTGCTGCATTGTGACATGTTAAATTGTAATCACAAGGTTTTTATTATAGAGGACTACTTATCGGGCAAACTTTTACTAGCGACCTTGTGCCGAACTAAAATCCCGAACATATTAAATATTCCGTCTGGTTCACTTCCCTGACACCAAGAGAAATTCAACCTGGCATTTGGATATTATGTATAGGTCCTAAAAATGACAAAACTCAGACCTCCATACTATGGTGGAGAAAGATATTCGTTAGAAATCTGCTGCAGTTGTACATGTCACGTAAACAAGCTCCACAACTTTCAATGTCCACCATGAATCCACCAAAGATCTTGAATATCTTCCTTTTCGATTGAGAATATCTCTCCTATCTGAGAATGGGGTCATTTTCTATAATAGATCACCAGTGGCAGCATAATTGTATGAAATTTCACGTTGTGTTTATATAGAAGACCATTTAATTTTTTAAGCATGTTATGAAAACCGGAAGTAGTCCAAGAGACTTTCAAGCAATAGGCTACTAGACTCGTATGAAAAAGCGGTCGATGTAGTTATTGTAGACTTTATTATCCATCCTACATTACATTCAACAATTAACAATTTGCTGGAGTTAAATTTCCTGTCTATATAACCAATCTGTGCTTCCAATTGACTTTTTCTAATTGAGCAAAACATGAATAGGCCTTTTAGTTCAAATCTATTTCCGGTTACTTCTTACTTAACCTCAACGAAAAATCCCAGATCAAAAGAACATCTGAAAAAGAGGAATTATACCATAGGGTCAAGTCAGATCTTGTAATGTCATATTAATGTCACGTACTTTTTGAACTTTTCCAAATTTAATATTGATTTTGTATTATATGTAGGATGAGGTTTGTTGAGTCATAAAGCCAGCTGTCGTCACCTGAAACAGAATCATTACTATGTATAAATGGTGGATACAGCCCATAACACATTGTATAATTAATTCACAACTTATAATATAATAGAATAATTATTCCAAACAATTTCATTCATATATTGTCACGACTTGATCCACAAATTCCTGTTAATTTCAACCGGAAGTGCCTAGTTTATAAATGCTGAACAGAGCCTTAACCAGGTTTCCTTCCGTATTAATGCCACGTATTGGCTACGTACGTACTTAATGTATTTTAATATTAAATCATTAAAAATCATTAAAAAGCATGTATTAATCTTGTAAAATTTATGATTCGATCTTTTTCTTCAATTTTCTTTGTATAGCCAGTCTTTATTTCTTTAAGTTTAGGCTACACTCTAGAGAGTCTCATTATTATATTATTTCCCGCCAAATTTAGTGTATAGTCTAACAATCCAGTTATATAAGTGAGTAAGCAATGAATATTCAGTTTAGATACAAATACATAGTATTACATTTTACCGGGACTACTTTACTAGGTGGCAAGAAGCCAGATTTAACCACAAGATTGACTCGTACAATGTCGAGAACATTATTGGTTTATCTTTCTCATTTCTTACTGTTGTGTAATTCATATCAGTATCACCATGGTGGTGCAATCATTGGTATATATTCCTTGGGTTGTTTAATTTACTTTATATAGTAACTCTTCTTTCTGTAGACCACGGTCACAGATTGTCTCTGTCGATCAATACAGCTGTCTGGATAACGAACGTCATGTACACATAGTGCAATCTTCATCTTAGTTCAATCTACCGTCCACAACATATTGTAAAAATCAATCATGCAGTCGAAAGTGTGAGGGGCGTTTGAAAACACAGGAAAGATTCGGTTCCGGTAAAGTAAACTAGAGACTGAAGCAATAGAATGGAACTATATTAGTTAATAGAATTAAAGAATGTTCGGCAACATGATTCACGAGGTTTAATAGAAATAGGATGATGTAAGAATGACTAGAGGTGGTCTATAATTGGAACCGGTCTACTCTTATTTCGATGTTATATCTGTATTCTATGCGTCACTATGATTGTTTTTCAAAAGTGAACACAGTCATTCCGAGACTCTCAGAGTGTGGATTCGGTTTTGTACATGTCAAATAAGAATTTTGAAAGGATGTTGAAGTGATCGTGGACCTACATCATCACTTTATAGTTCACCTAGCCCCACTCCGACCAAAATACTTCGCAATTCAACATAAAACATGTCTGAACGCCGATGTAACTTCCCCATATATCCCCAATTCTTAGAATAAGCTAGTTTAATCTTTGAATGTGTAATATCGCCCCATTAATACTTCCTGGTCTGATTGCCCATATAATAGCTGTATCTAAATCAAATTGAGTGGATTACGGATTAAAAAAAAAAACAAAAACTCAGTGTCCTCAGATACCCATGCCCGCACCCAGAAGCGAGACACCACCACTTGACCCCTAATGTTATCAGTAATCTGTGACCCCTCTCATGATTACTTGGTATCAGATAATGTTGACTATATCAATAAACTAGCTATAATCAAGAGATAAAAGTTGAATACTATTATAATATACTATAGGACATTTTAAATGAAAGGTCATATACATTAATGTATGTCTTTAACTTTTATACAGAGTCATGCATACATAATACATAATACTTCACTACTGTCTCAGGTTCAGTTTAAAGACACTGGGTCATTGGGGTGTGGGGTGGGATGACTGGATTTATAAATTCATCACTATCATTTATGCTCTTAAGCAAATATTGAAGATGGAGAAACGCTCTGAAATAATCCCTATTCATTCTTCACAATGTCAATTTATTACGTCTTATACCTTGACTGCACTTTTCTTGTATCACGGAATGTAGCTTATGATTGGATTGGATTTTAAGACTAAAAATTGTGGCTTAATGTTTAGAGTCTTACTGTCGAGGCCTTTGATTGGCCGTAGTTCATATGGCGTACAATCAAATCAAATAGCTGCATTTACAAACTTCGTGATAAAAGAAAGGTGGCTGTAGTAATCAAGGTATAAGACAGAGTTCTAATAGGTTTAAATTATTGTGAAGATGATACGTGGCCGACCAACAAGTGACCACAAGTATAATTAATCTCACGCACCCGAAATACCTGGTCATATTCAGACTTTGAATCGTGAAATATAAAATACGAAGGCGATAGCGTCAGGTAGATATTTGAATTTGAACCTGATAAGAAATTTATCTATAGCGACAGGTATTTCTTAACTTCAAATAACTATTACTTAACCACATCCGCTCTTAGAAATGACAAAACTACTTCATACCTAATCCCCGGGAATATTTCTGGCCCCGAAATTTTAATATTCTCGTTCAATAAAATATCCAAAATGTAAAAAGAGTCATTTCAGTAGAAATTGTAAAGGTATGCCAAAGTTAGACATAGAAAGAAGAGAGAAGCTTTCTTAGACAAAAATAATGTGCAGTAGAGACAAAGCCTTTACCACTTTTGTGACTGATTAACCGACTTTGAAGACAATAAGTTGTATAATAGTAAATCATAGATGTATTATTACTATAAAAATAGATAACGAAATGCCACGTGGAATCTTTCTGTGAACGGATGTGGATATCGATTATTGTGGTAAATTTTTAAATAAATAGTGTGTTCTAATTATTGATATTATTTATGTTACAAGGTTTGTAGTATACAGTTGGTTTATCAATGAAATACACTGATCACACATTATTTGTTGTAATACTATAGAAACGATATATAAGACTAGGTCATTGCGTTGGCGTCATTATGTGAATGTACATACTATGAAATGTCACTCGACACCTTTTAGACCTTGAGCAGATTACGATAGGCACTCCTTGTGTGTGTTTAACATTCAAATATCTGGATCAGTTTTTTAATTTTGTGGATATGTCCGCTCCCTCAACATCCCTATCAATGAGGCTTGAAAACATAGTTAATTTCGTAAGACGCAGATGAAAATATGACACCAAGACTTTCATGAGGAAAGGAATGGTTTGTTTGAGACAACTCACTGTTTTGAGTCAAGTTTCATAGAATTTATGAATCATCTGTAAAACGCAAAATGAGATGAATCAAACGAACTAACTAATTTCATAACTTGAATATTTACATTACGAACATAATTTGATATTGCATATATACATGTTCATTGTGATATATACGCTGTCGTCGTTATTTAATAAATCATCAATAAATACAGGAGACCACTGCTCACTCAAATGGCCTCCCATACAGCGTAATTGTTACAGACCAAAACGACATTTTTGATTTGAAAGGGATCGCCCGTAATGATATAATTTTTATTAGTTTTTATGTAGTTTATATCAGTATTTTTGACTTGTCTATATGAGTACATTTTCAAAATATCAAGATATTATGAACTGCCTTATATCTTCACATCATTAAGCACTAATTAGACATATTATGTTGTCTATATGAGTATAGCGTAGTCTATATGAGTAGAATTTAGTCTTAATGAGTATTATGTAGTTTATAATGTAGTCTATATGCATTTATGAATAGTATGTAGTCTAAGTGAGTATTGTGTAGTCTATATGAGTATTGTGTAGTCTAAATGAGTACTATGTAGTCTATATATGAGTATTATGTAGTCTATATGCATTTATGAGTATGTATTCTAAGTGAGTATTTTGTAGTCTATGAGTATTATGTGGTCTATGTGAGTATTGTGTAGTCTATATAAGAATTATGTAGTCTATATGAGAATTATCTAGTTTATATGAGAATTACCTAGTTTAATATGAGTATCATATAGTCTATATTAGTAGTGTGTAGTCTGTATGAATATTATGTAGTCTAAATGAGATTTTGTAGTTTATATGAATATCATGTAGTCTTTATGAATATTAAGTATATATACATGGTGAATTATATGCATATATTACATCTTTTATACAATTTATATCTAATATGTGTTCGTTTACTAGGTTAAAATAAAGAGGTATGAATATAGGACAAGGAAATGTAGGCTGAAACATTCAAATTAATTCAATGTGGTTATCATTCCCGGATACAATAAGTTTCTTTGAAGGAGCAGGCCAGAAAATGGGTTAATTTATTCACCTGAACGCAGAGTACAAGTAAGCGTTAACCGTGTTATACAACTATTAATATGTGACGTAATGTATGACAGATAGTGACAAAAGTATATGAACCTATATAAAGAGACAGATAGTTTTTATAGTCTTCAAAACGGAATTTCACAAGTAATATTTGAGTTATCTGTTATACATACAGAGTTTTTGTTGTATATATAACAATTTTCTTTTTCGATAAACATAAAAATGGCAATTTATTAACTTCACCACGAAAACTTCACGCATACACTTTTTACGACATATTTGTGACAATCAGTAACGTGCGTAGACTCGATACATCATGTTATGTAAAATGTATAATATTCTATCTTGCCAAGAATATAATGATATTAAGCGACATACCACCGATAATTATTCATGGATAATTCATGATGCGTATGCTTGATGTTTAATATGAATAATAATCCGAAACCCCTGAAGTTCTGGCTTGTCAAGCACAGTGGAACTATGATAGTGAAATGTGCTATTGGTAAAAGATAGAGGTGTCACTACAAGATGATGCGTTGTATAAGAACATTAAAAATTGAAAATTAACTTCAACAAACACTGGTACATACAGAAATGTGTATTGTGGTTCTTCAGTAGAAACTTTTCATCTGATAGAAACATAAAAAAGGAAAGTCATTCTAACGATCGAAGAAAAATGCTAGGATAACCTTTGTCAATCGTGGAGAAAGCTACAGGCAACTGAAATGACATTGTGATTACCTCCTATACCTTTCTGTGTTGGATTGAACAAATGAGCGTTAACCCATTCGGCAATCCTCGAAAGAGCGCTAGCGTAACTTTCACGGAGTCCGCTTGGCGTTAAACTTGCATATTCGAAATGCATTTATATGCGAAACATGTATCAGATTTCGAGTACGTTGGACTGATCATCTAGACTGTGAAGAAGAATAAATAATCGACTTGGCTCAAGTCGGACTCTGCAGTCCATTTGGTTCAGACAGTCAGCTCGAATATATTCCATAAGCTCTGTAGTTCATTTGATTCGATCAGTCAAGATTAAGTATTCGGACTAAACTTCACAAGATGAGCAAAAGAAAGTAAGGAAGGTAAGTGACTATTGGTGTCGCGCTACTTGTCAATCATTAGTATTACCCAAGGCTGTTATATCGGTATTTGTTTTTACTGTAAATATTTAGCGTGAAATCAACCATGAACTAGCTGGCCTCTACACGTGTGGAAAACACTAAACCAACTAACGGACAAGTCTCTTCTTTTCTTTAGTCCAGTTCATGCTCCGATTTTTGTTGTCTTGCTTGTTCTTACTTCATCAGCCTATGTTTGTTTGTTTAGTTCACAACTCACGTAGAAGTATTTGAATTAACTATGAACTACTAGAGTTTAGTAGTAGTTCTGTCGTGGTTGTCAGTTGTCAGAAGTTATCTGAGCAAAGTTACGACCATGGTTTCCAGAAACTTCTTCATCTTTATAACTGTATCTGGTACATGTATTTATAAAAAAAAAAGTGTGGTTCAACATAAAACTGTCCAGCCAATGTCAGAGATAACTTCCTTATTGTTATTAATTATTATAAATGATGGTGTATAAAGTGGTACGAGGAAGGAAACGCTACAAGAAGTCAATTAGAGTATCATCCTGTTCCCTAACACAATTTCACCACAAACCAATACAAATTGTACCTTAACCTAACATAACGGCTTTTATATTCATGGAAAACAGTTTAGAATTTTCAAATTCTGTTTGTCTTCTCTCTAGATTTGAGAAGAGAACTTCAAGTACGCAGTTAATTTCTCGGAGGCTGAGAGAGACAAGGCCGTAAGGAGAAAAAGGCCATAGGAGAGGCAATGCGTCAAAAAACTGTTTACAAGAGCCTTGAGGAAGTCGTAGGGTAGTCTCGGTAGAGAGGTTTAAAGAAGTCGTTGAGGTTTGATGAGTGGAGTAGGGAAGATCTGAGAGCAGAAAGCAGAATGTGTCGAAGGGTAGAGAGAAAGTCGTGTATGTGTGTTGGGGATGGGGGTGGAAGTGGAATTCATGGTGAAGTTAGGAGTCGTGGAGAGGATTCAACGAGTGGGTGTTACAGAGAGGATTCAACGAATGGGTGTTACAGGAGGGAGTTTTAATAGTGGGTATTATAAATGAGAGTTTTAGAGTCGGTGTTACAGAGAGAAGTCTTAGAGCGGGTGTTACAGAGAGGAGTCTTAGAGTGGGGTCATAAACAGAGAAGCATAAAGTGTCGCAGGAGTGGTAGAGAGTAGAGATGAGTCACATGCCTTGTCAATTCAGCACCAAATATATGTTCATAATCTTTTAAGTATAGTGTGATTAATTGTACATTGGTATTAAAATTAAAAACGGAAATATGCAAAGGGTTTCATTTTAATCAGTTTGAATTTAATCAAATATAGCTAATAAAATATTGATGTCTGTGGGTGCCATTTTGTTTATCCGGTAAAATTTACAATAGAACTGTGTTTACTACAGAAAATCAATATTATCATCGTAGCCTTGAAGAAAGCCATATTACATCAGCATTTCTTACATCAATCGATTGAGAGCACTGACCCCGTGTTACAGTCGAACCAAGTATCGCCACGAGTTGACAGGGAATACAGGAATACTTTTACATTCCCTGATTACACAGGCCGGCCAGAAGTCTAGTATCACTGGCTATTGTAGGAGACGTAGTTCTTAACTCCCAAAGTAGCTTATGTTAGATATTATATGTGTGTCAGTGGGTAAGAAGGTCACGTGAATAAAATGATAGACTAAGTACAGACAGACTTTCTCTTTGATATAAAAAAAAACCACCATAACTAGTACAGAGGCTTGAACGGTTTCTTGTGTCAATTGGACTTCTTTCAATATTCCATTCATTTTTATACTTCACACATATTTATCTAAGAGTTGGCATTGGCTGTCATTTATATTCGGTCTACATATCGTGATTTATTTGCATGTGTACACACCATGGAATCATCTGATAATGGCATTATGCCGTATTGTTATATCTGGATCATTAAGATTCTGAAAGGTCATTGCGTCTAGACCTAACTACTATTAGATAAGAACAAGTTGTCCTCTTGTACTTCAGCATCCATGGCAGTCCGAGAATCTCCCATTGTGGACATGCTATTACTATTTTTATCTTAAAACGGAAGTGCGCATATGATTTTGGTTTCGTTGCCATTAGCCTTTATACACGCATTGAATATTGATGTTGTTATGCTAAATATTCCTGGTTGGCTATATTGAAGTGTACAACATATTATACGACTTGTGCAACATATTGCATCTGTATTATACAGATTTATTGATCGATACATTTATAGATGTCATTGAACTTAGAGTGCAAGAATCCGTTGTCCTATTTTCATGTCTCTTCTGCTATCCTATTATATAAGCCTTCAATCGTCACAGTGAAGTTATTTTTTTCTCATAACATCTTTATTCTAATCAGAACATCAAATAACAACATTAGTATTGTGTCTCTATACACTTCGTATCCTAATCGTCAACTAATGGCATTTTTTCTTTGTTATTTCAGGATCAAGTCTCAACCATAAAGAATACCGAAGTAACTGTACCGTAACCATCAACAGAACATCGTATTTTTGAAAGAGTGAAACACTCGGGCTAATTTGATTGAAATACCATGTTTTAAAAATAAATTATTTTTCCCCTGACATTTATGAGGGCATTTCATTTTAAAGGCACTTGTAATATTTTCACTTGAACGAATTTCAAGCAGCAAATCAGCTGTTTGAGCAAACTTCTCACGGACAGAACGTCGGTGGTCATGCTAACAGTTTTCTTATAATTTTTAGTAATTCCGTATTATTTAATGATTTTACGATTACTACATTATTTCTTGATGAGCATATAATTTTTTATGTGCCCTATAACAATATATTTGATGCCTCAAGTATTGTTATGGGGAACGATCATTATTTATAGATGAATAAGCAGTAACTAAAATCATTGAATGGTATTTTTCGCTACTCCTTATATTTGATCAAGACCAGAAATGATAGCTGTGGTCAGCTGATCTTTTAATGTTCCTAATGGCTAATCATTTAAAATAGGGTCCACGATGAAATGAAAACATGACAGGTTAACACTCCAAATTTCAATTAAATGCTGAAATATAACTGGGTGTCAAAACCAAAAAAACTGATAACAATTTTCATGTTTCACTGGCGTTACGCAGTTATAAATGTATATTTATGTTCGAAGTAAAAAGAGAGTTAAGGCAAAATGATCAAATTTCGATCTAAAAATGTTTTATTTTAATACTGAGTGTACGTATTGTTAACAGCTACACACAGATTCAGGGTCAATAGTCTATGTGATTTTAGCACTAAAATCAATTATAGAAACGTAAAATGATCTTTAATGGTCAATTACCACCAGCGGAGTATTGGAGAGAACAAAGAGTGGAATATAAATATACGGTCATATATAAACCTATAATTGTAATAAATTATAGTTGCCCTTTATCATATTATCAATATGACCACTTAATAATTGTTTTTATTTGATTGATTACATGAACACTTTTGTAACCGAGTGTTATGCCAGGAATTTCATGGTGTGATGTCTGTTCTTAGACAACGTTGAATAATAATATTTTTTCAAATGATCGTTACAAAATATGTGCCATATCCGGTTACTTCTTTTGCTTTTAGATAACTATTCGGTTGGAATGATGGAGATTGAATCTATGTCTTTTAAAGTGACTGCTTTGCAAGATAAGCTTAAGTACTTCTATACCCATCTTCACAATTTCTTTCAAATTTATTATTTATTACGAATTTCGTCTTTTACCTTAACTGCAATCGCCACTTTTCATTGGTATCGACACTCGATTGGTTTTGTTAACTATTTTTCTGCAAAAAAGACAGGATTTGTGTTAACAGGATATTTTTCTGTTTGTGACATTTCGTTGAACAGAATCTAGTTAATTATTTCAGGAGATATCTTAAACATACTATAGATGTTATGTAAGAAAAGACGATGATAATGATGAAGAAAAGGATATCATGTAATAAATCATATCTAAGATCTTAACAAGATCAGTGTCACGCTGATTGTTTGTTATGGTTGTATGTGGGGTGTCTTTGAGTTACTTAAACTGCGACTTAAACACAGATTACCTCGTAACTTTGCAGACTGGCCATATCATATCTGACTGTATTTTAACCTCCGTAAGGGATAATCTGTTTGTCCACAAGGAAAATAGATTGATAATCCATTCAAATTCGAGAAAACAGGTCTATAATTGTGTGAAATGTGAATGGCACTAAAATCACGTATATATTATGATAAGTCGAAGCTGAAAAATCAACGCATTTTACAACGCATTTTCCTTAAAGTCATTCCAGGATGATTGCAGAAAATCAGCGAAGATTGCAGCATTCAACAAGGACAAGTTATGATGCCCAACGCAATATGTAAAAAAAACAGTTATCACATCAATATAACAATATATATTTACTTTTAAAATAGCGCTCAATATAATACATCCGTTTGTGTATTATACAGATAAGAAAGTCTGTCAATATGTTTTTTTTTTTTTGCATGAGAATATTTTAAGGATATCCTGGAGGGCTTCTAAGAATTTGCGATAAAAAACGTTGCATTTTGTAAAAGTCGTGGCGCCAGCCTCTCGAGACTGGGGTTACAAAGAGTGGGTAGAATAACTCAGGACGGGGGGTGTCGAGGATGAATTCAAAACTCAGCAACTCTATGGAGGCGTTATGGTCGCAAGCCTCTCACGGGGCGTCTGCGAGGGTTCTCACAAGAAAGTTTTCGAAAAATTGAATTGATTTGGTGCATTCAAAGACATATTTTTGTCAAAAATGTCTTGCATGTATTTCTAAATTTGTTAAAAACTAAGTAAAGTTCAAACGAGGGTGCAAACCATTTTTCTACGGGATAAATTCCCTTCCCGTTTACGATATTTGTTATATTTCAATCTAGACACGTGATGAATGGTCATCAAACTAAATATCCAATCTTGAAATTCCAAAAATTCCCAATTGAATTGTGGCAGTCATCAAATTGGTTGGTTTTAAAGAAGATTTGAGTAAATGATTCAAAGATGGTCTTTGATTTATATAAACTTGAAGGATTTACGAGAAAAAGAAACTTATATTTACACAAGCATGTGGTCAACATATTGAACTCTTATACTGACCATTTTGACCATTTGAAATATGACAAACAGACGCATGGTGAGTGGAAGATCATGTAGG
The DNA here is from genome assembly GCF_000327385.1 of Lottia gigantea. Classification (NCBI taxonomy): domain Eukaryota; kingdom Metazoa; phylum Mollusca; class Gastropoda; family Lottiidae; genus Lottia; species Lottia gigantea. Next base: position 268,022 of record NW_008709815.1, on the reverse strand, counting down.
TAAAGATGTCTTTATTTGCAGGAACTTCAAGGCAGATAAATATTTCTGGTATTCATTTTATTCCCAACTGTGAAGAGGATTCTTAGGTTTAAATGTCAGCTTTTGTCTTCAAGAAATAAATGTAAAAGATTTAAAGTCAAGTCGATGTTGAATTATTAGAGATAAAAAGTCTGGAATCTGGATGTTGTACGTCAGACGACCAGATGTGACCGGCATCAGCTGATGGTCTTCACTTTAAACAGCTGGGTAGCAATAGAATTATTGAAAAAAACAATAGTGCGAGTCCTAAGAGAGGATAGAGTTACTGTTCCATTAACCGCCATGGAAAGTGAACATCGAGAATGTAACTGTCATATATCAATTTGTCTTGATTCTGTATCATTTACCACACAATATGACATCTTGAAATATCTGAAAACAGTTTCTGCCAGGAAGAAGATCCAAGAAAAGTCAGTATGGTACTATTCCCAGACTCGGATGGCATCAACCGTCGGAATTCTGAGATAAATAATAGGAAATGCCATGTGAACATTAATCGTGTGAAAATCATCAACATTTCAATGAATCAATCATAACTTGAACATCCCTTCTGATTTAAAATACTTTCAAAAAAAAATTCTAACATGGTTACACCTAGTTTACTGTCAGGCATTATATCCTATTATCTTAATATATGGATATTTTTGAAATAGTAATAGGTTAGCAGAGGTCTTTAACCTCTTACGTTTTTACTATCATACATCTGTCATCGACTTCTATGGTGAAATAATTCTCACAAACTTCAAACTTGAAACAGATATTGGACATCTTACGGTTTCTCATCTAACTTGAGTATGTCATCTATTTCCGTATAACTTTTATTTTCTTTATTTCGGTCTATTTAAGCCTTACAAATTAATTACTGCATGTGTTTTTATAATTGTCACTTGTGTTCTGTATTTTTTATAAATGTGTTATCTTAGACCAGTTTTACAATGTTTTTTAATGATAAGTTGCACATTAAGGTTGTAAATATTGGAATTCTACATCATACTTTGTATTTTAAAGGTATTAGGGATTGAAGAGACTTTTCTAACAAAAAATTATGGTTATGGAGGACATTGATAGCATCAATTTGCACCATTCAAATTCTCAGCCAAACATCTGTGGTTCCTGCAATTCCACAAAAATAAGTGTTTGATGACGCCATTTATCGCAAAATAATGCTTTATTAATGGAATTGTAGGACCTTACTGCAGACTTCTGATTGAAAATTGGAATGGTGTAAATTGATGCTATCAGTGTCCCAAACACACATACTGAATTCAAAAACCTTTTTACAATCCCTTTAAGGTCGATTTAAGTCTTCTAATGAATAGTTGGATTGGGAATTATTCAACAAGACAGACGAAACTTTCCAGACAATTTGACAATCACACATTCATCAGAAATAGGCCACATTTGATCAAGTTTACATCCGCATAGATCTGTCTAGCTGTCTAGTCAACAAGACGAAAAATCTCATCCATTTTTACACAGTTATTCGGATCAATATTTTCTCGGGGTATACACCAGATTTAAGCAGCTAGTATTCTCTTAACCTATTCAAATGGTTTTTCGTTTTGATATGATACAAACCTCTGGCACTTTTAATGTACCATTATGTTTTGAAGACAATGTGGAAACAAAGTTCTCCTAGACATAAAAAGGTCAAATCTTTATCAATTCTTAGATATAATCTAAAAACACAGAATGCAGATTTGACGCAGAAACGAGGAGATAGTTGATCGGCTTCACCTTTTAATGGTATTTTAAAAAAGGAATGTGTTGACATACTGTAACACAATACATTATTCTCTACCATTTCCTGCTGTCATAATCCGAAACACTGTACTTGCTATACACTTATGGGAGATTCTTGTCTATACCGTTATTAGCAAGCAAGACATAATTCAACTTTGTTCAGGAATAGATTGTGGTCGTTTTTTTTTTTTCATAGAGGTTTTTGGTATTTTATTATAAAAGATTCAAAAGGAATTTAATTTTCATTGATGTGTAATATTCATTGTCATGGCAACCGTCATATTTCATTATCTATTGATAGTCATGCTTCTGGTATTTGAGAGTCATACATATCAATTGATATTTCGTTGTTATTTTGATACTGCATAGTTGATATTTCATTTACATACAATACAATACCTAATATATACTATAAAACTTTGATACCAACATGTGAACGAAGTTTCGGACTCTCACATTCCTCGGGTTACATAACAGATGTACATAGTAAATAATTCTTGACTTAATTCTTACACTTTAACCATCTGGTAAATTAAAGGGATAGTTTAACATGTTCTTTGTGTGAGTCGCAGAATCAGTATTGAGCAATTCCAAAGCTACCAATCCTCACAGTTCCAATCCCAAGACGAATTATGACATTAAATGTGGATAATTGAAACTGGGAGCGGCAGGGCAGGACTGATTTACTAGATGGTCCAATATCATCTTGAATACCAATTTGAATGAAATAACAATTTGAAAGAGACCTCTTATCTTCAAAGAAATGTGTACCTTTCTAAATGCTGAAGTACAAAAATGCATGTAAAACTACAAAATCATCCTGATAACAGGTTTTCCATTACATATTTTTTTTTACTTATATACATAATGGTTCCTAAACTATCAGAGGTTAATGTCCTGGTACTATTACACCAGAAATGTCGATAACAAAACATAAGTTCCAAAGTGGGAAATTAACAAGAGCAACCATACATATAGTTAAATTTCTTTGTTTGATAACAAAAACATGTTTATCACAAGCACACACTCAATTGTAATTTGATAATTTCATTTCAAATTTTAACAAAGAGATAATTACATCACAATGTATAATTATTAAAGCTACAATATGTAGGATTTAAGAAGACAGAATTTATGCACTCGTTTGATTTCCCTCTGTTGTAACTCAAGTACAGAGTAGTAGATTGTTCAAATTACAATTCCAGATGTTGACTCCATATGTGTACTGACATATAGGATTGTTTCAAAGTCAAGATAAAAATGAAAATAGAAAAAAAGCATCATGAGGTATTGTGACTTTTAAAATGATTCTGAAATAACCCAAAATGCTCAAAGTTATACTTAGTTAAGACATTTAATAATACATAAAGATTATAAGTTAATAAATCAATGGTTTGAAATACAATAAGTTTAATATTTGAATGTCTTAAAGGGATTGTTAAGAGGTTTTTTAATTTTTTCATGTGTATTGGGTACACAATTAGAATAAATTTGCATCATTCCAATTTTCAATCAGATTCCTGCAATTCCACACAAACTAAGTGTTTGATGATGTCACTAATCGCGAAGGGCCTTATGTGCATATTTTCCATTAGCGACATCATCAAAAATTTCTTTAATGTGGAATTGCAGGAACCTGATTGAAAATTGGAATGGTGCAAATTGATCCTATCAATGTCCCCCATAAGAAAAAATAAAAAATAATAATAAACTTCTTTACATTCCTTTAAGAGAGGAAGAGGAAAAGAACTAATAAAATAATATGATAAACTATCAATTAAGACTAACTCAAGTCTGACTGTAGTATTTCATAATTATAATAGATCTCAAATTACTACCAATCATACAATGATTCATTCTAAAATATAAGTATTCAAATTATATAGGTAATTGGTACAAATTAGCTTGTCAAATTACAATAAGCACTTGCATCATTAAAAGTTTTTAATCATCCAATTTTGAGCTACAGCATCATAAAAACAATAAGGCATTAGAATTCAATGTAATTACAGATTTATAGTGAGATTCCTGACATATACTCTTCTTTTGAAAATAGACAAAAATAGAAAATCAGGAACTGATTTCTACTTTTTAATTCAATGAATACAATCAATTTGTGGTAGGTTTGGAGCTGAAGACAACAAATTAATCCTTTTGTGAAATTTTTCAGTAGTGTTCAGATCCCCTTCAAAATTTTCTGTCGCTTTCCAACTCCAAAAATTGGGGGCATAACTGCCTTTCAAACACAAGAATAGGGTGGATTTAGGATTCTATAAACAAAGCATCATGACATATTTTTATATTTCACTACTAGCAGATTATAATATCAATGCTGTAATCTTCTTTTCTGATCATTGCCAAAGATGATCAATTCGAAACCAAATATTGTATTTAGACTAAAAGACATTTGTGTATAATAATTAGGCTAATATTAAACTATTTAATAAAGTTAATATAATCAATGTGACTAGTAGTAATTTATCTTGATTAGTAATTAGTGGAAATTTATACTTAATTATCATTAAGAAATCTAATATCTTTAACTATATTACTAATTACTTTCATATAGTTTTTTTCTTCAGTATTGAAGACATTTATAATGAAATATTTTTTTCATTTTTTGTTCAATGCATGCGTTCACTTTTAACTCAATCACCATCAATCACTTTTAAATATTTGAATAATCACATTTGAAGGTGATTAAATAAAGTCTGTGTAAATATATTAACTAAAACTTTTTTGTTGAAAAATCAAGCAAACTGATATGTCACATTGTTTACAACTTTGAAACATTTCTAGTCAAATCATATAGCTTTCAATGGTGTCATAAATTGACAATGACATGATTTTATTGATAAACAATTTTAACAAATATAAAATAAGAATCTTACTTTAAAATATATCAATCAATATATTGTCCCTACATTATTATAATCCCAACCCCCTACCCCATCATTGAACTTAAATTACTTATTAATATTTTACCTTAAATTACTTCAAGATTGGTTTGACCCCTCCTATTCCCTAGGGAGGTGAACTGTCATTGATAATGATATAGTAACTAATTGATTTTCATCTATAACCCCCTACTTAGTGGTAATAATCAGCTATCAAACAAGTATAGTGTTCATATCTCAAGTTAACATTCATTATAGTAGTATAACAATAGTTGACAGATACAATGTCCAATTAAAATGTATGTTATTATTTTCATTGTAGTTCTTTATTACAATTCAAAACGATTAAGACAGTGAGAAGGCTCTCAAGGTATCAGTAAGAAAGTTGTTAGCTAATTAGAAGGCAAGAGTTTGAATATCTTCAAGCAAAACTCTCTAGCTATTGCCAGAGATTTCAAGGGGCAGTCGGAGAGAGTATCTAGTCAGTTGGATGGGACCTGTGTGCAACAGGCTGTGCCTGTTAAAGATCCTATGACAGTTGGTAATCAAAAAAGAAGCCTAATGTGCCCATAAAATTTCCCTCATTTCACACTGCATGGCAATTCAGTCTTTATAAGTGCAGACATAAAACTCCTATTCTATTTCAAGTATTGGCTTCCATATATCAGTACATATCCATAAAACTTAACATTTTATTTCGATACATACATAGATATATAGATAATGAAGCAAGTCTCATTCCCTTAAACCTCAAATTCCACTTCACAGATTTTTAAAAGTATTCAAAGTAATCAAGGTTTCAATTCATATCTTCATAGCAAAGCCTATTACTGTAAAATCATTACAAAACTCAAGAGGTGCTTTTATATCAAGTGTTCATCATTAAATAGTCATTTCTATAACAATTGATACATGTGTTTCTAAATATCTTTTTTAACTGTAGTTCCTATCTTAATAGATTCTTGAGAAAACTTCTAGTTCTAGACCACACATATATAGTTAGTTACTTATTAATCTTGGTATTTCAACACTGAACTCCTTGTTTTTTCATCAATACTAAGATAGTAGATAAAAGAGTTCTATTCCATACCATTCTGATGATTTGTCTTTAATGCACATCACATTCTTTACCTTGCTGTAAAATAAATTCTAGTATCTTCTCTAAAATGTTGCTTAAAAAGATTTGTTGTCTCTTTTGCTATAATATAATAATAATAAAATCTTTATTTGCATCATTTTACACCATTTCTGGTCAAAGGCAATACATAAAGTAACAAATACAATCACATGATAGAAATTAACAGCATCAAATACAAATTGACAATACAATAATACAATCACAAAGGACGACTAGATGATAAACTGACAATAACAAAATACAAAAAATAGTAATGTAGTATAATGATTCAACATTATAAATGTTTTGGGACAGCTATGTTTATCTATTATTATTTCAACATTACTAGTAAGTGGTCTTTCCCTATAGCTTAATAAGAAAGAGTAATCTTGTAAGTCAGTTGACCAGCAAATAGAAAGAAAAAAACTGATTTGTATACAATGAAATAAAGGGGGATTGGCTGACTTCAAAATAACTCAAATTTTTATCAAATTAAATTCCATTAACTGGGTAACTGAATGATTCGATAGTTATATCTCTTTACCAAAAACAAATCATTTTCAATATAGTTAGATTTATGTATCATTTATTTATATCATTGGAATAAAAAAAAAACTTTCTTTTTCAAGGTGGGGTTGTTTTTGTTCTGGACCCGCAGACAAAGTTCCATTCACCAATCAGAAAAATAAAAAAAATTGATTACAAGATTTCAGACAGTTCACCTTTAATCTATTTGTAAACATACAGTCTAACATTATTTGATCAAGGGAGGTCTTGTATATATAATTAGATATTTAATCATAACGAAACCTTAACACTAATTATAGAAGTGATAATAATATTAATCATTGATAAACTATGATTATAAATAACATAAAGTAAATAAACACTATCATTTTGAATAATATACACACTTACAGATCAAATGTTTAAAGGGAATTTTGGAGGTTTTCTAAATTTTTGATGTGAAATGGGGACACTGATGGCATCAATTCGCACCATATCGATTTTCAATTGGTCGTCTGTGTTCCTGCATTTCCACTAAAAGTAAGTGTTTGATGGCATCACTAATTGCAAAATATGTCTTTTCACATAAGGACTTTGTGATGTGATGCAACATCATAAAACGCTTAGATTTAGTGGAATTGCAGGAACTACAGATGTCTGATTGAAAATGTCACTGAATCTGAACATGAATGCTTCAACAGTTTAAGTTTTTCATCACATCCGAACGAACTACATCACTGGCGGCTAGACACAGGGTTGAAATATCAGTAGGGTTATGGTGGCCTTCATTCGGATTGAATCCTGGACCTTAACATTAAGGAGCGAGTGCATTGCTCTCAAAAATGCCGTCTGGTAATGTCATGCCTAATGCAAAACATGCCTTTTTTATTCTTGAATATCAAGACATTGGAAATTCTCGTTCATTGTAGAAAACAATGATGACCTTGACTTTCTTCACCCCTAAAATTAATAACCATTGACACTACTTTTAAATGGTATCTTTGTAGTACCTTCCTTACTTTTCTTAAGTGTTGAAAATCATATCACATCCTTCAATCTTCAAACTTCATGACTCCTTCATGGCTCATTTCAGCTCTAGAAAATAAAGAATATAACAATATAGCCATTTTATCAAAGTTAATGAGAATCAGATCAGAAAGATAAGTTTTAGATTGTCAGTTACCTAGTGATATTATCTTACATAATTCTTTAGTAGAAATTCAGAGTTCAACACAAATAGTTCCTCAGAATGTTCTAAACTAAGTTAGTCATTTTGAAAGAATTCTCACAAAAGGTCAGCGACCACAATTTTGAATATGTTTAACCCAAATAGTCCAGTTTAGTACAAATTATAATATAAGTACTTATACCGTAGTCAATGACATTTATGTTGGTTATATTTGACACTAGTAAAGTGATTAGTAATGTTAGGTATCAATAAGTATTTAAGTAATCATAATAATTGTCATGGTCATATCAAACACAATAATCAATTAAAGTAATAACATAGACAAAATATACCAGACAAACCATGTATTTTGGTATTTGAAGAGATCAGCATGGAAATACCAGTTTACTTTCATTGATGGACTAGATCCCATTGAAGCTTCTAACACTTGAATCCCCAGCTGATTGGATACTTTGTTATACTCCTGCCCCCTTGGGCAATAAAAAATAAAAATTTATTTTGATTTCACTGCCAATATCATGTTAAATGTATTCTCAGACTTTCCACCATGACTCTAAATCTGAAGAGGGACATTATGACACACATAATTATGCTCCCTCCCAACCCCCGTCCTCAATGAAAGCCACCACATACTCCTTAATCTTGTACAGCTGATAGAAAGAGGACCTTTACAATCATCAGTAACTCCACAAATTGTCTTTAACTAAAATATCTATTTTATTCAGACCTTAGCCAGTGCTTTACAAATGCCCTTAAAACTGCTATACTACTACTGACATTTATTAAATATAAAAGTGAAATTAGACAAATATATTTCTTTAAAGTATTTTAAATTATATGTGCTCAATGACTTAACTTAAATTTAATCATCTGTAGAAACACCTGTCATTATAAACTATAAATATATATTTACAATAAGACAGATGACTTGTTCATATATTGTGTGCAAATTACCAACCAAATATAAAAACTTTTCTTTATAAATTTATAGTAAAATCTACATCTGTCATCTGACTTTTGATAATACTTCACTATCATAAAATTTAAATATCATCAAACAATATTTGAAAGAGAAATTCATAAAACTACTTTTTTTTACTATCAATTTTAAATAAGCACCTGTTTTTACATCGTTGAACCACAACTGATATCAACTAATATAATGAAATGATAACAAAGCTTGTATAAAAATATCATTAGAACAGTGCCCTAGTTATAAATTTATAAATACAATAGCAATACTTCTTTTTAATAATTTATACTTAGAATAACCCTAATAATGATCAATCCTTCTCTAGTATTTTGACATATTTTACTTACAGTTAGCATTTTAAACTCTACTCACTGTCAACAATTTGGGCATGACCTTGCTGACTGTCAAGTATTTTGGTCATGACCTTGCTGACTGTCAAGTATTTTGGGCACAACCTTGCTTACTGTCAAGTATTTTGGCATGAACTTACTGTCAAGTAATTACACATGACCTTGCTGACTGTCAACTGTTTACACATGACCTTGCTGACTGTCCAGTAATTACACATGTCCTTCCTGTCTGTCAACTGTTTACACATGACCTTGCTGACTGTTAACTGTTTACACATGACCTTCCTAACTGTCAACTGTTTACACATGATCTTTAAGTGATTAAAATGACCTTGCTCACTGTCACTGATTGATAGGACTCATTGTCAACTTATTGACAGGACCTTGCTCACTGTCAACTGTTTACAGATTGTCAACTTATTGACAGGACCTTGCTCACTGTCAACTGTTTACAGATGATATGTCCTTTCTCTCTGCACCAGTATGTTACCACGTAATAACAATTTTGGACCAAGATTTTAAGGTGCTTTGTCTATTTTATTCAGAATCAATTTTCTTCACTTACTATGCTATAATACCACAATTTTTGGGACCATGTGTGAGGTATATTGGCCTGAAATCAAAACATAATTCAAAGTGACATCTATACAAGATTAAATTGGTTCATTTACTAAGTTTATATTCAACAATATACCTCAAAACACACAAACTCAATATTTCAAACACAAAGCTGATTACCATCTTTCCCCACTTAACTCTTAATCGATAAATAAGTATCAACTTCTATGTATACATTGTATAAACCATATATAGGTATTTATATAATCATATATACTATCAACTATTTATACACTCTGACTAGTGACTATCCAATAGAAAAAAGGTACTTAAAACACCTTGACCTAGCATGACCTGCCCTGACCTAAACACATTTTACATAGGTCGCTAGTTACACTGACCTGAATGCTAGCCAGAATAATAATTAATATTTCAGGTTTTCACTAGTTTAGTATACTAGAACCTACTAGAATAGACTATCAGTCTAGGCCATTAGCCAGAAACTGGGTAGAAAGATACCAAAATAACTTAGATATGGTGTGAAAAAATCTTTGTGAAAGTAGTGTGGTATGTAATAGAGCTGTTACTTTTAACAACTCACTATATATTATGTCAAACTATATCATACTAGTATGCCAAAATATCATCAATTGGCTTCAGATTCTATCAATCTCAAACCATTAGTAAAGACAAATACAAAAAAGCTTTTACTTTATGGTTTTGTCTATTTCAAGGAAGGTTTCAGACCAACCAAAGATGTTATTATAATAATTCATTGCATAAATTACACCACAAGTGGACCAAGCAATACAAAAGACAAAACAAACAAAAGACAAAACACAATAATGGGGGTGAGGACAAAATACAAAAGTTGTAAAATACTATTACAATACATAAAAATACGAAATTTGCTATGAATTTTGATGACCAGGACAACCATTGCAAATATACCTAATGTCTTATCAAAAAATATTTCGCAATCCAATTTTTATCAAAGAGATTTTTCCAGATTAAATAAGTTTAGTACTCTTATCTAACCTTGACTATGTAGGCTGAATATTTCACAATTCTGATGTAATATGACAAGAGAGAGCAATATACAGAATAAGTTATATAATGATGCTACACAAGAGGATATCATTGAAATTAACCTTGTCTGATGTAAGAATTATAGAGTGAATTGAATTGAACAAGACAATATTAGTTTGAATATGTGTTTGGGTAAAAATATTCAAATTTCATCAATACCATCTAACCAATCCGTCCTTGGAAAGAAGGAAAAAACAAAAAAAAAAAAACACCAATTCAGTCTGCTGGTCCTTGGATAAAATGTTTGGCCTTAGCTTTGCACTATCCTGTACCCTTTTAATGCTGGATCATCTGCAATAACGAAGAAGGCTGATATATTCACCAGACTTTCATGCACCAACTAAAATTGGAATCCACAACCACCATTTTTTCAACATAACCAAGGAACTGACATAGAAATATATGTATTAGGTAAAGAGATGGAAGATGATCATATACCTACAAAATACATCCCTAATATATCTATTAGTGTTTAAAATGCATAAAATAAAAAAGATAGCCATTCATAAAATGAAAATATTTCAATTGCTAAAAAAATTATAGCTGTTGTTATCTGCGTAGGTAGGCAAATCAATTCTCTCTATTTAGTGGAGCGGTAAATTATTCTATGCACACGTGTTGTGAATGAAATCTGTATTGCAATAATAATGTTCAGTTATCTATACCTAAGCTAGATTTATAAAATAATGTCAATAAAATTTGTTCTCTCAATGACCTCACTAAATATCGCAAATACAGAGATAGTCTTGTGAATATATTCATAAAGGGTCCTCACACCATAGCAATTACGAGTTGCCGATGGTTGCGAAGTGGTCATGAGTAGGCCTGCAAAAACACAACTCACAATTCAGTTGATGAGTGTTGCGTTCGAAACTTATACCCAACTGGTGATCACTGTGGTGTGTGTGCCCCTTGAGGTGATGTTATCTGAACCTATTCTCATAACCTTTTAAATGTACAAAAATAGCAACCCTTTAAACAAGTAAATTCAATTTTATCATAGTGTTTAGAGAGACTAAAACAAGCACTCTCTTTCAATCTATTTGAATTATGTAATGATATAATTAAAGAGATTAGATTCATTAAACAAAATCTCATGATAATTTTTCAATCGTTTACCAGAAGTTTCATGTCATTAAGTCCAAAGTTGACAAATTTGTTGAAGAATATGTAATTGTCACTCTTTCCAAATTATCATATCTATTCCTTGAACTTATTTGCCCAGATTGCTAATACCACCTACAACTGTAAAGCAACATTCTATCAGAATAGGGTAATCTAAATAATGCAAATTTAACACAGTGAATTTGATAGACTTAACCACTTTAAAAGATGTGCTGTGACAGACTAGTACAAATTGTTTAAACAAGATAGTTTGAATGACTTTAACTAGTATTGTCTAACATGTTGTACAACAAAATAAACAAACTTCATTAGTAAATACTCAAACTTTTTACTTTTTGTCAGACATGTTTGATCAAGCTTCAAATTTTCTCTTCTTTCACACCTTTACATTCCTTAAAACTCTTTATTTTATATTTTAAGACAACTTTTTACTTTTTAATTTTTCACTTAAAGGGACAGGTGTGCCATTTTGGGGTTGATTTTAGTCTAGAATACATGTAAGTAGTCTTCAGAAGTACTAGAAATGTATGAAAATCACATAATTCCTTTAAAAATACTTCAAACTAGGAATTTTACTTACTATTTCTTTTCATGTCTTTTTAATATATCACAGAGTATCTTAAATTGAAGAGTTGTCATTTCAACATTCAAATGCAGATAATCCTGGACATATATGGATTTGAAAGCTATGAGCACTATTACTGATTAGCTCAGCTAAAAAAAATCCAGTTTCTGAGACTAAAGTATGATTGGTCAAAAAATGGCATATCTGTTCCTTTAAAATAAGTCTAGAAAAGCAAAACTGGAGTAAATTCTGAAACTTGGGGAAAAGAGATTTCTTCTAAAATCTTAAAATTCATTCCTATAGTAAACTATTAACTAACTATACTGTAAATATCAAATTAGACCTGCAGTCAAATTACCTTAGTATAGAATGTAATATACAGAAGTATTATGAGGAAACAAAGGATATCAGCCATGAAATTAAAAACACATGTTTGATTTTATTGAGAAAATTGATCAATAAATGCAGCTGCTATGGTCTTTAAAATATTGAAATTAGATTTGTCTTTCTTGTATTCTAAAGAATTAACACCCAAGTGGGAGTGAATCCATGCAACAATAAAATCATTAAAAGGTATTTAGACTTTTTCTGTACTGTATGCTTGAACATAGTGACATGGAGTCAAATATGCTGGTGTTCCGTTCTTGTTTATCTTTAATTTTCAGTCCATTCCATGGCAATAACTGTAAATGTTATATGGGTTATCAATAGTTATTTGTTTTAATTTGACATGTTTTGTCTTCCTGTGATCAAATATGAACAGAAAAAGTTCTACTTTTGAAATTCTCAGAGGAGAAATTGCTCGAACAATAATGCCATGGGCATATTGGTTTATTGTTAAACCAAAAACTGCTACTCCCCTGTGATGAAGTTACAGATGAACTAACAAACCCATAGGAGTGATCTACATACCATTTTTCAATCATTTCATTAGTCCGTTACATGCAGCAGATCTTGCTTTTCATATATTTATCAGATAATCCACAATTTTTGACATGTTAAGTAGCTTGAGAATCTGAAATATCAAAAAAACAAAAATATTCTACAATAATTTCGAGTCAATTAAGAAAAGATATTGGTAGTATAAAAACATATTATGTAACATTAGAGTTGAATATTTTCAATGAAAGTTCAAATGTAATGAACATCAGATGTGATCTAATTCTGTTAATATACCAGAACTCTGATAAATTACAGCATTAACTGCACCAATTTACTCTCTCTGTATTTCTCACAGCAATAGAATCAAATTATCTCAGTGGGGTACAACAGGGGGAGGTTTTGCAGCCTTGATTATTATCACATTTTAACAACATTCTACACAAAATTCTTCAAGTTGTTATCAGAGTCAGGAGTAATGGATTTTAATCAAGATATGTTAATGGTAAATTTCATATTCTATATACTCTGCTATGATATATAAATGTGAATCAATTTTCTAGCATGAGTTTAACTGATTATAGGTAGGAAGTAGATATAATCTAGTTAATGACAGTTTCAGAAAAGCTCAAGAAGAGATGACTTACTGTTTGGAATAAGTTGAAACTGAGAATTATCAGATAAGTCAAAGTCAAGGGAGTAACCAGTTTTTAATGAGGAAATAGAATCTTGCATTAAAAAGATCTGCACATTTATCAGCTGACAAGGAGGTTGTTGAATTTTGTTCAAATAGGCATTAAACCATACTTGTTTACATTCATATTAACTGACAAAAATCTTTTGGTGACATAAATTCTACAGCATGTATTGGTTGTACATGCCAAATTCTATGATCAAAATGCTTCAAGTCTGAATGATGATGCCCTTTTTTTTTGCTCAACTAAAGGGCCCATTGGCTTATTTCTTTAAAAAAAAATGATGAAGAAAGCTTTGTTTGGTGGCTTATAAACATGGCTATTAACCACAACAAAATGTTTCAAATAGAGTTTTAGATAAGATTCGGAAAAAAATTATCAAGAGATTACACTAGTACATCAATATTTTATGAATAAAAAAAACTATAGAGTCAATGACCTTTAATACTAATATCAAAAAGGCTAGGCTGGGAGTTTTGACCAATAGTTCACCTGTAAAGTGAGCCACTTTTCACCTGTAGTAGATCTACAAGTTAACTCATATGGTACCAACTACTTGGTAGGCCACTTTCGACCATGTACTCCACTCTTAACACCTCTTACTGCTAGTTCACAAGTCAACAAATTAAGAGATAATTGAATAGTTTGATCTAGTGTCAAACCAGATTTTGGTTGAGAAATTTATCACATTTGCTACAATTTATTTCATTTATTTATATTAAAACCTGCCTCACATGAAGAGTGTTTTCTATCAACTTGGTGTGGTACTTCTCTATGTAAATAAACCCAACAGACGTATATTTTATAAATGAACCAGATTTAAATTCCATTATTTTTTATCACCAAACTAACAAAAAATTTCCTGGTATTATTAATTCAATAACAGATACTTATCAAAATAACTCTTCAGGTCAATTTCAGATCTCAGTTTATGTTAGTGTCCTTGTTGAACAAAACAATTATTTCAAGCTAGTATTTTCATAATAACTTATTGTCTCCATATCAAAGTTTTTTTTTACAATCTTTAAAATAATGGGAAGTAAAATTAATCCACACAAAAAAAATTCTTATATTCATCGGATATTTAAAGGGACTCGTGCACCATTTTTTTTACCAATCATACTTTAGAAACAGAATCAGTAATAGTGTTTACAGGTCATCATCAAAATATGAACCTTCAAATCCATGTGTGTTGAGAATTATCTGTGTTTGAAAGTTAAAATGATGACTCGTCGATTTAAGATACTCTGTGATAAATAGAAAAGACATTTTAGAAATGGTGAGTAAAATTCCTAGTGTGAAGTATTTTTAGAGGAATTATGTGATTATCGTACAATTTCTAGTACTTCTGAAGACTATTTACATATATTCAAGACTAAAACCAACCACCCAAAATAACCCACTTGTCCTTTTAATATGTTTTAATAAGGCAACTGATGAAATTCATTACGGGAAAGTGCAGCAAGGTGACATTATTTAAATAAGATGGAGGCTTAACCGACAATAAGTTTGGAAACAGCTTATAAAAACAAGCCACACAATCGTGTGAATTATCTTAATTTAGAATAATTATATCTAAATAAGATTTTAACCCATATGACCTTCTCCACCGCAGTTAAGCATCTCAAAATAGACAATAGAATTAGGAATCAATTTTAAGACAATCATGTAAGAGGGAAACATCTGTGACCAATTCTATTAAGTTTTTTATGTGTCATGGTTAAAGTTATCATCAACTATTTAAAGAAGGTGTTAAGTTGAAATGAAGTCTTTTGTTATGGAAATAGGAAGTTGGATGCTAGAAGTATGATCACAATGATTGACTGTGTGCGAGACTGATTGGAAATGAAGGTAACAGCTGAAGTGTCAATGCACCTGATGAACATATAGGAATAGGATGTGTAGAGTATGTGATAGGTACAACCTGGACTATAATCTAATTGATCAGACTAATAACACTACATCCAGGTGTGACCATAATCCCTTTATTTATCAAATCCCATTATCCTCACTCAAAATTTAATCAAGATTTCATTAACCAGTAGCTGTTTCCATGAATGACATTGATTAAATATGCAACAACATCTTGCAGATATTAGTGCTAGGTGTTATAGAAGATACTTTCCTATAGAAGCACTGGCCAAGGTCACAAGAAGAGATTATACTTCTTTTACACATCAATGATCAATTTTAGTACGGGTAATAAGATTAAATTGAAATGTTCTTTGCTGCATGCAGAGAGAAATAACAGCAATGTAAATTCTGGATATTAGTGTGAAATTCTCCAAGCCCTGAGATTAACTCTAAGACCCTACTTTGAAATTCTATCTCTGACAATGAATGAAAACGTGGAACTGAAATAGGTCCATGACACATTCAATAAATTATACATGGTCATTAACTTTCAGACAGACACAGAGTTTAAAAAATAATTAAATTACAATCAATACTGCTAATTAAATAAACAATTACTTATTTTCAACTATACTAACAGATAATTAGTGAGTGAGGTCTACCATCTAACTCACTACACAACATCTAAAACCTTTTAAATCTGTCTACAAGTCATTAAACTCTCTTATCATTACAATATTTCTCCTCCTGGTATTTCAAAACTCATTTTCTTCTATTAGTTTTTCAACAAATTGATGGTGCATGTTGGCATCATTGATGATTTTAACTTCTGGTTTCTGAGAATTGTCAGAATTTAATACCAGAAACTTTATGATTGGCACTACCCACAATAAAATTATAAATGAATTTATATTTGACCTGTCAAGTTATTTTGAAAGTTATAATACTAATAAGTTATGTACATGTAGACTATGTTAAAAACACCATCCATTTTAAGCCAGACATCATCTTTTAAAACAAACATCAACTATCACTGTCTCTACTCACTAAGCTACTGACCAATTACAATCTAAGGTCTTCTGCTTGTCAGACAAGTTAGAGACTCACACTTTCAGTTTCATTAAATGATCTTATTTGATTTGAGGATGATATTGCAGTTGATTTGAGTTTTGGAATGTCATGCTTTTCAACAGCAAACGTGTGAAGCACCAAATAGTTTCTCAGAAGACCACCTGGTAATCAGGATCCATGAGAACATAATTTATTATCTTTGAGCTGCTTGCTAACCTTGGGCTCTTTAAATAAGTGTTTCAGTGATGCAAGGTTGATGTCCTAACAGTTGTAACAACTGAGGCCCTGTGTTCTATAAGCTGCAAGATAAAGATCCCTTGATAGATGGAATTAAAGGAGTAGCAAGGCTAATGCATCTGTCCAGGCAAAATTCAGAATTATTTAATAAATTTAAATTAGGCATTATTAAGTATGGAGCAAACGTCAACTTATATTTTTCATACAGGCCACCTTTCAAAGAAAGAAGAAACCTCTACATACAAGCATTTCTCATTCAGCACTTGATCTAGAGCCAAACCAATGGTGTAAAGATTGCCACTTTGACATAAATTCAGAAAGAATGATATCAAAGAGAGATTGACAATTATCAATACATGTAATAACCACAATTGACAATATTCAATACAACTGCCTAGAAATTTATCCACTTGACTGATATACATTATAATATCTATTGAATAATACATTTATTGAAGAATTTTTAAAATAATCTTTTCTTAGAAAAATTTATCAATATAATTTTCTGCACTGTGAATCATTGTAAAAGAAGATCTCTATTAAAGAAACTAGGCGTGTTTCAGCATAGCAGGGGTCATTTTACACCATTCTACTTGTTAACAGTACATAGAAAATAAAAATATAAACCCTGCAGAGCATAAACATTGTCCATCTTAATGTGGCAATTAATAAATTAGTACGCCTGATTTATTACACAGTGACTGCTATAGTCATGTGCATGTATTTTGTTAAAGGATTAGCTACTTTTAGATAAGTAAAAGGATTTCAATTGACCAACCCAGTCCCCCACCTTCCACAAAACCTTCTTTATATTAACTATCATGGAGGTTTGCTTATTTCCATCAGTTTCTATTAAACCCTACTAATATCCACCTATCAGGCAATATGCCTATTATGATCTAAGCCTTCACAGCAGTAGATTATTAGTTACTGTACAAATTAAAATCATAATATATCATTAAAATTTATTGTCTTGCACTTTAAATGTGATTAAATTAAACCAGGTATATAATCTAATGGACCAACGTCTATCAGAAAATATTATATTGTGCATCCAAAACAGCTGTTTATTCAGTGCATATGAAGAACATAACATCTTTATATTTTACTATTTTTTGACATAAGAGGGAACTATTATTATAATCTCTTTTTTTAACATTGCCTTCAAAAAGTGTCAGAGCAAGTGCTTTTATATTGTGTGGTTGAACAGAAATGATGTGTGTCATACAAGCCGGTGTCTTATTTGTTTGAAATTCAGCAGTCAATTCAATATGTTACACAATAACTCTAGACAACAAAAGCTATTTTGAAAACAAATTCTTAGTTCAAGTTCAACCACCACTACAGTTGAACTACTACGCCATTTTTTTCTATGAGTTTCAAGTAGCATCTACCACGTCATCCTTTCACTGGGCCCGTTTAACTCTACTGACAATAAAACACCAACAATAAATCCTGAATTATAAGAATGGTGACAGTTTTTAGTATCAGTCGCCAATTATTTCCATAATCAATGACTATAATAGATGTAATTTTCAAGGCTATCATTTGAAGTAAATTGACAATAAAGTATGAAAGTGAGATAAAGGTGTCAGAGATTTAGAGAGTCAAAGTAAATGACATAACCTACTGATATTAAACTGACAATGATAAATAGTATTAATACTAGTAATAATACTATTAATGATTTGTTAATAATCAATTATTAATCTATTACCTCCCTTTACTAACCATTAATTACCATCCGTGTCACCTCGTAAAACCAACAAATTAACAGGCCATGACCTTAAACTTGGCACAAATTTAAATCAATTGTCAAACTATTTTGAAATGTAAATTACTCTATTTTTAGGGTAGATGCTCGATCAATTTTCCCTTGATCTAATTCTTGATGAGTTGAAATTATTTGTCAAGCTTTCTTTTCATTGACTCTTGCCTTTGTAATACACAAAATCAGTGTAAAAAGTGAAATAACCTAGAGAGAAGGTAAAATAAAGGTTGTATGAACAGCTTGTGGAGAATCCTAGCATTACGTAGGTGGAACGGAAACCACATTTGTCAGTAATAGTTATTACTATGATAATGCATCTTTTTAGATGTTTAATTAGTATGGTGTCACAGATGTTACCTGTATTAGCATTGATATCTATCTACTATTAATTATAGAATTACATTAACACTAAAATTAAATCTTCATTAATTTTCATTGTAAAATATAGTCACTTTAGACTGTTGATTCTATAAATAATTAGAGGTATATATAGTTGTTTCTTCATTCATATCTAATAAACTAGATCTGTATGGGTCTCGCATCTTCACAATGTCAAACTATTACAAACTTCATACCTATATCTGCAACAGCCACTATTCTTGTATCATGGAATGCTGAATTTTGACTGGATTGTGTGCCAGCAAATACAGCCAATCACAGCTCTTGACAGAAAGGCTGTAAACATCATGATTTTGTGTTCACAGACTTTCGGTCGAAGCCTTTGATTAACTGCATTCACTCGCATACAATGGTATTGTTTCATTTACAAACTTCAATGATACAAGAAAGGTGACTTTTGCAGTTCAAGGTATAAGTACTAAGTTAGTAATAGCTTGTCATTTACAAGATGGGGTACTGAATAAACCATCCTCAGCAGGACAGCCAAAAGAGCTAAATGTCCGAATCTAAATACAGTTTATCTGTTATATAGACACAGCTTTATGGAATAACAATCACTGGTTAAAGTTTTATGCAACGTTTCGACGTGTTTCCCCCGTCGTTCTAAGGCACACAAACTTTAACCAGTGATTGTTGTTCCATAAAGCTGTGTCTATATAACGCCATTCAAAGAGTTTATCTGATAGTTATTTTAAAATAGACAATTATCAATTGTGTCATATGTTTTTAAATAAAATTGTAGACACAAGATGATCTTGCCTACATTTTGAGAAAATATCTGTACAAAATGTGCTTTGAAGTGAAAGTTCAATGACTTGAAAGAATAAGATTTTGAAATTATCAAATACCAAATCAGCACATGACAGAATACTTGGTTAATTGTTTAAGATCAGAAAGGCATCTTTTTCAAGATAAAAAGAAATATTTCTTGTTGAAACTAGTCTCTTTCAAGTGTAAATGATGTTTAATTATGGGGATTGATATCTCCAGAAATCTTGTCAAAGTTAAATTGATACTTCAATCTTATGATGTATTAAAATAACTGATAAAAATCTACTGTCCTGATACAACGAGTTACAACCATAATACCTTGGTGGTCGAATCACAGATTACATTACACTTTATTTTATAACTAAAGAGATTATTACCCAAATTTCCAAGAAAATTATGATTAAACACACTTGACATTTAGAAGTCACAAAAGCGTGACAACTTGGTCACTTTATAACTGTAGCTCTTTGACCGTTGAAGCATTTGATGTATATGTAGAAAACAGGACAAAAGGTTCCATTCTAGACAAGTGTCCCTGACCTAGAAGATCAATGGTGAGCAAGAGGTTAATGAATTCTTTAAGGTGTGACATGGGTTACTGTGACAACTCAGTTTTTAGGCTGACATCAAAATCAGTAAGAGCGACCTACCCGTGAATAGCCCCTTCTGACCTTTAATTCTATAACAATACTTTGAAAAGGTCCTACACATTCTTCCTTGACTACTAAATTAGTCAACTTTGACAGAGGGGCTGAGACTGCACAGGGAATCCTTTACTTTAAAGTGAGACTATGTTGGAAAGAAAGTGTATTTATTTCTAAGTTCATGAAGAGCTTCAGGCTATTCTGTGTAAATTTTGTTAATAGATAAATTTCTGAGCAATAAAATATGTTGTGTTGAATATTGAAAAGAAATTTTAACATCTTGTGAACAGACAGGTCCCATCCTTGATTTACAAAATACTCTTAAAATGTAGGACAGGGAGAGAAAAAGGCCGTGGAATGAAGAGTTTGAACATTGAATAGATATATAAACAGTCAAACACCACACTTCAAGTTGACGAAGTCTTAAAAAGACCATTAGCCCCTTTATATCTTCTTAAAATGGGAGAAAAAGCCAGCTATTATCTCTTGTACAAGATCGTATTTTAATATTTATTTGAATATACTTATTTGAATAAATAGAACAAGGTTCAGAAAGTGCAAAGAAACTGATGGGGCTTCTATGTCATTCATTGTTAAATATAAAACTGTAAAAGCTGACAATTGGATGAGTTTGTCAAGTCAAATTTGACAAAAAAAAGGACAATTCCAAATCAAGTTGGCATTCAGTACTCTTGCACCTGTCCCCCACCCCTCATAACAAAAGTATATTAGAAGAGAATATCTGATGAATTATGAAAGATATAGTAATATAAAAATGATGAATAATGTAACAGAAATGACAAGAGATGTCATCTTTTATCTTTCATTACATAAACTTATAAATTCTACAGTGCCTTTTTTTCTTATTAAATAAAAGCTGAAACAGTTTGTACTGTTTACCAGTGGACAATCCCACAACAAGTATAATGGTTTGTAAGCCTGTAGAAGTTTTGGAAAACTTGGATTACATTCTCAAAGACACACCAAGATCACCAACCTAATGTCGGATATCGCTAAAAGCATATTTAAATCTTTGTGAAATTCGCTAAATAGAGTATATTTTCTGTTGATTTAAATTGATTAATGTATTGTATCTTGAGGACAAAAGAACAATATGTGGTATTGGGTTTACATAATTGATGATAATGTATCATATTGAATAATGATCAATCTATTGAGTCATGGTCACTTGATACATCCAAAACACAGTGCCATGGTAGCCAAAAGCTCATAAATGCAATTGGTTATTTAGTTTTTAAGATATTTGTAAATGAAATCATATAAGATGATCAGACAATAATAATAATTTACAATATCACAGGACAATATGGTACATCAAAAAATAACTATAGATCAATAAATATTGATTGAATTAAAGAATGAGGTTAAATATTTATAAATAATCTTTGACATTACAATATAGAAACTATAGAAAACTCTTTTTATTGATATTCTCTTGTCCTACATTCAACTTAAATAGGACATTTAACTTCTAGTAACTAGGGAGTTGAACCAGGTGTCAACCTTAAACACCACAAATTATCCATAAAACACGTTTTTAACCCAGAAAGCAGAAAACTTTAATGTAAATTTTAGCGTTGACTTCGATTGTTCAGTCTATTTAATATTGACTTGACCAGTCAGCGAGTGTCTGTAAGTTGAAAAGGTGCACCACACCTTATCAATCTAGTGAGAAATCGGCCCCTTAGTTTGAATACACTCTCAATCATACGCCTCTTAATCCTTAAAATAATGTTTCCCCTTTTACTTTATAGTTGACAGAATTCACTGGCAGTATGAAAAGATAACTTGATTTGAACAATAATGACTATCAATAATGATTTATTTATAAGGAGATAAAAAGATCACTTCAACACACCAAAAAGGTTAAAATGAATATAAAAGGTTTATGGATAAAGGTGTGAAATGATAGATATTGATTCACATGATTAATATTCAAGTCAGGTGTGACTAATATTCAAAATAAACATAATAGTAATACTTGACTTTTTCAGGAAATAATAAATACTTAATACTATTTACTTTATTTCATCAATTATAGATGATAGTTGATGTGTATAAACCCTTAGTAGAGCCCCACACCTCTATCATTTCTTTAGGCAGTGAAATAAATTCAGTCTGTGACAGCCCTTTCTACTAGAAACTCCTTCTTACATTAAAAGGACTGATGACCAAAGACAGACTTGAGGTCTTCCACTCAAATTTTACAACCTTCAATATCCAAGATCTTAATGGTGGCTCAATGATCAGTTGGTAGAATGTACTGTTGATCATCTTTAAAAAACAATAAACATACAGACAAACTTGCAGATTTAAAGAAGGGTAACTCACTCTACAAAGTTTGTACAGACAATTTTAACTTCCAATTGACAGGTCAAGAGAAATGAAGAATAAATATATTTGTAAGATGTTCAATGCCCAAATAATGTCCATTCTATATTTACTATGATATAAGATTAAAATCTCTTTCATGTATTTAACTCATTAAAGAATTGTTTGGAGATTACATACAGGACAACACACCCTGTTCAGATACTGACTAGGGGCAACAAACTAGACTCCACAATGTTTTCATATTGATGAAAGTAATTAAAGGCAGACTGAGAAATGTCTGCTATTGGATTTCAGGCATATCAGCAATGTGGTCTTAGTTTTATCAAGGAGGGAAGTAAGCAAATAACCTGACTACTAGAGTGAGGTGTTGTTTATAATGTATATCATGCATAACAAGTTTCAAATATACAACAATCAAGTGAAATACATTAAGAATTCTTCAGAAGGCAGGTTTGATTGAAATACCAGTTATAAATAAACTAAAGTGATAAATCATTTACTTTATCAAATTTATTTATCTTTAGTTTATCACTGATTCTGGACAGAGATTCATTGCCATAAAGTACAGTAGACTCATTTGGTTTCATTTTCAAATTTCACTCTTCCCACCAAAGACTTCCCATCAAAGATTTCCCATAACTACAATCTGAGATGAATGAACCTCACTTCTGAACTATGACTGTAAGACCATGATGTAACAAGAGCAATCAAAGTCATTGAGGCATGAGGGCATGTCATCTTACAGTGAAAAGGCAAACATTTTAATTAGATCTAGAGTGAGTATTTGAGGACAGTCTTTCTACTGTTTTCTATAGGTAGCTGATGGTAAACACTTCTATTGAGTACAGTAATCTCCTGGAAAATGGCTGGTTTACATATTACAGCATCTATGACACCCTAGGGTCAATCTTAGTATGAAAGGGCTGTAAAAGATTAAGACCATCTTTGTACAAACAATCAAACTAACATTACCCACTACCCTCCAGTCTGCTCTGGGATTTATTGTGTGTCATCAAGTAATAGACAAGAAGAAAACTGGAGCCTTTCTTTCAATCAAGGGCAATAACTCAAGATTAATTAACAGTTGTGTAATATTGATCAAGAAATGAGAAAATAATGAGTCTTCATCCTGGGTACTATATGACCTGACTGTTGCTGCCTTCCAATTCAGATCTTGACAATGAGGAGATGTTGGGCAACAAACTGTCAACAAATACATAATCACAAATCAAACTTCTGTTTGAACCCTTTCTTGGTCCCAGGTATGGTCTATTGAAGAGAGTAATGTGTTTATGCTCAGGAGGCTAATCTAAGAATAATTAATGATAGTCTTTTGATTTTACTGCATCCTCATCATAAATATTATCCATAATTACATGAAGCAATTAGCAATTTCTTAGCAATTCATATGTATTCCTTTTAAAACCTTCCAAAAAACGTCATTCATTTTGATTTTAGTACAGTTACTAACAGAATATATAACTGTTAGAGATAAGGGTGGTTGAAAAGCAACTAGTCACTATTCAACAGAAGGCACTGGCACATTTAAAAAATGTTTTCTTGTAACTTTAAGAGGAAGTTTGGAATGCCTATAGAAAATGGCCAAAATGAGTTTGCTTCAATTGCTGTTCTACATTGAATTTCCAAGTATTCTGCTCCTAAAGTGTGTACTACTAGTAATCCCTAACCAGACCCACATGATAAAACTCACTGATATATGACTAGAGTCAGACTAGTAATAAAAGATACCAATACCTTGTAATTATAAACAGGAACCAACAATAAACATAATACTTTAACCTCTACACAACTTGAATAAATTCTACACCAGACAATTTGAGATCAGTGCACATTTCGTCACCTTTATACAGCTGTATTAATCACATATTAAAATACTGTCAATTTTCAAAATAATAATTCCACTGAGAAAATTCTCATGATGATCTCATATTTTGTTTATCAAAATGTCAATAATACCTTTAAGTTCCTGTGAGCTCCCTTCAGCATGACTGCTTCCTGTCATCAATTAAATTCAAAAATATTGGCATCTAATGCAGTAATTTCCAGTATTTAAAACTCTCCTGTGGTTCCATTCTGACAGAGTTGGAATTTCTATGAAATTTCTTACATATTTGTAGAAAGTGTAAAGATCATATGACTGCAGGGAGTCTGATGGTGGTAGATATTAATATGTTATAGAACATGTCTGATGTTTAGATATTACACATATTATATAACTTCTGGCCTTTAATCATACATGTTAAAGGAATACTACCTCTTAGAATGGACACAAAATTAAAAGTCTCAAAACTTGGTCAATGAGAGTATATATTCATCAGTTGAACTTATCAGTTGCCATGACTTAAGAATAGAATCTCTATATAAGACAATATATCCATTAAACTGAATTATTATTGAAACACACATTTAAGCATGTTTCAATATTACTTAGTTTGATGAATTATTGATGAGTTTTATGTATTTACTGGATTATTCTGACATTCTGAAAAACTTTAAGGAATACAGGTCTTAATTCTGAAACTACAGAAGTGTGGAGAGCTGAACTTTATAACTAGGAGACCACAACCCTTTAAAATGAGATATTGTATTAATTGAAGAGTCAAGATATATGTAATATAAGTAATTAGGTATAAATATGATAGTTAATACTACTTCAATCATATTACATCAAGTGTATATCAGTAGTTAACTACTTAATAAGTACTATAACAACCTTTAACACCTCTTAACCACATCTTAATCATCTTATCATACATAAATACTCTTCTCAAACTCATACAGGTAACCTCCTGTCTAATTCTATATCTCTTCTGCTGGCTAGCCTTTGTTTCAGCTTTTTATTTCAACATAAACAAAATACTCTTTTGGTCCAAGAATATTTGATACAGTCAATACACATGACATAAGATGTCCATCGACAAATGAATTGAAATGAAGTTTGAAAATCTACTTTTCTATTTCAAATTGGTTTAATGATGAATGTTGTGCATTACCCAATAAGGGTAATTTGCATGCATTAACATAAATGGTGATGCCATAAAGATATTGTACAAGTAAACTGATTTCTGTACTTCTTGCGGAATAAAATAAAAGACAAATCATTTTAAAACACTGGAGATACTATTTGGTTACTATAATATTGCGTGGCAGACAACTTTTTGGACACAAAGACCAGATTTCTAAGTTACAAGTCTTAGTTCTAAGGTAAAACACACGATAAAGGGGGTCAATGATGTATCAATCCCCAATATCTGTCATATAATACTACTTTACTAGGGTATAGGACCTTCCCATTTTCACCAAAATTGTGAACTTTAAAACAAAGATAAACATTATTGTGTGAAGGAAACAGATGTAATCAAAGTATGAGATTAGATAGATATATGTCTCGACACCTCCATAAGGTGTGATATATCATTAATAACTTACAGCTTGTGTCAATACTGAAATTTCACAGACATGTCTCTTGGTATACTATATATAGGTACCGGTAGATGATTGAAACATATGGTTCCAATAGCTGTTGGGTCTCATACGTATATCTAGTCCACAGTTCAAATTTAATTAGTCAAGTAAGCTTATACAAGTGCAATAGAACAAAGTTAAACCATTCAAATTTTTGATAAAAAGATTCAATTGTATTCCAATATAACCCACTGAAAACAACTTAATTTCATTTTATCTATCTGAAGCACTTTTCAACTGAAAATCTCACAGTGACAGTGAATAATAATTGCACAAAATATTACTCAAACAAAGAATATAATTATAAGATAAATGTCTTTAGTTACTATTAACTATCAATATGATACTGGTACTGCTTTTTCAATTGTCCAAGGATCTCTATTCTTATAATAAAACCATTCATTATTATAGAGACAGGATCAAACTATTTCAAATCACAAGACATCAAATCTGTCTCTTCCCATGCCCTGGAAGATTACTGAGTTTAATACCATAAAATCCACTTTCAAAGAGAACTCATGACAATAAATCATAAAATAGGAGATAAAAAGTCCAGTTGAACATTATTTGAAATAAAACAATTTTCATGCATTATACAAAGATGTTATCAGGAGTTCTGTAAATTGTTTTGATCAGTGAACAGGTCGGGTCTTATCTTGTAATTTATACCTGGGTAAAGGCGGGTTGGTTTTAAACTTCATCAATAACATCTTTATCTACCCTTAGATACCTTAAACTATACATTAACTCATTACAACAGACTGGATGAACAAGTCATATTTCTTTGATCAATTTCATAATGAAGCCACCAATTTAAAAAAAATTCACAGAACAAGTGAGGTAGTCAAAATGTTTTGATCAAATTTCAAAAGTTTTGCACTAAGTGTGGTGGTCAGTATAATCAATTACTTGCAAATAAGGGTCGGTTATCTTGATAAAAATATGATACTCAAATACTTCAAAGAAAATATTATCTGATACGGTTATTACTGAAATGATACCCTCAATATTTTCAGATAAATTTTTCAAATTTCAAGACGTAATATTCAAATTCAATTGAACTGATTCTTTTTGGTTGACTGGATACTGATACTGACATTAATACTCTATATACAAGCTTAATTTATTATAATCAATTTTGAATTTATTTCGATAAACAGATTCAAGAGGGGCAACAACCTTAAAGAAAAGTCTCCCCATACACTGAGCGATTAACACTCCCAGGATTTCAGGCTGATTTAAATATATTCAATGGATAGGAAGAGGTGAATGACATTCTTGAGTAGGTGATGTTGAATACCGTGGGGATTAAGAGGGTAACTGGGGGGTATTTATTACAATCACTAGGTCAATCATAACAGTACATTAGTTCTAACTACCTATTAAATATCAAATATCCTTTTATTCAAAAACACCAAGTAATAAAACCCTAACTACTAGAAACCAAGATGTTATATTATACTAAACATCCTTTAATAGATTCCACCATAACAACTTGAATGACCACCCAAATAATAGTCTGACGAGAGAGAAATTTCTCATTAGAAATTGGTGAGAAAGATGGCAAATTTAGAGATAAATTCAAGATAATCTCAATAATTTATCCACCATTTGATAAGAGAGAGTACATCAGACTATTATGTATATATAACAAGTGTCTGTTACCTAAATCCCACGTACTAAAAGAATTCTTACTTTCCCGCCAAAATGTAAGAAGAGCCAGTGTCTAGCCATGATACTATTCTCTAATTTAACATTAATCCGCCTGTCATTAAACAGTATATTTATAGGAGGATTAAAAGTCAGACTCCATATTTGGGAAATACAGACTTCTAAATAGTTAGCCCGACAGACCTGAACAACTTTGTAAATGCCAAACCTAAAGGACGTAACATTATGAAGCTCTGCAAAATTGTTCTATTTTTGAACCATAAAGCAATCATGCATTCATGTTCAATCATTATAGGCTATTTTTGAACCATAAACTATCTCTCGAGCATTCTTGTTCAATAAACAGGTTTAATTAAAGAGAATTATGAAAAGGTTATATTGAAACCTTTCTTCCTTGTCCCTGTCATATAACAGTTTTCAACGTTATGTAACATCACATTACATTAGTGTTGTAAATATTCATGCAATTGATAATATCTATAATATCCCATGATGAATATGGATGGACTGGAGTAACTCAGAGTCCATCAAAATGAATAGGGGGTTTTACATCCTGAAAAGTCTCTCTTGAGAATCTGACAGTGAGTTGACTGCAGCATTTAACTTCCTTGTCAAAAGTCTCTATTTCCTATTTTCGTGAAGCAAATAGACTACTGAAGGATCTTACTAAGTACAAGCGCATTATCTTGAAATGAAAGGTTAAAAATTCAAATCTTATCAATAAGTGATCTATTTAAAGTTGACAATGTCCTACTAACCAAGTTATTCTCATTAACAGTGTAACAGGTTAATAACATTATAATAGGTTTAAAGGTATCAAGATGGCAAGACTAATTACAGTTTCTGTAAACCAAAAGTACTTAAGAGTTGGAAGACATTTACTGTATATTTATGACAATATAGCATATTCACTTCCATGATGTCAATGTCATATGTAATGCAATTGATCAAGAATCCTGAAAGGGGTAATAGGAAGAAAAGGTTAAAAACCCTTGGAGAACCACAAATATTTGATAGACAGAATGCCTTACTTTTAAGTACTTTGAATATTCATGAACAAGATGTTGCATAATCAAACTTCATTATGTACAAAGAATATTTTCAATTAATTGTTCTAAAACTATAAAGCTATCATTTCAATCAAAATGGAATCAGTCATTCATAATATTGAATATGGTATGTACCAAATTTCCATGAAATAAGTGCCTGATAATGAAGCCCCTTTATTATAAATTAAATTGGTATATCAAGAATAATGAGGAATTCCCAGACCATAACAATATGATAGCTGACTGCAATAATAACTAACAGAACTATCTTAGTTTTACTAGAATACACACATAATAATGTTTTACAGGTTATTCACCTCTTCAAGTTAATATATTACCCTTGTCTGATCTCCATTGATTTTGACTTCCATCGTGCAGCAAAAAAACAAACTACTAATACGCACGTGATGCAAAATCAATTCAGAGTTGCAGACAAATTCGTAAGCTCAAGACATATAAGGCTATTAACTGACAAATATTGAATAATAAACTACGTCAAATGATTTTATACCATTAAGTTTGTCATGTTTTTAATTAAGACAAATCATCTTCAGACACGTGAATTTGAATAAATTAATATAAAAAACAACATTCCAGAACAAAAGCATTTCTATAAGGAATTTAAGACTAAAGTATTTCTGACTTAATGTTACATAATTAAGACATATTATCGGTATGATTTTTAATCATATTATCATCTCATCATCATCATCTAAATCAGCAGAGGATTTTCTTCTGGGCAAGGAATATCTGGGTCATTTCCTTTGGGGCTAAGATTGTCTGAGACAAAAAGAGATTCTATTTCATGCATGTAAATGTACACTTATTCAAGTATATATAATTGTATTCATAATAAGGTGAAAAATAGAGTAAAGCCCCCTATTTATCCGGTTTTACTAGTGTAAAACCTAAAAAAGTTTCACAATAAATTTGACTAATTGCCCTTTTCTATTCATGGAGACATGTCTACCTATACTTTACCTTCACACGTTTTATTTGCTTTGTGAATTTTATTTCTATCACCTGTCTGCATTTACAAATATATCTCACAATGTGGTCAAATAAACTAGTTTTATTTCCATTCTTTCAGCTGATCAAGTGAAATGATTAAATTAAATATGTGGAGGTGTTCTGTTACCATCTTGTAAAACTCCCATAGTGTTTATCTATTTATATGCATATCAATCTCAATAACAATCAATTTTAAAACAGATATGATCATATCTACTGTTATAATAATAATTTTATTGCATAAATTACACCACAAGTGGTCAAAGCAATACAAAAA
Organism: Lottia gigantea; assembly: GCF_000327385.1. NCBI lineage: Eukaryota > Metazoa > Mollusca > Gastropoda > Lottiidae > Lottia > Lottia gigantea. The sequence continues at coordinate 237,700 of NW_008709815.1, read as the reverse complement.
AACAAAAACAAACCAAACACAATAATGGGAATGATGACAAAATGATATGAAAAATATAAATGAGCTTTAAAAAAAAAAAATAAATACAAAGTGACAAAATACTATTTCAATACATATTATAATATACATAAGAGACAGAACAATTAATATCTTAATATATGTTATAATTATCTTTTAGTTTCAGGGACAAGAAATTGAAAGTAACATCAGGTTTACTTCAGAATGGAACACTTAATCTTGCCTTTGGCATCAACAAAACAAAATATAGTCTTGAAAATACAGAAACAAACTACTATCATTTGTCCAATAACAGGGCCAAAACATTCTGAACAGTTCATTTCAGAAGATTCCTTCTGCTAGGCTACATTTCTGTTTGGTATAACAGAGTATTGAACTTTGAATGACTTAGTAAATAAAACCATCTGACTTGATGAAGTAAATTGAGGACAGAGGTACTAGTCAATTTTCACACATCTCGAGTATTTCTTCTCAAATTAAAACAACAGTTAGTAGAATAGGCCATGTTTTAATAGTACCATTCCTGTTAATTTCTCCATGGTACCATCTGCCTTCAATGTTAGTATAAACCAGATCATTAAACTTGGAGTGAAATCTGTCTATCAAGGTTACAACTGGTGAATTATTTATTGAATACTTGTAGTTAAAGTACAGGTCTTGTAACAGATAGTTTGTGAAAGGGTCTCTAGACAACTTCTGATTAGAGTTAAAAAAAAAAAAAAAACAAAATGAGCTGCAGGTTAATTATTGATGTGAATCAACCTCAAACTAAATGCTGTATGATCTCAAATATCAAATTATAACACTTTGCAACATAATACGTAGTTTTCTTCAAATCTTTCTACTAATGGTAGGAAAAGGTTTTAATGATTCTTTTCTCTGCAATTAGAATCAGGTATGCCATTCCATATACCCTCGTGTGAGTTCTAATTGATCCCTACCACCAGAAATTTTACCTAGTAAGATTATTGCCTGATTTGTGTCCGAGTTTTGGAAGTCCAACAGAACATGAATCCAGATATATAACGTTATATTTGATATTTTGAAATATCGTGTAGAAACAGGGAAGAATGGGTCCTATGTGATAATCCTACCTATAATGGTATTAGGTATTGGATTTTTTCAAAACTAATTGAATAATAATTAACTCCAGTCAAAACATGATTTAAGATGAGATATAATAGAGGTAAGTTAAGAACATTATATTGACAAAGTATATGAGGTGAAGTGAATACAAGTTAAAACATATAATCATTATTTAAAGATGACAAGAACATGATATACCACCTCTTCTCTTTACGCTTCAACAACATAATAACCTTTTTACTTTATCATCACTGTTCAACTCAAATCCCTACAAAATAGAGACCTTTAGACAAGGCTCCAACAGTTGCGCAATACCGAATAATATAAAAAAAATACATCTTTGTACAAATCTGTCTTTCAAGTTAAAAAATTAAAAAAGTGCCCATCCTTAGCTGTTAAAATCAGTTTCTACTGTTTAAGTATTCAATCCTATCATATAAGACTATGCTTCTAAAACCAATTTGATTAAAATTAAGCAGACTGAATTTTCACACATCTAATCCATAGCTGCAGATTTTGTTCATTAGACAAATAAATATGACATATTTTCTGCAATAATTATTTGAAAGCTGGGGTGGCTTAGTGACTTAAATCGTTCCAGGACCAAATGCTTCAAGATTCAAACCAGACGTAGGTCATGAAAATTTTCTTTTTTTCAGTGATGCAAGGTGGAGTCTTGAATGGAAAAAAGTGTTAAGCCATCAGATGGGAAAATTAAAAGTTAAAAATAGTGAAGAGCAGGCTAATAGCCTTGTATAGTGAAAATTCCCTCATTGTACACTGCTCCGTACTGCTGTCTTTAAGATGTAGTCTGTACGACGAGCATACAACATAACATTCCTCCTGCAGAAGAATACTTGCACTATTACATCCTTTCCCATTCCTCACACATACTAATTAGTAAGCGCATTTGTGAAGACAAAAATTACATGAAAGAAAGGAACATTGATATTCCAAACGTCTCTAAATTACCGAAATTTTTTTCTCAGTACGCCTACTGTCATTGGTAGAGATCTCAAGATACAGTCTAACTAGAGCTTGTCTCAGCTTGATCATCAATTAATAGTTTACAATGAAGAAGTTAACAATAAGCGACGACTTGAACACCCCATCATCTATTACAGTAACTTATTCCAACTGTGACCAAACTTATCTACCATCTTTATAACCTAAAGTCTGTTATTACACAAGATAATCTTCAAATTTACATATCATATTCATTTTATTTATCATCTTTACACAAAGAACCGTTATAGGTCATATTTTGTAACTTTAATACTGATCACTGAAGCACATTTTATTAGCAAATACTTGAAATTCTTTCCAGGATATCAAGTACAGAATTAAAACCATGTACCGAATAGAACAGATGCAATAAAGGCCTTGGTGACAAAAAAGTAATCTCAGTCTGTCTTCTAATGAGACAGATTTACACAAATTTCATTGCATAAGAAATTTAGCTATTTTCATTAAATGGCAACACTGAGTTTTACATTGTCCATGGCCAGCAAATGTAGGTAGATAAACACCAATTTTATCAAATGCAATTTTACTTTCTTAAGCAATTATTTCTAACTAAATGAAAAGTATCCAGCAACTGCAATCCTGGGTTTGAACTTGAGATCAGAAAAACTAGTATGATTGCTATCAGGGGCAGAAATATGCCAACAAACAGGGAAAATCCATTTACAGTACCGAATACACAGTAGCTTTCTATCGATTTGTTGTCTGTTGTAAGTCATCTTAATTCACAAAATAATATGATCACCGTTTATTAGTATGCCCTCAATAAACTTTCTTTCAAAATATATCTAAAAAAACAATTAAAGGGAGATAACAAGTGATTTGAGAGAAATAGACAGTCACAGTTTCTTCTATACTCTTCCCATTACTGGAAAGGTCAAGATTGTTCCTAAATCCCAAGTCTTTTGCCTTATCTTATCAATGGATAGCTTTACTGACAGCTGTTGGAAATGGTAACAGTGTGTTTATTAACTAATATTAAAATTCTCCCAAATAAAAAAAATTGATAACGCATATTGTATTGAATGTATCAATATCAATTTACACTGAATTTTCTCATCTTTTCTCATTTGAAATAAAAAGCAATAACCCAAATTACCGGTGCCGTCAAATTACTGAAATCATACTTCTATGAAATCTCAAAAGAATTTTAACCAGTTAAATCAAGGGCATTTACTAAAATAATGTTGAGCGAAAAATTAACAATTTCTCACTTGACTAAGATATCATCTACATGCATGCCTATCAAATAACAACAAGACTGGACAATGACTTATGCTTCTATTGCATGATAGGCTCTTACCCAAATCTTTTTATCTGAAAATAATCTGAAAGATAAATTCAATCCTGACAGCAGTGGCGGTGCCAGTGGAGGTAGAGGGGTGCTGGCAATCGCTTCCCTTGAATTTATTCTATTTTACAACAAATTTCTTGGGGGAGAACTCTCTCAGATGCTCCAACCTCGACAATTGCCCCCAAATATGCAATCTGACCAATATTTTTACCCCCTAGCTAAGGAGGCTGGCTCCGCCACTCCTTGCCAGGGTCTCATCAATACCAATTTCTCAAAGTGCATCTATATCAAGTTTAAAATATCAGAACTTTTACTTTTTAACAATGCAGAATCATATTAATCATACACTGTTCACTTCAAAGTAATCATACAATTCATTTTTCATTACAAAAATCTGCAAATATTATACAGGTCAGAATTTGCGGCACTGGTAACTGTTATATTAAATAACCCCTTATCCTAATAATCAATCTACTGTAAACGAGAATGTGCAACATTGTTAATCAATGTATAACATGTTTTAAAGTGGAAAAAAATAGTATCAGCTTTATGTAAGGGTTTTGTTTTGAAATTGGATTACAGCAGTACAATAATTGTACGTCAGTATCCTTACCTTTGCGTTCAAGAGGCCACTTTTCAAGTGTCATTATTCCAAAACACGTGCTCTTCGACCTGCACTACCGCCATTTTCCACAAGTGACAGCAGATCTGTAAAATCCAATTATGCTTATTCAGCATTTTATATTTGGCTTCATACTAGACACTATTCAGCTATCCCACGCACATACCTTACTCGAATGAGGTTAATTGCTCCCTTAATTCACATGTTTAAATTCCTACATTTATTAATCTAATTCCGTGTGCACTACAAAATAACTGACAGCACAAACATTTCGTTTGTTTTGCAATAACAAAGGGAGTTAATAAAAATAGATCAGATACAACAAATGAAATTACCTCCCTTTGGCCACAAACTGAAGACTAATGTGTCCCATTCTTAGAGTCGCGTAATTTTTCTAAATTTGAGTCTTGTCAATAGATGTATATGTTGCTTGTTATTTACTGTACAGGTCTATGTTTGTCTATTTTTTTTGACCACATATTGAAATGTCTGGATTCTTCAAACTAACACATTTATCTTAAATATCAGTATAGTGTGAGTAAAGAATGAAGTCCTATGTTGTAAATATCTCAAATTGTTTATGTATTAAAATTTTGAAAATTTTGGAGGGTAATGGGGTGTAGGACAATTATATTTAAACAATTATAATTTAAGTTGTTCTCAGTGAGGCTATATTCTCCAACATGAAAAAGATTGCAAGATAAAGAGAAAATCAGGAAATACTAAGGATTTATAGTGGAAGGGGGAAATGTAATCAATTAAGGAATCTGAAAGTGGAAATAGAAATTTGAAAACCCCTGATCTAACCCTTTTAGTTTCTATACAAGGTTTTCCTCTCTCGGTTCATTTATAGCTGAATACATTACTATTATCAAGTCTTTACATGGAATAAACTCTATTGACTGTTAACCTAAATCCTGCTTTGATTTCCATCACTCTCAATATATGTGGACAGAAGACAAACAATTTGAAAAAAAAAATCTTTATTTGAAACAATTATAGCCTTAAAGAAATTATAAGTAAAACAAGACACTGCATGAAAAGCAAAAGCGCAAAATTGAGAAAATGAAAATGATTAAAAAGGCATTATGATGGCATGGTATTATTAAATATTGATTTACATAAAATACAAAATGAAATATGATAGAATTTCCTCATACATTGAAATTGAGAAGTTCACTTTATTTCCTTCTTCCTGTATGTATAATGATATCTGAAACTGAGGTTATAGAAATACACATTACTTATGATATACAGAACAGTGTATTGTACAATTACTGTAGGCTGTTTTTACAGTAACAACTAAAGATGCAATATTTTTATGTTCTGGTTGCTTAATTATTTAATTTATGAATAAAAATAAACTCATGCAGGGTTAATAACCCAAGAACAGCTAAATTATATCTATCAAAAAAAAAAACAATTTTTGTTCAAAACCCTTTGATTCATATTTTAACAAGTTTTCATTTGCGTTGAAGAGTTTCCAAATTCATGCTGTCATTTCAAAAGAATTTGTCTGAACAAAGGCAGAAAAAGGACAATTTTAACATTTCTTTCATATATTTCTCATTTGTAGGGTAAGAATCTCACTGAGGTCTATTTGGAATGTATGGTAACTAGGATAAGGTATCAACAAATTAACAAACTTATAATAATAAATATATACTGCAGACATATTGTAACACATCTGTATAGTAAATTAATGTTTATTGAAAGGTATACCACCTCTAAGCATGACCAAAAAGTTGAATTTTTAAGCGTGGTTAAAATAAGTCTTTTTTCATCAGTGGACTTAGCTGGTGTCATAACTATACAGAATTCAATCCCTCTATAATCCAATAAATCCATAAAACTAAGTAATAATGCACTATTACATTATTTTGTTTTATAGATATATCGTCATGTAGAGATTCTATTCTATAGTCATGGCACCTGATAAAAATTTAATGTCCATTCTAAGAGGTAGCATCCTTAAAAGATTTCTCTGGTTTAACTGGGCAAAGTTTCAATTGAAAATCACCAAGGAAAACAATTTTTTCCAGATAAATATGTCTGCAGTATTAAAACACATTTGTTAGTATTAACAAATTTCATGCAAACAATAATAACCTAATAAATAAATATAGAAATTGTTAGAAAAGGGGTACAGAACATTGTAATACATTTCCTTCAAAATTTATAACCGAACTGACTATTGTGATTATGTGTACATTGAAAAAAGATCTATTGAAAATTATAATAGTGAAAATGAGATTGTTAATGATAATTCACAATTATATACCCTTCAACCAGATGATACTATTTACAACATCTGTATTGTTGTAGAAGATGGGTTTTTAGATTCCATTTACAACATCTGTATTGTTGTAGTAGATGGGTTTTTAGATTCCATTTACAACATCTGTATTGTTGTAGAAGATGGGTTTTTAGATTCCATTTACAACATCTGTATTGTTGTAGAAGATGGGTTTTTAGATTCCATTTACAACATCTGTATTGTTGTAGAAGATGGGTTTTTAGATTCTATTGACAACATCTGTATTGTTGTATAAAATGGGTTGGGTAAGTTTACATTTCATTACATGCAAAATTGACAACTATATAGTTACAACCACATACCTTGTCAATCATGACAAACAAATGACAACTATCAACTATTTAATTTTAAACTATATGATATTGTCAAGTTTACACTGTCAATAATCTTAGTACTCGCATTTCAACTGTATTATATCGTATTTACATTATTATTCCTAAATTACATATAAAAAGCAAAAGGCTATCAAAAAGTCATTATTAATATACACTGATGATATATATATATATATTATACTTATATATAAAATATAAACAACAAAACAATAAATAACAAAAACTGACAATAAGTTGATAAATATTTGTTGGGAATGAACTAATATATTCTCAGTAGCACAGTAAAATAATCAGTTTACATCATATTTCTGTACACAATTGGATATTTGTCCCTATTATATTGCCTAAAAACTTTCAAGTCACAAATATATGGTTACTAAACTAACAATTATTAATAAAACTCTTAGAAATATTTCCTCATTTTCATAATTTCTTCAATGTGGATATCATATAATCAAATGTCTGCATTTTTCCTTCCTTGACATCAAGATAAAAGTCTTTTATGTTAATATATTTAAGTCAAAATCAAACATCAAAGTTTTGTGCTGTGACAGACCTAAACTGTGTCCAAGGTTAAATAAATTTCACTGTTATCTTTTAAATTTACCCTATATCAAAAATCATCAAGCACCAAATTGCAAAAAGATTGTTATTAAATATTAAATTAACGAAATCAAATGCAATGCAAAAGCTATAGTGAGACAGAGAAAAAGAATACAATCATGGTGATATTGTGAGTATTAGCTATTCTTAAACTGGTAATTTCCAATCAATAATTTAACAGAAAGATCAAGTAATATGCTAAGAACTGAATACTGCTTTTACTACACTAATTTATCTCTAAAATCAAAACAAACCGACAATATAAACTACATAAACTGATATTTTTTAATGGAATCACCCATTCAACCCTATACTAGTAACTAATGGAGGGTAATCATGAATCATGAATCACACAGGTAAACTGGATTTTCTGACAGCTTTGGATAAGATGCTTTATAGTTTTTCATCAAAACAACAAAAATCATACAATTGATTTCTAACTAAATCAATATTAGCTTTAAAGTTTTAAAAATGTAACTCGTTGCAATAAATTCTTGAGGCACATAACAAAATTACATATCCTAACTGCTATCTTTATTATTTTTTACTTAAAAAGGCCAATATATGATTAGCATGGATTATTTGTTAAAATTAATAATGTACATGTTTATTGCTAGTATTGGACAAGTTGAAGTGTAGTTATCTAAAATATAATATGCTATTTTACACTAACATATAAAATAGGAAGCACATTTAGAATACTTATGGCACAAATTTCAATAAGCTTCTTATAGCAAGGCAACTAAATCAAGCAACAACTGAAAGAGATATACATGTCTAAGCACTTGTGTCGGGGCTCTATTTCTCTTCAGCTATAGATCCACAATACTTTTCAGAATAAAAATCAAACATCAGGTTTACCTACAGTTAAATACAACTTACAATATACAATGTATGCCAGACATTGGATGTATATTCTGAATAGTTCTAATTGAGCTCTAACAGCCTTTTAACCAATAGTTAGACAATAATATCAATTCAATGAACAACAATGCTCACACTCAATGACAAATATTTGAGTTTAGGCCAATTATGGCAAATCATTATTAAGTGTTCTATTAGAAATTTCCTTTTCTGTATGATTGATAGTAGAAATGTTTTGGACGCTGTTATTCAAATGGCATTTAAGAAAGATGTTTAGCAAAATATAAATATTACTTTAATATACTTCAGCTGCCCTTTTTTTCTATCCCTTATTTACAATACCTTCACTCTTCACTAAGATACCACAATGCACATTAATATCCCTAATTTTACAATCTTACAAATCTGTTGTGTATTGATAGATAAAAATGCATGTGTGATAGATCTCAATAATTGTTGAGGGGGTCAAATAGATGACTGGCACACTATATCAAGCCGTGCTTGATTAATTGATTACATAAAGTAAAGGCAGTATTTCTATCAGTTACTTGTAGAATGAAAAGCTTTATAATCACTAACAATATTTAAACGTTCCTTTGTTCTAGAAGTTATTGTAAATAAGGGGTTAGATAATAATTAAGAAATCTAGTAGCTATGAAGATATATTGGTCCACTAATCTGTAGAATACACTGGTTTAATTATCAGCTAACATTGATTTTATTGTTTTTGGCGTTGTTTCATCTTGAAGATGTTTTGTGGTGTACCTACAAACAAACATCTCATTAAATAAACTGACATCTTACACTATGTCAAACAAATGAAATCTACTTTTCAGACAGGTACGTTAAGATATTTGAAAAGAAGTTTGAACTGATGGATGGAAAGAATCATATCTTAGAAAGATAACAACTAGACATAAAAATAACAAAGCCTGATTAATGAAATAGCTTACCTGAGAGCATTCATTAATCCATCAACACTACCTGGTGGTTTCTGTTCTTTTAACACTTTTATTGTGCTCTTCATCTGAAATAAAATACATGTTAAATAACAGCTGAATCACACATCAAATAAATTATATCAAATGAACTCATACACAAATCAGCATAAATTGCTGAAGTTCACCAATGTAGAAACATAGATATGTGTCTGGTATGGCTGTTTAATTTTTTTAAAACAATCATTCAAACATGACACTGTTATAAAATATTACATATTATATTTTACAGTAACATATAACTAGCTATGACAAGACTCTTCTAAACTGTTAATGGCATTATATTGTAATGGCTATTTTAGCATTTGAAAAGTAAGAAAAAGACATGACAATATTAAGGACAAACAAAGATGATAAAACTTACGTCTATTCCAGAAATTTTGGCAAAAGCTCCAACAGGATGCACATGGTCATATAATATAATAACACCAACCATGACACGTAGACAAAATAATTTGGTCTCTTGATTCTTAAATCGGGAAAAATGTTCTCTAAAATATACAGAACAGAATATAATTCAAAGACAACCTTCTCAATATTTCATGTTGTCAAGAACTTTACACTCTTGTATTTTGTCACTTTTAAAGATAAAAGTATACTTTTAACTATAATATACAAATTACTTTTAACTATAATATACAATATACTTTTAACTATAATATACAATATACTTTTAACTATAATATACAAATTACTTTTAACTATAATATACAATATACTTTTAACTATAATATACAATATACTTTTAACTATAATATACAAATTACTTTTAACTATAATATACAATATACTTTTAACTATAATATACAATATACTTTTAATTATAATATACAATGTACTTTTAATTATAATATACAATATACTTTTAATTATCCCTTTTCCAATATTGAGTAAAACAGATTCATACTTACTGATTTTCAATCATTACCCTACATAAATTGGCCATTGCACTTAAACAATCTGTTGTCTGTTCAACAGGAAGATATTTATTCTGCAAATTAACACAAGTCAATTATCAAACAGTCTTAGATGAATTAATTTAGCAAATCGCTAGGTATAATAACTTGCAAGAGAGCAGGGCATTGTAACCTTACTAAACCAATGATATTTTAGAACATGGCGGGTCATGATTAGTCCACTTACCCTGTCAGTATATCAAATTGTACCCAAAGTCTATCTTGTCATATTTACCAACCACTTTTAACATAATTTCATTGTATCAATTGTAGAATAACAAAAATAGATTGACAGGGGCAACAGCAATAGAATGTGGGCATATAAAAAATGATTGTTTTCTTAATGAATTCCAAGTAGTCAATATAGGGGAATCAATAATTACATGTATGCTCTATTAAGAAAAAGTCATTTTACTTACTTGAGAAACAAATTTTGCAGTTGTATCACTCAATGATTTTAACATTGGAGTAGGATGGGCGTAAAATAAAGACATTCTATTGGCCATCTCGTTAGATACTTCTAACTGATCTTCTTTATCATCCTATAGATATCAATATATACTTTATGTAATTCAACTTCTATCATTTTCTGATGAATTAATGGTGGGATGTCAATAAAATTTGGCAATTATTCTGTTACTTCCTCTTTGGCAAAAATATTTTCTTCTACAAGCATGATGAGTTTCATTCTGTTTCATAGGTTCAACAAATACACTGATAGAAGTCTGATTTTCCCTTTCAGCTAAAAATTTATATAGTATAAAATATAATACCTCATTAGCCATTTTCCTTCTACTCAGAGTTCTTCTATAATAACTAAAATCATTTTGTATAGCAGGGTTTGTCATCTACAAAAATACAACGCATAAAATAATGAAATGAATAGTAAACTTTGAAAAAAAAATTGGTACAACAAAAAGCTTTTCAATATTTTTGCAATCAAAATTGAACCCTTCAGTTCTTCTTGAGTTTTAAGGTATAATCATGTAAGCAAACTGTAAGTAGTGTAAGCTTACACCAAGTATAAAGCTCAAAATGAAAAAAGATAAAATTTCAACTGACCTTCAAATCATCAAACTTTAAAACAAAGTCTAGTATTTCAGCAAATTGTTTGAATAATGCTTGTTGATTTTCTAAATGTTCCGTAGGAGTCATATCACCTGAACACAGTTCTTTCAATAAATCAGGAACAATTTTTTCTACAAATAGGTATTCAAAAATACAGTTTTACTTTGTTTTAACTAATGAACATATTATCCTTGAATGAACATATTTTGAACACAGCTACCAGAAGTAATAGATGCATGATAAGTACTTATTACACAATGTTATGGTGACAACATCACTAAAATGACTACAGCAATGCAAAACTTACCTAATTTTAAAGAAAATTCATAAAATAATTTTAATTTGCTGACAAGAGGAATGACATCATGCCAAGCTACTTCTTGTAAATCTTCACTACTTGGATTAGAAATGGCCTGTAAATGAAAATAACATTGATAAGTTCTACATTAGTTTTCTTAAATATGTACAAGATAGTGGATCACATCCTAATATGCCCTCTTTAGCAAGCACAAACAAAAAAATGTTACTAAGATCCATGAAATTATTTTTGAAATTAAAGAACTTATTTCGTTTTCTCAAAGGTTCAACTGATATACACTGCTTTTATAGGTTGTGGTCTACAATAACTTTGTTTGGCAGCTTAACCTTCAACATTCAGAATAATTATTGAAATCTATTTCACACTCACATTTCGTATACTTTCTGATGCACCTGTATAATTTCTTAATTTATCTAAAATATCTTCAGCTGACTGAAGAACAGTGTTTACCATAGTCCAAACTATACATTCTTCTTCAGTTGGCTGTGCATCTGAATGGTAAAATAACAATTTATTACATACAATTTGACATTTCCTAACTTAATCAGTCAAGAACAAAACAAAAGCAGACAGCAAGTTAAGTACAAAAGAAAACCTAAACTATCTGTAAACAGGCATCACAGTTTCATCACATAAAAATAAAATCTCAAGAAATAGGAATTTCTACCTACTTTCAAAGTCCACAAAGACATCTGTATTTCTGGACGGTGGATCATAATTTAAAAAAACACGAAGAAGATTCCCCATAGTTGTTACAATAATCCCATTAAGTTAGCTATTCACTTAAAAAGGTTGGATCTTATGTTAAATCTGAAACAAATAATAATTGTATGACAAAAGAATTGGCTATCACTGCCAATAAATCTAGATGTTCCACAACTATAAGCACCTGATCAGCACCTAGAGTCACAAAGTTTCAGCTGTTTGGCCTGACATTGACAGTTAGTCTACACAGGCTAATTATATAGATTTAGGCCTATGATCAACTATGTATGATGTTGATATTACTGATTACATACATTTTTCTTCCAAATGTTGACTTCTTTAGAATCAGTTACTTATAAATCTACCACAAAATCATAATAGACGGTCAGAAAAGTTCAGTTTATGTCTGGACCAATCTTCAATCTGATTTCGATAATCAAGTGAGGATATTAAACCTATCCAACTGATTTCATTCATGATTTTACAAAAGTTTGTCTCATATTATCTTCAAGTGATATTACTTATATTGGGCCCAATAGCTCTATCTCTCAAAAAATGATGACATACAAACCTTATAAAGCAATACCGAGGAGTTAGACAGAAGAAAACATTGACTTCCTTGGTAAATCTTACATTCCATCAGCCATTAATGAGCCAGGTAAGATTTACTTCCGGGGCCACTATTTCCTAATATGGTATTAACTGTTACACCGACCTTTTAACATATTAATCGAAATTTAGAGATCTCTTGGTCTTTATACATATTTCTATTCATTAAATACATATTTTTCAGTGATTGGAAAAGATTATATCAAAGATAACTTCAAAATATTGCCTCAAATATAATTTTTCTTTATTTATAAGCGGTCTGGATAATAGAGCCTTTGAACAAGTCACGTGATTAAATGTCAGGTGCGTGATAGAGTTGTTTCGCGTTGAATCGTCTGCTAAATTATGCTAGATATTCATTCTAAAAGATACTTTTTTCTTCATTACAGGTGTATCTTACAGGTGAAAAATGAAATTCCAAAAAATAATCTTTCAGTTAGCTCACTGGATCTTTAATAGACTTGTGACTTTGAGCTGTTGTTAAATAAAGCCTAAGTTGTAAATGAAGCCTTGAAGGGCCTAGCTAGGCTAGAGTCTATAATAATAGAGCTAGGCTAGAGCCTATAATAGATCTAGGCCTTGTCCTAATATTTTATAATTTAAATAGGTATGGACCTTATTATATGAGCCTGGGTCTAGTAGTGGTCTAGTAATCCTAGGGCCGGTTAGGGTGTCTTTTAAGTTAAAGGAATTTTCTGATACACATTTTTTGTTTTTGAGTTCACATCAAAGATTTATGCTGTTTTGACAAAATATAAATTTAGACTTATTTCAGTTTTTTATTAAAATCATAGATCTATGTCTATATCATACAAAATTCATACAGTTGAACCTATGTTCCTGCACAAGGATTCATTACCAAATTTCTTCAAAATTAAAAAACAGAAATATATTTTAGATGTTTCTTAGGTATTCTAATTAAAATTGGTTTGTTTTGATATTCTTTATGAATCCCTCATTTTCACCTAAATTTCACAAATAAACAACTCGACAATGGCAGCAAAATCATCACCTATTTTGGTGTAAAATAAATAAGGCGAGAAAAATATGGTGCCTAATAATCATTTCTTAGTATTTATCTTTGATATCAATTCATTATAATTTATGACAAGGTTCTTACTTTAAGTACCTTTACTTTCAGTAAAATGATTGAAACAGAGGTACTGTGCTTAATGAATGAACTGTTGGACAGATGTGAACTGATGCTGGATATAAATACTTCTGAGACAACAAAATTGTCTCAAAAACAAAACAGTAATTCTTCTTCGCTCTTTGGAGAACAAGTTGCTGAAGATGCACAGTCACCTGACATACCTGAAAATCTTGCTGAAATAATTCAAGATGAATCAAATGAAACTGAATTAATATCATATCGTCTGTGTGAAGCACCATTATTCTCAGACTCTGAGGATGAAAGCTCCAAAATTCTTGTAGAGGAAATTAATAATAAATCAGAAAATTTGAAGTTATCAACACACATACAATCATACAATACAGGTAATTTTCCTTCACTAAAACTTGCTTATGAACTTATTCATAATAATTTTTCTCCGATCTCAAATTTTAAAGAAGTTTCCTCAGAAAGTGATCTGTTGAATCTTCCTCATCTTGTAGAGGTTAAAATTAGTGATGTACAGGAAATAAAAGGAAAAATGTTGGATAACCATGAAAATGATTGGAATGGTTATAAAAAGTTTAGTAAAAGTAATTCAAATTTACTTGTTGTAGAACAAGTTACTGAAGATCATGCACAGTTATCTGACATACCTGTTAATGTTGCTGAAGTAATTGAAGATGACTCAAAATCTTACATTCTTCAGAAAGAACAATTATTTTCAGACTCTGAGGATGAAAGCTCCAAAATTATCAAAGAGCAAATTAATGATGAATTTGAAAACTTGAATGTTTCCCAGATCTCAAATTTTAAAGAAGTTTGCTCAGAAAGTGATCAGTTGAATTCTTCTGTTCACGAAGAGGCTGAAATCAGTAATATTCAGGAAATCAATGGAAAAAAGTTGAAGAACCATGAAAATGATTGGAATGGTTATAATCATCGCAGTTTACCAGAAGAGGCTATAAAAATAATTTTGCCAGATGTACAAAATGCTATCAAACTGTGTACTACTGGTAATTCAAATACAAGTAATAAGAATATTGATTTATTAGGTCAAGTGAAAAGTGATTACTCAGTGAAGGCATTAGTTCCAAAAACAGACTGTTGGGATATAGCATCAGAAATACAATCAGAAACACAGCAGGGAAATATTAACCTACCAAATTTACCCTCAAATATCAATGGAATGGATACAAAAGACTTTGTGGAAAATGCTAAACTACTGGTAGATACAGCTACTGCTCAAGAAATATGCGATCCAGTTGACACTGATCATTATTCAAATGAAAGCAGTAATTTTGAAGAAGTTTTTTCTAAAACTTTTAGTGTAAATACCATAATTGATGGTTATTTAGATGATGTTCCAACTGATGTGAGCAGTGAACAAATAGTTTTAAATGCCTCAAATCCAAATTACTTTTCATTATTTGATAAAAGCATCACAAAAACTGAAGAAATATCTGAAAATGTGATAATGAATGATAAACAGGAATTGGAAGCAATGAATGATGTCAAAATATGCAAGTTCTTGAATGGAACTGAAGTGAAATTTGAAGACAATAAAGAACCTCTGATTAAATATGAAATTGATACCAATGCTGAAAATATGGAACAATTGTTTATTGATTCACAGAATGCTGACGCTGATAGGGGTTGTAAAATAGAAGAGATTGATATTGAAACCAAGGCATCTTATAATAACCATAAAACCAAAGTGGTCAGTAGCGATAAAGGAGAAAATAAAAAATGTTTTGAAGCACAGGAATCACTTGAACAATTAAATGATGATATTGGCACTTGGTACCTTAAAGCTGAAGACTGTTGCAAAATAAAATTTGCTGATCAGAATTTGAATCTCACTTTAAATGAAGTTCAAACCACTGAGTGTGATAAAAGTTTTATGGAAGAAACTGAAGTGAATGAAAAATGTACAAGAGGAGAAATAAGTAGAGAGAGAAGTAACTGCAAGAATATCGAATGTGCATGGAATAATGCAGAATGGAAAATCAATGATACTCTAGCAGACAAAGAAAGCTGCACTAAAGTAAATAGATGTTCAGATATTCATAGATCAAAATCTCAGATGAAACTCAATTCAACTGAAATGTTTCATAAAAATGTGGAAATTTTTCAGGATAATGACAGCTCAATATTGGAAGATTCCCTTTATGATGAACAGAAAATATGCAATGAGCAACTATCAACTTTAATGCATGATTCCAATTTATGTGATAATTTGTTTGTACTACCTTTCAAACATTTGAGTAATAGTGAAAATGATTCAAAATTTATGAATACAAGTAGTGATACTAATATTCAGAATTCCCAGGAATATAAGCTTATTCCATGTGCACAAGCAGTTTTCCAGGATATATCTGTTATAAATAGTTCAGGAGAATTGGAGTCAGGTGATCAAGTACAAGAGAATAAATCCAAAGAATTATTTAACGATTCGTTTAAATCGCCATCATACCACATCTCCCAGGTTGCCAAAGAGGCCACCAATAGAGAAACTACGGTTGTTAAATCAGATGTTTATAGAAGTAAAGTTGAAACACCTGATGTCTATATTGACCTTGAGGAAGACCTGGAAGATATTCTCATGTATCCAGCAACGCAATGTTTCAAACCATCCATTCGACCATCAGAAGTCATTGGTGACAGAGCAGAAACAAATAAAGCTTACCAATCTGATAATATGAATGTATTTGAGTTGGATGATGTGAAAGTACCAGATATTTATCATAAAAGAAATATATCACAAGTTTATTTAAGAAATCAAGATGCTTCAGAGATAAGTAAGTTCTGTTTCTATGCTTTTTCAGATAGGCAGCTGAATAGTGTCTGTTCAAGCTATATATATATTCCTATTTTCAAGTGAAATAGTTGAAAAGTAAGGAAGCTTTGTAGCAAGTTCAATCCTTGGGGACAATCTATCTAACCATCAGAAATTACTGAAATTTAACCTTGATTTTCCTTTTGAAAATATTTACATGCCAAGTTTATTATTGCTCAACGATCTTAAATGTTTGAATGCATTTGTAATGACTAATATATTTACTTTATTACGGATATAACTTATCTGCAAACATTAATGTCTCTTGTTTATGATCTTTGATCTACTGACATAGATTTTTTTTTTATTAAAATTATGCTAGAATGCATGATATTTTGGTGGAAAGATAAATATTATTTTTTAGAGAAATCAAGAAAAGGAAATAGTCAAATATCAAATCCATGCTTCAAGTGGAATCAGACAGTGCCTATTTCTGCAGATATCAAAGGTATGTTTTCTGTATTCTCAATCCTGAGCAAAGAACACACTTTTTCTTATCACCATGTAACAACAAGGCTTGCCAACAGTCTATGCATCCCTTATGAAGCCACTTAAGTATGTAGTTGATAGCTTTTAGGGGTGGATACAGTTCATTTAGTAATAGCTTTACAGAGAGGTATGCAGTTAGTATATGATATTCCATAGGATATTGAATAGGCAAGGAGCCAATACTGAAATTTCTTCAATGGTTTTTGATATTATCTCAAAATCACTCTTAAATATTGTCATTGCAAAACATTTTTTCAGTAGCGAGTTATTTATCTTCAAATTGCTCTCAGTTCAATATAAGAAAATTGATGATAAAAGCTGTTTTAAGTGGTTAGTTTTAAGTGCAATATTTTAATTAGGGGTTAATAATTAAAATTTTGTACATGTAATTGTATCTTCAAAAAGTTTTCTTGTTTTATTGAGAAAATACCCAATTCGAATGTTACAAAGTTTGACTCTAATGTAACAATTTTCAGGTGAAGAGGTTATCAGTATGAAACCAATGGTGACATGTTCACGTCCTCTTAGACTTGGTTTATCAAAGAAACAAAAGACAAAAACTCTGCATAGAAATTAATTTTGGCAGAGAAAAACTGTTAATTTGTGTCATTGATCACTTGTTTTTTATTATAATTGTTTGTAATTAATTTGATTGAAACAAATAAATAAATAGCAACTTAAATGGGAGAAAGTTATCTTATTGTAAAATTGTTAAATTTGTGAAATCTTTTTATAACTTGATATTGTACTCTTAAAATTTCTCTAAGCTCCACTGTGATATTAATGTAAAAATATATATAGTTTTTTGATTATTTTAATGTTTAACCAAGATTTCTTTCTCGGAGTTGCTTTGAATCTGAATTGTCTGCTTGGTACTGAACTAAGTTGTGTTTAGAAGACATTCTAAATTAGAAGACATTCTAGCTTTTGAGTGTTTTCTGGAGAATAAAGAAGGAATAAAGCTAATACTTGCAATGGAGATCTTTTGTCTATGTATATCAATAATATTGTCACTTCCAGGTTGTTGTTAAAACTCCCAAAGGCCAGTATGACAACATATCAGTAATTTTGTAATATTCTTAATTTCCATAGTAAATTTGTTTTGTTATATTAACTAAAATAACTATTATGGGATTATAATTTAGAGAAATGGTACAGATAGTTGAAATTAAGCACCATAGCTAGCACAGCATATTTAGACTTCTACATTTGTAATATAAAATGTTATATATTTATATTTTAAAGATGATTTTAGATTCAATTCGTATTGTTGTTTATTTGTTGGCTGGTCTAACTATTGTTTTGGGAAATGAAATATTTATATATTAAATAAAAGTGTTGATTGATGTTAAATGAAAATGTTAAAGGAAATAATATCTTCTACATGACAGGAAATGCCAAGCTTTTTTTCTTGTAGAATCTTATTTAATATGAAGTAAGCTTATAGGTTTTATGTTTAATAGAAGTATCATCAGTGAACGAAAAAAAAATTCTGGTTTCTGAATACAAGAATAGGGTATGGGGCAGTGTTAGCTAGCTAGCTAACCTGAGAAACCAAGACTTGATCCTTGCATAAGTTAAGATAATTCTCATCCTGGTTGAGGTTGAGATGTAGGTTAGAGGGGCTGACATGGATTAAGCATAAGGTTGGATGGAACAATAGTGTGCACATGCTAAAAATCTTTCAGAATGTATGCATCCTGGCTGTTATATTAACAAAAATATCTCATTTTATGATATATGAGCCTTTTTTGGACACTAATTTCAGATGGAGCACCTTGACAGATTTTTCAATCTATTCAGGCATACTTAATAAATAAAAGATATATAATTTTCATCAGCATATTATTTGTCTTCATGCTAATATAATTCATAAAATTTAACAAGTTGACACATAAATATAACAAATGCAATATGATTTAGTTGTATCCTTAAATATTACGGATAATTGATTGCTAGTTTCTTATTTATATATATGTCATAAGACAAATTATCTTTTTAATCTTATACTTAATTTCTGAAAAGGTTTGAACGAGAACATGCAGTAATTTATCTCTTAAAACAACCCAGAACAAGAATTTGCACGAAATAAACTATTTGAATGAGGAAGAACTATTGGTTAACAAACAAGACTTTGAATATATATGACGTCAATGAAGCTTTTTAATTCTGAAACCACGATATTGAAATCAATAACCCTTTCCTATACTAAGTCTATATTTCATATAGCTATATAAATAAACAAACAAAAAACCAGTACAAAATAAATAATCATTGCTTCACAATTCAACAAGTTTTATTGATTTCTTGTTAGAAATCATTTATATTATATAATACTTTTAAAACATATATATTAGGACTTATAGAAGGGTAATTAAATAATTTTGGTTATAGTAATAAGTATATCAAATTCTACCAATGCTTTTACTGGAGGAGACATAACCCCCAAACCAGTGAAATAATATTATGATGCTAATAGGTTAATAAACTGTTTACTATTCAAAATTTATAATTACATGTTTCATATTGGCCTAAAAATTGACTCCACTCAATTGAAACTGATATGATATGTAGTATATATAAATTAACTAGAATTCATAATTAAATAAAATGCACCACAATTAGTAAGGTCATTATATTTTAGACCCACTGATTATATCATAGGCAGTAATCAATGTAAAAAAAAATTAAACACATAACCTGAAATAAATGCTTAAAAGAATATAGTCATCTAAATATTTGTTTTACAAACAGCTCTATTTCAGGTCTCAATTTTTTAAAAATAAATAGTTTTCTGACAATTCAACAAAAACATGTAATTTTGACCTGATGTATGTAGGCATTAAGTAACATTCACACATGCAGTTTTTCCTCTTATGATGCCATTCATCAATGATGTCTTCATTCAATGAAAATATTGCCTGAACAGTCTCAACTTGAATTGTACTGAAAGCAAATATTTAGATTACTTCATTTTCTTTATAAGTTTAAAGCTCATAAATATACCTTTGGTTTAAAACAAAAAAACAAATAAATATTTTTTCCCAATAACAAATAATTTGGTATCCTCCTCACCACTAATTATAAATTAACATGAATATGATCTTGAAAACAGTATTGATAATCAGCAAATGCTTTTGTATGGACAATACTATAAATTTTGTATGTATTCATTTAATGTAAACACACTTCCTTCATAGAAATTTAAACCAAAAATGTCAACATTTTGCCAGAACTTTGTTCCGTGCAAAAGCACCCCTTCTAATTTGTAATCTGTACCCATAATTTTATCAATGTTAAGTCATTCAAAGGTTATCAATAATAACCCCAATATTTCAAATCACAAATGAAGAGAAATATGATTTACAGATAAGAGTACGAAGACAGTAGTTATGTTATAATATAAATATATGGTTCATAAATGAAGCCTGAATCACAGATAATAAATTATATTTCAAATTATTGCTTAAATATCTTTTGATTAAAATGATTAAATGCCAGGCATGGTATTTGCTAAATTTGCTGTGCTTTTGTACCAGGTAAGGAGTACAACATAGTCCAAAGCTGAAGCCTCGATTATAGTTTTGCTCTATATTTCTTTTTACTAAGTTTATTAATGTAGGTGTCGAAGCATTATGAAAGCACTTGTGTCAAAGTGATATTTTAAAGCTAAGGAACTCAATCACTAGTTAAAGGTTGTTTAGCTTTTTTAATGTTACACAACCATTTAATTATGCGTGCATTACGCTCTACCACTGAAGTTGATTGTAATGTTCTTTCTAAACAGTCTGTACTTGAATATGTCTTTTCACTTAACTTTGAAACACCACTACACACACTACGAGTGTCCGGGGAATCTAGAGAACTAATGCTTTCAAATATATCACCGTCTTTTTGAGTAGTATTATCCTGCCTCCGTAACATGGGGTCTAATATATTCCGTTCTATTCCCATACCATTGAAGAACTTTTCCAAGTCTGCACTTGCACGTGAATATCGAGCACTATTACGATCCATTAATACTGGACTACTCCTCGAATGTTGACAACTCAAATCTGAGTGCGACCTTTGAACAAACCCACTTTTATATTCCATATCCACATCTTGTGTAGAGCTCATGTCTGTACTTAATGTCATTACATTATCCACCATCATTTTCTCTTCTTCTGACATGGTATCCTGCTCAGTATCCTGCACAGTTTCCTGATTAATATTAGTCTTATTTGCTTCTTTCAGTTTATTTCCATAACGAGTTGGGACTAAACTGTGTAGTTGTTTAAAGCATGATGAATCAGGATCCACATAGTTTCTGTGAGACTTATTGATTTTTCTTCCTTGGCTTCCATTAATACAGCAGTGTGTTTCAGACCTGGTAGTTGACTGTATATTTACTCTCACTATTCCACTATCTAGCTGGTCAATTTCTCTCTTGTCTTCCAAACCGTCCGGTATATCTTGGCATAGGCTATATTCTGATTTTGACTTGGTACCAGACTTACCAAAGCTGGAACCTTGAATGCTGCCAACATAAAAAAATTAAATCCTTTATGGTTCTGAAAAAAGTCAACTATCTAGGACACAATTCTTCACATAGTACGTCTGAACAATGAAACCCAGTCATGCCTAAATACAATAATTGTGAATTGGTGCTTTCAAGTCATTATAAAAGATAATGCCAGATCAATAGAAACAAAAAATAAACATTTTAAAGTAAAACAGAAATGAGAATCAGACATGGCACATAAATTAAAATTTTCAACACGAAAGAAACAGCTTTTTCTAAAAATGTTTGAGCTCCAATCTTGTTTCCACTGATAATGCAAATAAAGCTAGGTTAGAGCCACTTTCAAGCCAGCTTAATTGAAGAGCTACAATTTGAATTTTTGATAAATGAAGCCATTTCTGAGCCAGCTTTATTGAAGAGCTACAATGTTCCCTACAAATTAGCACAGATCTGGTATGTGACTTTTAGTGGAAAAAGTTAAAAAGAAATATGTGAGGCTAAGCAATAATCTTTGCCAAAAATAGCTTATTTTCATATTTTTCACACCAATTGCTTCATTCTTTACACAATCTTCAATGAAGATGCAAATATATAGTCTGACAAAATGCCCTTGGGTAGACTATATTGCTACAAGCTGTAACTTTATATAAATTTATAGCTAATCAATGCAAAGGAAAGAACACTCAAAGAATATTGGAGAATATAATTATCTACTACCAGTGCTCTGAATAACCCAACTGTCAATTTTCGGTGTATGACAATTAATGAATGCAGTTTTTTTGGCATACTTTTTGGCAGAATTACAGTGAATATTGCCAAGTAATTTGAATGTGTTAACGTTTCAAACATTCATAACTCTAGAATACCTCAACATTAATGATTGAAGAAATGCACTTTAATCATTGATGTATTTGCTAAAGTTTATTGACTTAAGCTTAGTTAATATTGAAACAAACTAGTCTGATATTCTATAATTCAAACAATAAACCAACCTATTATCAAAGCTACAACTTTTATTTAAAGCTTGGGTACTTTTAACAAACTGAGGTCTACTGGCAGCTAACAATTCGACTGCACTCTTTCGGTGATGAGCTGCAAGAAATAATGCAACAATTATTTCTTATCATGCATTAAGTGTTATATTTAAATGAGAATTATAAATACTTACTTCCTTGATAATAAAATCTCTTGAAATTTGAATTCAAAAGTTTCAATTGAACTTCCTCAATCCATAAAAAAATGAGAATAAATATTTTGAAGTGAATGAGAGTATAGCTATATGGAGTGAGGTATAGCAGGTTATTTTGGGGAAGAAATATTAGGTTTCACCTTCTAACCTATTTATAACATCTGGTTCTCTACATGAACTATGAACTGCTATACTTTCACTATACTGGTACTTAAACACAAGAACAGCACAATATCTTCCAATCAAAATCTTTCAGAGTATTTAATAGTACAACCACAAAAACACAAGCTCACAGAAGCTCTGATAACTCTGAATTAATCTTAATTAATTAAAATTAATTAATCAGAAAATTTACAAATAAATTTGTTTTACATGCATGCCATTTGTCTAAGGATGTCTTCAAAGAATGATCCTTTGGGCCACTTTTAAATTTTTCATCAAATAGACACTTGCATTTTCATTCTACCTGTTGACATTGTAAAATCTACATGTGTTTTCTGAATTTGTCCATATTCTGCATATTTACAATTGTAGCACATTCATTATAGGGAATATAAAGAGGTTTTCGAAAAATTTGTATGCGTGTAAAGGACACTGATAGGATCAATTTGCACCATTACAATTATCAATAAGACGTCTGCGGTTCCTGCAATTCCTGTAAAACTAAGAGTTTGATGACGTTACTAATCACAAAGGGCCTTATGTGATAAAGCATATTTTGTGACATGGGACACTTAGTTTTAGTAGAATTGCAGAAACCATAGATGTCTTATTGAATATTGGTATGGAGCAAATCTTATCAGTGTCCCAGATACACACACAAATTTTGGGATATCTACAATCCCCTTTTTTTGTTTTTTAACTTCATTGATTTTAGTAAACTATTTACTCCAAAAGATTTTGACACAAATTCAATTCGTTACAATTTTTATTTTGTTTATAAATTTCAAATAGTTGTTTATCACTGTAACTTATTTAGATCTAGTCCTCCACTACATTCATTCAAATGTTTTGCCTTGCTTCAAGTAAAGTTTGTTTAAGTTTTAAAGAGGTAGTATGCAAAATATTCGTTACATAAAATGTTGTAGACGTTACCTGAAAATATTTCTATTTATATCAATGTATCTACTTGATTAAATTGATTTCTTTTTAAAAGGGTTAATTAAAAACGAATTGTAGTAATTGCTTCCTAAGCAGCTTAAACTACTTTTGATGTTTGGTCCTCATAAATACTCAATTTTGTATATGGAAACCTTTGGAGTACCTAGAGACATATTTCTCTACAATTAAATGTAAATTTTATTTTAATCCCTACAGCTATTAAACAGCATAATTAATTTAAAATGGTGATGTAAACCCTTTTATTAGTTTTGACATTAACAAATTAACAGCAGAATATTTATAGTAAAAACTTTTAGATAAGTTAAGAGAAACATTTCTCCAGATTTTGGTGTATAGTTTTTCATAAATTTGACCCAAGATTAAAATATAATGCCCCTTTAAAGTATTGAAAATTCATGAAATTTGTTAAATTATCATGTCCAGCTGTTACTATATAGAATAAGTATTATCTGTTTTCCTGGTATTTCATTCTATTATTACCAGTATTACACATCCATATATATGATTAATCACTGTATGGACATGAATAATCCTTTATTGATTAATTCTACCTGTAGAAATTTATCTTGTGTTGCTTGGGGCATTTTTTTAAAATTAATAGTCTAAATTACAACTTTAAATTGATGAGTTTTTCCTTGATGCTCACATTCAAATTTTAGGGCCTGACTCTTACCCAAATTAATCATTCTAAATTTTGAAATGGTAACCAAATATGACAAATAAGTCAGTACATGTATATGGAAGGGGACACTTTACAGATGTTTTACAATTATCACATCATAATAGTCAAAATAAAGCACATGGAGAAAATGAATTTTTTGTAATTTTTAACAGTATTTTTGATTCAATATTATTTATAATATTAACTTTCAAATCTTTATAACTCATGGAACGAGCCGGTTGTACTATCTTGGCACTCAAATTAATAAATCGAATTTCAACAATTATAAATACTGATGTGTGAATTATAATATCAGCTTACAAATACTGCTTATAATCTTAGAATGACATTTGCATAAATAGAAATATAGAAATTTTTAAGTTTAAATTGAATATGGACATATCTCTCAACCTGAAAAATTTAACCAATAATGATCCACATTTTGGCTGATAAATACCCTACGTTAAAAAGAAATTTCAAAAAGATATGTCATCATGCCTAGATATTTAAATCAAGTCATTTTATAAGAATATCATTAACATTTTGAAGTTGATTTTCAAAGTCACAGAACAATAATTGATAAAATTAAATTTTCCTACAAGAATGAGAAGGCTAATTGTAAACCTGAAATTTTACTTTGTAACTTTTTATGTACTCACCAAATAGTTGTCTGTTGGTTTTCGTTCTCAAGTAGTCAGGACCTTTATCTAACAGTTGTTTGGGCTGTTTACCCATTGTACATGATGTCACAATTAAAGCCATCCCCAAACTATTTCCTGAATGACCATAGAGCCACGGCGTTTCATTTTAAGAGATTTCCCAATCTATTACAAACATGTTCCACCACGAATATATGTTACGGATTAATAAGATGTACTGTTATTATCATACCGTCATACGTCATATCTTTCTGGGGTATACCAGTCTTTACTGTTATAGTTACCTGTGGTCTATAAATAGCACAGGTAAAAAGGAAATTTACCTGTGATCACGTGACTTTGCTGTCCCAACCTTGACATAAAATTGTTATTTCATTTTATCAGAATATGCTGTAATGCCACAGTTGGCAAACTTTGTCGTGGTAGGGGAGATAACTTCTATGCATTGTTTCTAAATGGTATAAATAAATGTGCAAAGTATTTTTATATTGCTTAATATAAAAAAAAAAGGAAGGCAAACTACCACTTGTAGTGCCGTATTGGAGCGTCATAAACTGTAGTCGAGTTATAACCCTACCTTTGAATTTAGACAGGACCAGTGAACATGTAAACCCTACGGTGCACTCGGGAGAGCGACCAATTTAGAATGAGCCTCTACCGTGCGACGAGGCAGCGGGAGACCCGAATACGTGAAACTTGTGTTTAAGCGGGACATCGATTCTAAACAGATCTGCCGACGAAACAGCGATCTATGTTCAGCCGTGTCAACCAGACACACGCTCCAATAAGACGATGTCTGAAACAGCTATATAAGCCCCCGTTCAATCAGCGATACATAGTATCTGGTTAGTACACATAACTTTTTAGTGTTAAATAAAATACACCTATAATGCTTCTTAATACAATAAATACCATAAACATAATACAACATATTTACATATTTTGATAAAATTAACAAATTACAACTTTTGTCAAAAATTACTTTTTCGTCGTTTCAAAATAAATTGTTCAAGGGAGGTAATTTGATTGAATGTGGAAAACAGGAAGAACACAAATAATAATGTACATGTTATACAGGTTTATAAAATGAAAACAAAAAAATGAAATCATCATCTTGATGATAATGTAAAATGAATATTATATATGCCATCATGTGATTTTTGGAATGATGAAATGATCTAACGAACAGAAGGATAACATGGTAGGATCCAACGAGAAGATCTTTAGCTCAGTGTATTTAAATTTAGCTTCAATGATTGAATCATTTTCTTAGTGTATTGTCACATATTAATAGTTAAAGTTATGAATTACTGCCCATTTTATTTTTTTTTGTCCCACAAAAGACTTTGATCCGTTTTAGCACTTGCAAGTCTCATTATTCATTAGCTGTCGAATATGTCTGGTCACTACTTCTAGTTTTAGATCTTTTATTCTGATAGTCAATTATTTCTGGAAAGTGTTCGGAGCGATCAGAGGCATGGGAAAGCCAACTCATTAGAAAGTCTTGTCCTATTAAAGCTTTCGGCAGTTTTCGTGGATATCGTCGTGATGCCGGTTGAATTTCTGGTGGTTCTCTCTTACCAAACACATCCTTTGCTGGAGAATGATTAGATCGACCATGATGATTTGTAGAGTATTTTAAATCATTCCGACCATGGCGTCGTGTATGAACTAGACATGTTTTGGAATTTATAACTGGAAGACTACTTCTGATACAAGATTCTTCTTGTGAATTAGCACGAGCGACCATTTCAATTGGGCATCGGTCTGTCTGAGCGGATTTCTTTGTGTTTGCCATGCTCAATTTCATACGTTCATTTAGTTCCCGTCACATTATATCTTATCCACAGAAATAAATTATATTTTCACTCCAAAATTATATATTACCACTCTATCAAAATTCATATATTCTGTTCAATTTAAAGACTTTAAATCATAATGATATTCACACAGAGATCTGCTTTAACACATAAAATATCTATTCATGTTAATCCATTTCACTTCTTTTAATCCTTTAAATGTGCACTCTTCTAATATTCCCACAGAAAAATAGTCGAACTGAATCGAATCGTCAATTTTTGATAAGAAAACACTTAATAAAATAAGATAAGATAATAAGCTTACGTTTTTAGCAGGACTAACAATAATAAATGGCTATAAGATTGTAAATAAGTATAGATTATTTATGAGTGGATACTGAATGAATGCAAAGAATGAAAATCAACCTAATCCATTGTAATCCGGGTTAACAGATCAACAATGCTCATTTCTATAATAACTATAACTACAATTCTCTTTAAAGATATGTTGCCCTCATGTCCCCGATCGTCTTATATATATAATGCTTTGACAGTTTGATTATTACACTTATTCATATTTTCTATATTGCACACAAGAGACGTGCAGGGTCGGCAAATGTATGTATTTTCCATAATTGACACATATGATTCATTAGGCTACAAATCAATCAGTTGCAGGTAAAGGCAGGAGTAATATTTGTCTGCGCCATTACAGCTTTAATTGAGTGTAGTTTTCTGATCGATTTTGACAAATCGTTATGGCAAAAAAACCGAAACAAATTATGGTATAAGATTACAGCAACATAATCAGTAGAACACGGGCTCCTTAAATCTATAATATATCATATAAAGCAAATAACAGTGACAGCCAGATTGTGTCGTCATCATGTTTTTTTATCCGATCAAAGTTTAGTCTAATATCGATTTGCTGTGGCGGAGTTTCGAACTTTTATAAATTTTACACCTATTTAAAGATGTTACAAAAAACAACAAAGTTAATCCATCCTAAAGATAATCGGTATTTTATAATGAATTGCTGCAATGCATCATCGTGCCCTTTATTAGACTGAATGTAAGCACATGGTTACTCATATGAAGACATGGAAAATCGTTTGGTTTGTCATTTTTTTTAGTTGTATTAAAACTGAGTTGTTGCCGTAATGGGAGATGGTCGATTCCTGTAGATGTACCACAACTGTTTGACTATGTCTGAAGTAACCATAGCTCCAGCGTTTGCATCTAAAATCTTTAATATAAACATGCCATCTCCTTTCAAGTAATCCAATACAAACTTCTTCACATGACTTTTATCCTGTTCACCACAAAGAATATTCAACAATAGTAAATAATCATGCACAAACGATAATCTCTTCCTGTTGATCACGATGAGCAATGTCCATTTAATTAAGCTAATGATGGAAACAACGCAGACAAATACTAGCCAGAACCATATAAATATGAAGATTTTTTCACTAAAAAGATTAATGGACAGTACACACATACTGGTATAATCATTGACATTGTTCATTTGACGAATCTGGTAATCGCATAGGGTAACAAGGGGAAATCGATGAGACTCCATGAAAGGTTCGCCATAGATCATGTTTTGAATTACCTCACTACCATACATAGCATACCAACCACCAAGAAACTGATTCAACAAGAAGAATTGGGTTACAGCATTTACACAATACAGGACTTTAATGAAATAGTAAAGAATCATAAGATACCATCGACTGGCACTTTCAAATAAAAAATATCTGGGCTTCTGAACTTCATCGCCGAGCGAAGGAATCGTAACCAACTTTTTGTTAAACGCTAACCACCTGTCCAAATAATCTGAAATATTTTTCACGTTTTCATCGTGTGTAGTTGAAAGACCATATTGGGTCTTATATGCTAAACTAACAAAATTAGAAACATTGAACCCAGAAAGTTCACAACACATTCGCCATAATATATACGGAAGTTTGAATAGGAATGCCATGAATAGAAGGATTATTGGCACCCATTGATAATATGCAAGTTTTGCTGCTTCTCGTTCCCTTTTTGAAGATGGTACCACATCCTCCATCTGCACATAATATGTACTCTGGATCCAACAATTTGATAAAACATACGCTGACTGAGCTGGTTTAAAGTCCGCTGGCGTCCAGCACTGTATCGGATCTCCTACAAACTGTTTCACTCCAACTATTATGGCGAATATTATCAGTGTAAGAACTGTATACAGGTGACTTATTCGATCTGCCAATAAATCATCATTTGAAGATGTTAGTCTTGAAAAGGCTGCATAACTTAAAATGGTATTGACTCTGAAAGAAAACAATAAAGTACAGACTGATCGCAGCAAAATTGGAAGGTGCTTATATAAGCCCAATAACCTCTACATTTTCGTAATTAAGAGTTCAGTGGTTCCCAACCTATTTCAGCCTTCATACCCCTGGAGCAATCACGTGGACCTTTCACACCCCAAAAATTTGTTTCATCCATATTTCCAGCATGTGATGATGTGAGTTGCTCTCTCAACTCATAATAAATTCTTCTCCTACACCAGTTGGCCACACCCCTGACACCCTAGTCCCATGCACACCCCGGGGAACCAGGGTGTTAGTTCTGTAGCCTATAATTTCTTGGTTCCTTTATGGGCACTTGGAAGTAGTATGATATTTTAAGAATGTAAGCCTAGTCTACTATAATTCAAACAACAAAGGCTAGACTACATCTTTGATTAACGAAATCATTCCACAGGCTTAGATAGGCCTACAGTAGGCTATCTATAGGCTGAAACTAAGCTCGGTTGATGTGTGTCAACCACCCATTTTTTTTTTTTGCCAACTTATTTCTTATCTCTTTGTATGGGGGTGTCAATCGATGCTATCATTATTCCAAGGATAACTTACGACATCGTAACAAGTCACTGACATTGGCTAGGCAGGCAGGCCTGGTCAAACACGTAACTTTTGAAAAGCAAAATTATAAACACGTGATATTTCCCGCCAAAATTACAAGGGCAAAAACAATTTTTATTACTTTTCATGTAACGGAAATTTGATTTAAAATGCCATTTCTCTTCACATTCAATCTTAACAATAACTGAAAACTATTGTCAAAGTTTTTGTTTATTGTCACCGTTTACAAAATCTTTCGTTTCATCTCGGCGTTCACGTTTTCTCAACAACAACAAAAAAGAAACCGGAAGTACATGGAGAGTTATCGCGACATAGACAAGCATGGCGGGTTGCGATTTTCTTTTAAAAGCTTTAGATTCGGCTGAAATTAATGAATTATCTCAGCCTATAAAGGGCAAATTAGATTCCTTTTTAGGTGGCCTAGAAGATGAACTCACTGAAGCCAAATCCCGATTTGAAAATCTTCGAGTAAATTCAGGTAAACTAAGATGATTACTAAGATACTGCAGATACAAAATCAAAATGTAAACAATGAATGAATGTCAGAATGATGATAGGCTAATTGACGATAATATCTGACGGTTAAATTGGAAGTTTGGGTTTGTAACAACATTTTTAGTGACTTAATTATCAATGATTGAATAATAAATCAAGTTTAATTTTCGATAGGCCCATTTTGATACAGATAATGCATTGGAATATTTACATTCCCAGGTCGCAGACAAATAACATTAACACAGGAATCATAATAGAAGAAAATGAGGATTTTTTTGGAAATATTGATTATCACTATGTGAATATCAGTAAAAAATAGAACAGTTTTAATTTGAATTAGCTCATTTTGAAGCGAAACTCATCACATTTTTAAAACTACATTTACTATTAGTTGAAATAATGATATGATATAATGCTGATTATTTTTTTCAGAACAACAATATAATGAATTGGAAAGAAAGTTAATATCTACTGTAACACAGTTAGAGACAGAATCTGCTGCTAAACTAGACTTAAAGAATAAGCTTGAAGAATTAGGTAATGAACATACTTCCCTGAAGTGTTAAAACTTAAATTTCTTAGATAAGTGGAGAGAAAATCAGTCTGCAGTTTATGCATGTAATCTATACTTACCTGTGCATGCTAAAATGTGTTTAATAAAAAGACACAATAAACTTATATAATGAATTTTACATTTATACTCTTTTCTTTAACTATTTAAGAGAAGAAATTATCAGAAGAAGATGACAAGTTATCATCTATACAATCAGATTATGAAAAAGCTCATGAAGCTGAGGTATATTTATTTTCTTTAAGATCATAAGTGCAAAAGAATGTGATTGAAATTATGCTCTGTCCTTTCATTTTTGGGGAGGTTTGTTTATTTCTTTTTATGATATGATATTGAAAGGATGTGATTACAAATTTGACAGATCAAATCCTTAAGTTGCAAGTAACAAATAACAAAGAATTTACAATTTAATAATTATTTTAACAGCTCAAGTTTACCAGACTGGCACAAGAACTTGAAGCTGATAAGAAAGAACTTACTGATATGGTTCAAAAGAAAGACAAAAAGATAGAAGCTTTAAATGGTGAATATTGAGTCCTTTATATTTAATGATGAATATATGAATGTAAACAGTGTTCAGATTTTTAAATCTTTGAAATTGTATTAGTGAAATTATTCAAATCATTCAATTTTCACAGATTTAAGAAAGTTGTTTGAATGGTAAAAAATAGCTCATTGTAAATACACAACCTTTCTTTACACATTTACAGAGGAATGGAAAAATTTAACAGAAAAAGTTTCTGAAGGAGATAGATTAAGATGTGAACTTCAGGCTAAAGTTTCAGAGTATCAATCAAAAGATGTCACAAGAGAGGTAAAAAAGAAATGATTCCTTTACTTGCATTAAACTAAGGTCACATGTTCAATGCATGTCAATATGGAAGAGCATTCCATTTTATGTCACTTTTCATTGTGCATTTAAAATTAAGTCCAGTTTTGAAAAAAATATGATTAGTGTACCAAGTTCTGTTATGAAATCATCTGGTGCAGCAAGTGAGTGAATATCTAAAGTTATGAAGTAAATGGTAATGATTAATGTTGTATTTACTTGACAGTTTAAAGAATCAAAGTTAGTACAAGAAAGAGATCAGCTATTAGAACGTGTTGAATGGTTGAATAGTCAAGTAACAGAAAAATCTAATGCATTGATAGCTGATAGAAAAGAAAAGGTACATTAATAAAGAGAGCAGTCTTTGACAAATGAGCCCTGTCTCTTCATTTATTTTTTTTTTCAAGGGATGGGCTGTAACGCAAGTGGTTGTGTTGGTTTCCCCCTCCCTAGATAAAATTTAGTGATTTGTAGTTTTTGCATGGAAGAATGATGCCAGCTGTGAAGCTATTGTATAAAAACTATGCTCTGTTTGGTTTCAGACATACTAATCTGAATTCTTCTTAATCTGAATTTGCAAGCTCATGTTGATCTCTGTGAAGATGACCATATTCTATAAATGTTTATTTTGTAAGCTATTGACAATGCTAAATATTGTTGTAAGCTGGTCATGTATATTAAACATTTTCACAATTTTTATGTTACAGAGTGTGAAAGTTTTAGAATTGATGTCCCAGTTGGAGATCAAGACAGATGAGGTGGGTTTTCATTATATATTCTTATAATAATTCTGTCTATTAACAAAGAGCTGTACTATGAAATAGTATTTTCTGGAAAAAAGTGATTATGTCCAATTGTATCATGAATATTGTTTTGTTTTAAAGCTATCTCATGTGAATGATGTTGTAACTGGTTTAAAGAAAACCAATGGTGATCAAGGCATAAAGATTAATGAATTAATTCAAAAACTGAAAGATGTAAGTAATGAATTTTTATCTGTGACAAGAGTTTTTGTGAGATTCTTTCATTAAAAGAAAACTTTCTCTAATGAAATTGCAAGTCTTCATATTCTCATGAGGATACTGTTGTATAAATGGTTTGGTAACCACAGAGATGCATTTTTATGTTATGTTAACATGTTATGTTTATTTATTCTGATACTGATTTTTAGGCAAGAGATGCTCAAATGCAGTCAGATGAACAATTCAGACAGGAAATTAAAGCACAGACTAAATTAGTGGATCTTTATAAGGTAAGACAGTTCAACATTTTAACATGAATTTTAGATCATTTTCAAAGGATACTTTTATAGCTTTCATTTTGTTGATTTATAAATATAAACAATGCTATTAATTGCTTGCAGGATTCCGCCAGTGATAATGAAAAAAAGGTTGAAGAATTAGTAAAAGCAGTTGAAGATATGCAGAATATGTTGAAAAATGCTGCTGAGGGTAAGTGACGTTGAAATTCAATTGTTCTCTTCTACAATCTTTTATTATCATATTCATTAATGTTATACACCCATAACCACTGAAAACTTCTTAAAAATTCATTCTTCAACTTGAGAAGTTGTCAGATATTTCCATCCAGTACTCTTAAACCTTTTGACCTGTACTTAAACTGGATTTTGACAGGATGTTGTGAGAATTATTGGTTGGATGAGCTAAAAATCTTCAGAATTTCTCTAAATTTTGTGCCTCTTTAAAATGGAGATATTAATCTAAATGTCTGTCATTTTTCTCTGTTTTTCTTCTAGCTCATAAAGAATTAAAAGAACAGGGACATTTGGAGATTGAACAATGTATGGACCAAATACATGAAAAAGGTAAATTGATCTCTGGTTTTACTACTTATGAATATATCAATAAACTGAAATTTGTTTGTGTGTTTCTTGATGAAGTAATTTTGAAATTGTACAAAACTTAAAGTTTTGATTGATGATGTGACAATTTAACTTGTTTATTTTAAGAGTTGAAAATTGAAAACTTAGAAGAAGAGTTACGTAATGCTAATGATTTGATTATAAAGATAAAAGGCGAAGGTATGAAATATTGGAAATTTTTTGTGTATCATTGTGGGGCATACAATTAAATACATGGTGTTTTTTAGCTTACTTTTTCGGGGTTGTCAGGTCATTTTTTATTGAAAGTAGGTGTGTTCTTTTGCCTATGTATAGAAATTATAAGACATCAGTAACAAATTTTATTTTGTTGTACTATGTATGATTTGACTTTCTGTGAGCACAATACAAATTAGTAATAAATTTGGTGAACTTTTGAGTTTTTGTTTAACAAAAATTGACATTCTGAGTTTAATTGTTGTGAATGAGTATTGTCTGTATATTTGTAGGTAATATGAGTATTAGTGCTTTAGAAACATTATATCCTACAGCAGCTGCTACCAGTAAAATTTTAAAATCTGGCATGACTTTAACAGAGGTTAGTTTTTTATAACAATTTCTTCATTGACCTGGCTTAGCATTATTATTTATTTAGGTTCAATTTTACATTGTTTCATTTGTGGACCAATCACAAATTTAGAAGGAGGTTACCCTGAAAATATTCACTAAATTATTCTTCATGAAAAAAAATCCATACTTTTATTTTCTTCTTTTGTCTTTTAGATATACAGTGAATATGTCAAGGTATCAGACAACCTACAGGCCGAAAAAGCTGAAACAAGTCAGCTAAGAATTTATCTAGATGAAATTGGAAAGGTCAGATTAATTTACATTCACTTATATTTTGTGTTCAAACAATTCCTGAAGTTAGATTTGATATGCATACTGATATTTACACCACAATAATATGATAAGTTCTCAGATACGTGTTATCTGCATGTAATGTGCATGTGTTCTTGTCTTTGATATCTACATTGGTCAATTTTTTATGTTTTATTACAGGAATTAGAAGAAAAAGCTCCATTATTGGTGAGACAACGTGAAGATTATGAAGCTGCTTTACAGAGTAATAGTAGAATGACTATACAGTTAAATACTGCCATGGTGGTTAGTGTGAAATTCTAGTTTTGTGATATATTTATACAAAGTTCTACTTGATTTTCATATGTCCAATAGAGCCAATATAGATATGTTCAATATAGATTAAAGAAAGAATACAATACCATTGTTTAAAGATGATGTCAATAATAAAATTGTCTTCTCTAAAATTATTGGCATTTCTTCTTTTATTACTATATTTGTCTGTTAATGATACCAAATGAAAATCTTTAAATTTTCAACATTTTCTGTTTTAAAGGAAAGAGAGGAGTTATTAAAAGATAGAGATCAACAAAAACGTAAATCTAATTTCCTAGAGAGAGAAAATCAAAGACTACAACAACAGACAGTGGATTTAGGTAGACAGGTATGAACAGTCTTTATTTAAGAGCATGTCTAGTTATAAATTAGTTTTTAATTGTCAAAATATTGATTAAACCTACTGCAGTGATTAGAGTTGAATATTATGAATGGAAATTTTGTCACTGGATTATTGCATAAGAATAAAAAAAAATAAAAAATTGAAATTTCAGATGCAATACGTTAGAAATATCTGGATTATTGTTGTTAGTCAAGAGATTAGTTCAAGAAATATGTGAATTATTGTTTCAGGTCAAGAGATTAGTTCAAGAAATATCTGAATTAAGAGGAGGTCCTATTGTACGTGAAAGTTCTATAGTATCATCTAGTGCTGATGTCACTGCTGCTGATGTAGTCACAGAAAATCTAGTCACTTTTAGGTTTGTTTTTATTCTCGAAATAGAAAACTTTGTCATTTTATTATATACAACCATTCTGAAATTTGATAGCTCTTGAACTCTGGCTATTACAATGATCATTAAAACGTCTCTTTCAGAGATTTTGCATAGCTTCTCAGATTTATATTAATATTTGTTTTGATTTTTAAGTGCCATTAACACTTTTGTGTGAAGTTTTGTGCTATACATATATACAAATTATCATTATTAAATTGAATTTTATTTTCTCTGATTATTCATTATTTATGTACTTTTGTATTTTATGTATTTATTTATAGAAACGTAGAAGAATTACAGGAACAGAATCAGCGTTTATTAACATTGGTTAGAGAATTCAGTGAGAAAAAAGAACAGGAAGAACAAGAGGCTGTCAATTTAAAGTGAGTGATTCAGATTTGAATATTTCATATCTAACTAAATTTGGATAGTATTTCTCACAAGGTAATCCTATTGGCTTTGAGCTCTGTTCAATATTTAGAATGTCACTAGTGAGAGAGGACATTCTAGCACTTCCAGAACTCCTGATGCCGCTTAGCTAATGTTGTTGGTACATTTATTGATTGTCATTCGGTTTATCTTCCCCTACTTATTGTCTACTTATCTTGGTTTTTAGGACTGAAGATTTGAAAGAACAGTTAGAAACAGCTTTACAAGAATTATCAACATTGCAGTCTGGACGTCAAAGACAAGAAGAACTGGTTGGTTCAGATATTATTATTGCTTCTAATTATGACATGTATGAATAATGAAACATCTTTTACATACATATATTATTATAAGTATATTACAAATGAATTGCATTCCAATTCAAAGCTATTATTGGTTTTCATTTAGATAATGTGTTTATTTATTCAAGGTAAAATCTATTGTACGTCAAAGAGATATGTATAAAGTCATGTTACAGAATTCAGCTAATACATTGGTAAGTTATTTGATTAGTTATTAATTGTTATTGTGTAAGTTTAGTTGTGCAGTTTTTATTTGATTGTATATATATTGCAAATCATGATAATATTGTACAAATTCATGTCAAGAAATCTGGTCTATCAAATAAATCATGATATATTCATCAAATATTTGAACAATTTTGCAACAGGTAGGCCTATCTCAGATTTAAAAATCTAGGGTTGTAGGCTTTTGCAACAATCTTGGCAAAATTTGAATTCTTGCATACTTAATTTTAGTTTTCCTTAGCCCAATAAGGTTTAGAAAATTTGATTTCATTTCAACTACACTCTTACTTTCATTAAATTTCTGTTCATTTATTCTAGTTGCCGTCTACCCCAGAGATAACTACCAGTAGTCCAGTGAAGGGTGGTAGCATGATGTCTATACAAGCTAATGATATAGATAAACAACTCTCACAAACTAAAGATGCTCTAAAAGTGTTACAATCAGAGTTTAATACATATAAAGTAGAACGCAATGAGAATGAAAAGTAAGTAAAAATAATAACAACAATAATCCTTTTCTCTCAATCATTGATCATTTAAACAGATTTTCCTCAAAAAGTTCCCATGTTGTTTTTACAAGTACTTTCTTTAGAAAAAATGCACGCATCATTATTTTTTTTCATCAATTTTCTATCATTTCCAGAATTCTAAATGAACACATTGAAGCAGCAAGAAATAGAGAATCAGAATTGCGTGTTGAGAATGCCAAACTTTCATCAAGGGTAAGTGAACATTTTTCTCAGTTGAAAATACTTAACTAACAGGCTACAATCTGTTGAGGGTAAAAAAACCTGGAAATTTCTTTAGCTCCATGATGATCAGAATCAATGTTTGAATTTATTAATTTTTGTTAATTGATCAATTGTAGCTTGATTTCTCAGCTGAAAGAAATAAAGTACAACAGAATAATATAGATAGTTTTAAAAAGGAAGTTACAGCATTAAGTAATAGATGTCAGAAATATTCTACTCAAGTTATGAAATTAGAACAGACAGTTAGTACACTCAGAGATGTAAGTTTCAATACACTTTTACTACATTTTCTGGAAAAGATGCAAATATTATTCCAAGCCATCAGATTTCAGTAATACAACAAAATAATGTTATCTAAGCTTAATCCTAAATGACGTAATTGTTGTAAAGGCTGCTCATAATATCTAAGGGCCTTTGAGATAGCTACATCATTAACGCTTATTTCAAATTACAGACATCTGACTTAAAGTTGGAATGGTGCAAATCGATACTTTCAGTGTACATAAAAGTTTAGAAAACCTCTTTATAATACCTTCAATTGTAAGAATGACATCACAATTTAAGATGTGAATGAACATTTAGGCAACAACTTTTGAAGAATGAAAGCACAATTATATTACATTTTTGAAAGATTATTTGTTGTGAATAAATGATATTTATATAAAATATATGATAAATTTCTCTTCAGGATTTGATGTCTGCCCAAGAAAACCTATCAAGATATGAAATTCAGAATCAAAATTTAAGAGCTGAGAAAGATTTATTAAAGAATTCTGAACAACATATGTTACAAGAAATAGAAAGAATCAGACGTGAAAATAGTTCTCAGAATCAAGTCATGTTAAATCTACAAGCTATACAGGTAATATTGATTAGTCTTGATATGATTGTTAATCAGAAATGTTGATCTAGTGGCTTGCATAGACAGAGATTCAAGGCTCAGTTAAAAATGGGATAAAGAGCAATCTAATTAAAATGAAAATCTTGGATGTTTCATATTGTATTTTTACTATGTCATTACCATTCATGATCTATCAAAATTATTATGCATTGTTTTGTGTTACAATATGTGAGGTATTCTGGGATATTCATTGTTCAATACTGACCAGTGTTTTGGATTGGTTAACAAACTAAATACCGATGGGTTTAAATTCCTAAGAGCATGATTTAATGAAGAATCTCTTCAGATTAGTAACCTGCAAAGAAAACAATAAACGAAACATCTGATTGAGAAAAAGGGTTGACTTTTTTTTTAAATCCTTTGACATTTTCCTTCTTTGAATAGAAATATATAAAAGTGAAATTGTTTGATTTGTTGCAGAATAATTTAGAAAGAGTTGATTTTGAGAATAAGACTAGATTAAATCAACAGTTAGATAATAAAGATAAAGAAATAGCTAGTCTACATAGAAAACTAGATAATATACAAGATGATCATAAGTCAAGTATTAGACATTGGGAGGTAAGTATACTGTTCACTTTGATACTTGATACTATCCAGAATCCAATGAGTTCTTTTCTAGTTCCTTTACTATGATAACTTATCCGTGTCATTTGTGTAGTACCTTTTCATAACTGGTAAATTTGGTAGCATTCTAGCAGCCATTTTATGAAGATTTTTAGTTTCTGTCTAGTGTTATTGACTCCAGCTCTTATTGTTGGAAAAAGATATCAAATTTTTATGCTGAATGCTAATACACAAAGATGTTGTTTCTGACTTTAAGATTTGATTATTTCAGAATCTTGTACGTCAATTACAAACAGAAGTTAGTAAAGAACGAGAAGGGATACAGGCTGAAAAAACTA
Organism: Lottia gigantea; assembly: GCF_000327385.1. Lineage (NCBI taxonomy): Eukaryota > Metazoa > Mollusca > Gastropoda > Lottiidae > Lottia > Lottia gigantea. The sequence goes on along the minus strand of NW_008709815.1, from coordinate 198,436 downwards.
AACTTGTTGAGGCTCAGACATTCATCAATAATCTTAAACAGGAGGTGGGTTAATATTAATCTTATCTAGTTCTAATAGGGTGTCAAGTAATTCAAATATGCATAGAAAACATTGATGAAAAGACTTTAAGGTGAATGAAGCTGCTAGAAAAACTTTGTAAAATATTGTTATATTGATAGTTAATGATGTATATTTCAAATAACCTATTTATTTTAGTTGTCAACTACAGAAGCCAAATTGTCTGCAGCTGAAATCAAACTATCAAATTCTAATTTAGGTAGGTACTTTTGCTATTTGTATGTGATAAAAGCTATATGTTAGTATGAGAAAAATGCACCCCTTTTATTTTATAACTATTACGCAGAATATATTTTGTAGTAATGTAATGGTTATATCATTTTATATTCCTAACAATGTTGTTTTTCAATTTTCAGCTGGTGATGATAGTATGAATATAACTGCTGTGTCCATGTCCATTGAAGAAATTAAAGATTTAAAATCGCAATTAAATCAAGCTAACAATAAAATCAAAGGTAAAATCTTCAATCAAACTTTTGCAGTTTTCAGAAATATTTACTGGAAAAGGGCATTGTAGATATTTTGTTACATATGAAAAAGATTGGAAATTTTTTTTATTTTTTTTTGTTAATGAGGTATTATAAGAATCTTTAAAAGATGAAATAACAAGCTCTCTAGTTTTGTTTTTGTGAAAGATTTTGAAGTATATTCAGTGTGATATATTGACTATAGGACTAGAGAAAGGTTGTGAAGAATCTAGAAGACAATTAGAACAATATAAAGAGATAGCTAGTAATGTAGAAGAAAGTATTAAACAACAAAACCAGACTAGTGAAGAGTTTCAACAAGCATTAGAGAAACGAATGGAAGAATCTAATCTGGGTATTTATATATCTTATCTTTACATCAAAACGTAGGTGTTTAACCAATTGAAAACATCTCATAAATTGACATTAAATGACATAGAAAATAGAGACAATGTTTTAAACAATATCTGCATATACATTTGAATCATATTTATATATTAAACAAAGGGCATGCTGGAATGAAATTTTGAAAAGTGACACAAACTGTATTCTTATTTTTTTGTTTTTCAGCTAAAGATAAACTGGAGAAGAACATTGAAAACTTAGAAAAAGAAAATCAAGAACTACAGGAACAAAATTTAAGAGTCACAGAGGAAGCTCATAACTTAGTAAGTTTCTTGTGTTATATTAAAATTTTAAATGTTTCTATGTATAAAGATATATATTATTTCTTAACAAAAAACATGATGCTTAAAAGCAATGAAAATTTTCACTCTAGTTCTATATTGTTTTTTATATAATAATTTTAGAATAATGATCTGCGGAAACAGTTAACTAATCTACAGTCTGAGTTAATGATAGCTGTAGAAAGACGTGAAACAGCCATAGCTACAGAATCAGCTGCTAAGATAAAATGTGAACAGCAAGTTAAGATAGCTGCTGAGGTATGTATACTTACCATTTTTCCATTTTTTTCTTCATATTTGGGTAGCATATGTATGCCTTTTGGCTGTTTTTATCAAATGTACCTTCTTTGTTTTGATATACAATTATTTGATACTATGAATAATACTGAGTGATAATGTTTTAGGCTCAAGATAAATATGAAAGAGAATTGATATTGCATGCTGCTGATGTTGAGGCTTTAACTTCATTAAAACAACAGGTATGTATTGGTATGTTGGTAAAACAAGTTTCCTGTTAATCTTTTTCTATGCAATATATATTTTTTCATCTTTTATCATGCTGTTGTCCAATGAGAACACTTCACACTAATAGCTTGTGGTTGTTTTGATTATTCGATCTATAAAGTGACCTATTCGGTTCTTACTCATCGGGACTGATCTTTATTTATTTCTAAGGCCTTACTCATTTACAACCAATCTGAAACTGGATTCCAAATCCGTGTCACTCGTTTACAACGGTTTGCCCTGAATCCGAATCTGGATTTCGAATTCGTGAATCCTCCTCCTAGGGCAGATTCAAGATGGCATCATTCATAGGGCACTTATAATTTTAAATTAGTCTTGCTTTTCGAATCTGTTTCACTCGTTTACAACACAAATCTGATGTACCAAACCGGTTTCGGATTTTTTGTAAGCGAGTAGGCCTTAAATATAATTGAATTGTATGATGTTATGTCTTTATTTTAATTATGATAGTTAGAGAATGTTAATGAACCAGTTGTTCAGTTACAAGAAGAAGTTAAAAAACTAGAAAATCAACTACTAGAATCACAGGTCTGTTTTATTTGCTCAATCTCTTACTGATTAATGCAACCTCAAAGTTTGTTATGTATTTCAGTATGTATTTTGATATTTATTATGTATTTTGATATTTATTATGTATTTTGATATTTATTATGTATTTTGATATTTATTATGTATTTTGATATTTATTATATATTTTGATATTTATTATGTATGTTTATTATAGACATCATGGGCTGAACAAGAGAAATTATTAAAAGAAGAAAATAAGATATTAGAAGATAGATGTAATGATTTATCTAATCAAAATAAACTTCTTCATAATCAAATGTCTAAGGTAATTTCTTGCAACTTTTGAGAAACAGAAAATATCAGATTTCATGTTAAAAAATTACCAAAAAATCCTTCAATGGGCATTTGAATGTTTGACTATAACTTATAATTTGTTCGGTTTTAGCTGAGTGGTCAAGTATCAACAATACAACAGAAATCTACTGATACAGCTAATATGTCATTCTCTGAAGAAAGTGAGAAATCTTCAGATCAACTTTTAGAAGTTATCAAGTACGTATGATAAAAATTATGCTTATTAAACACTCTGTCTTAAAGTAGTTTTACTTTACAAAAGAAGGGTGTCCTAAGACCAACTAAATTTGTTAAAAAATAAGATAAAAGTTATAATTTGAAGATATTTTTTTATTAATGTTCACATTAAACTGTGAGCGCCAGAGACAATAATATGGAACACTATACATGATATGTTTTAATTTTTAAATGTAACATTCATTGTGTTGTTTTTTTTTAAAGATTTTTACGAAGAGAGAAAGAGATAGCTGAAATGAAAATGGAAGTCAGTGAAATAGAGTGTAATAGATTGAAATTGAGATTTGAACACTTAGAGAAACAATTAGAAGAAGCTAACAATGCCTTGACTGCAGAACGTGAAGATTCACAGGTTAGTTGAATATCACAAGACTTTGATACGGGTTAAAACAGATATTGTATTGTATAAAATGATTTTTCAACCTATATTGTCGATGAGCATACTCCTCCACATATTTACAATGACGAGCTATTTCATAATTTCAATCCAATCTAATCTGTCATACAAGAACAGTGACTATTGCTGTCAAGGTATTAGACAAAGGTCGCTTTAAACATTCTTTGTCTAAAAGCTAGAATTGGTTTTATTTCAGGTTGCTTTACAAACAGCATCACAACATGCTGATATCATGAAGAAAATAGAAAATGTGAATATATTAACTGATAGTAATAAGATATTACGTGAAGAAAGAGATAGATTGAAACAAGAACAAGTTACATTAGAGGCCAGGGTACGTATCAGATATTACATGTAATAAATCAAGAGTATTCTCTATTTTCATTATGTTAGGACTACCCGATATACTTGCATCATGGTAAATACCATTATAGGAATTTATATCGTGTGATTAAAAGATATTATTATTTATTATAGGTTAAAAAAATGGAAGAAGATATCAATCCACTCCAAGCACGAGTCAGAGATTTAGAATCTCAAAAAGATATCTTATCAGTGGAGAAAACAACATTACAACAAGAAGTGACTCGCTGGAAATCACGGACTAATCATTTCATAGAGAGACACAATAAACAAGATCCTGAAGAACACAAGAAATTAATGTAAGCTAATAACTTAATCATTTTTACATGTTCTTGTACGAATTTGCTTTATTGAAAGGAAATATAAATAATACCAAACAAACTTGCTATATCTAAATTAGCAGGATTGTATGAAGTATAGTAAGTCTTTGTAAAAAGGTTTTAGATATACAAATTTTATTTCAATTTTAGACAAGAAAAAGAAGCTTTGAAACGTCAAGTCAGTACTCTAACAGAAGAAATAGCAAAACAGAAGTAAGCCTACAATCTTCACTCAACAAAATTCAACTAATTTAACTATTTTTATTTATAAAAAATTAGAACTAAGGCAAACCTTAAATACACAGAGCATGGCTCCATTAAGCTACCGCCTTCAGTAAGCATCCAAACTTAAGCATTCCCTTAACCGTTTGCTTTCTCTGAAAAATTGATTACTGAATATTTGTTATTTTCAGAGCTGAAATATCTCGTATGAATGGAACTATAAACAATTTACAGTAAGCTTTCTTTTTTCATCAAGTCATAAAGTCAAAGAAATTTCAAATGACTAATTTTTATCGCCAATGTCACGTGCCATATTGTGACATCTCAGAATAAATGACATCCATAGTGGCTAATAATGAATGATGATAGGTTGAACTTGATTGATTATATAATTTATTGAATATAATGCCCATGTATTTTATTATTTTAGGACTGAACTTAATAATGCCAAACAAGAGAATATGAAATTAAAGTAAGCAATCTTTTTATAATATCTCAAATATCCCTTTGATTTGATTGGCTGCTATATAGTGTGATAATCTTGTAACTTTGAAGTGTGGGCCGGAAGGCAATAAAATTACTTACTTATATTTCAGTCAGCAAATGTTAACGTTAAAAACTCAAGAAGCTACCAAACAGGCCACTGATACTGAAGAGAAAAATAAAACTATTAATCAGGTTTGTAATGGAGATCTATTTTATTTTGTGTATTATCCAATCATTGTGTTAAACACTTTAGAAACTGTAGGCCTACCAATTGTTGGTACTTGATATACCATGTATATATCATCCAATGAAAAGCCTTTTTGGGAATCAACTTATTAGTGGATCTTAGCCTATTATTTGGAGCTGCATTCTTTACATCTCTAGAAATGACTTGATCATTTAGAAATGTTGAATAGAAAATTCTAAAATTGATACAAAGATAGGTTTTCTAAACAATTGGTGAGAATTCAGTATCTTCAGGCCTCTTAAAGATCTTGGACGCCATTTTGTTTCATGTTCTTGTATTTCATTTAATAATTATATACAGCTGAAGAAAATAGGTAGAAAGTATAAAGAACAAGCAGAGAAAACTAGTAAAGAATTAGAAGATTATAAAAGGAAAGTAGAGAATGAGAAACAGACTAGTGAGATATCTACAGGAGTAGAGGAGGTGAGAAAAGAATTGACAGAGAAACTAAATACTGTCGAAAAAGAGAAGAATGATGTAAAACAGGCCATGGATCAACTAAATCAAGAATTAAATCAACATAAAGAACAAATAAATGAATTAAATAAGGTGGGTATTGTCATTTGATAAGAAATAAAGTCTAAATCTTATCTTGTGCAGTTGCCATTGTAAAATTCAGATACAACACATGTTATAGTTTTATTACTGTGGAGCGTGTCCACTCATCTTTGGTGGACACACATATTCATGACAAAATTGATATTCATGATGTCATTAACTCTGTGATGTTATTACTTACAATCACAGGTTTCTGCGTCGTTAATAAGCCACTATATAGAACATATTGAATATATTAAGTGTTAAGAAAATGAATGTGTGTTTTTTTATGACAGGAAAAAGCAAGCTTTGAAGAGAGGAAGAAGAAATTTGATGAAGATATAGCAGAACACGAAAAGAAACAAACTCAATCTAGAAATGTGCTATCTACTGCTAAATCTAAACTAACTACACAGAAAGAACAGATAGAAAAACAGCATGGGGAAATTAATGAATTAAAACAGAAAGTTAATGATATTGAGAGACAAACCAAAGGTATGTTATTTTAATGTTATGGATGGTAGAAGAACAGTACTTTCTTATCAGGTTGATCTATATTTGATGTGCAGTACTTGGTAAAAGTACATGTATGCTAGGCCCTGTATGCTACAGGCTGTGCATGTTAAAGATTCCTTGACAGTTGGGAATTCAAAAAAGAGCTTGCTAATACTGCTTTCCATGGCAATATAACCCTTAATGCACACTGTATGACATTGTCCATCTTCATTAGCCCAATAATGTGTAACAGAGTAAGACGCAAAACTCCATTCATTTGATTTTCTATTGAGTAAATTGGGTGATTTAAAATATTTTGAATTTGCAGTCTTCAGTAGTTAAAATAAAAAAAAGTATTAATGTGTTTTATATATAAATTTTGCAGAAGAAGCTGAGATGAGATTAAATACATTAAAATCTCAGTATGATTATAAGATAAATAGGCTAGAGAAAGAACTATCCAGTCTGAGAAATCCTTCTAGTGTTCCTTCATCTTCTACTGATAATCAACAACAACTAGATCAAGTATTGAAAGAAAATGGAGAATTACAGTCCAAGGTATTTAACTGCCATTAATAGTATATTTTGTATCATTTAGTCTGCGGTACCAGTTAACCGATAGCAGAAATTAACATGTAATCTACCATCGATAACTGTGTCTGCGATATAAGTTAGCTGGAAGCAGACGTTAACTTTTTATCTACCATTCAACCTCGTTTTTATTTCCTTGTATTCTAATCTGGTTTGTTTATAATTTTCCAATTCTGTTCTTTGAATATATTCTATAATATATATGTAGGTTGTAAGAGCATTTCTAGCATTCATAATATAAATTATATTACCTAGATACATTACATTATATGATTTGTGAAATGAAAAACTTTACAATTCTTTCCTTTATTATAGATTCAGCAATTACAAAAACAAGTTGAGAATTTATCAAAACAACAGCAACAACAGCAAATGGTAACACCACAACAAGTTTCTAGGACACCAGTAACAGTAGCTAGGTAAGTGTATGATATTATCCTCAATTTGATTAAAACTCTAAAAAGAATGACATCAAATACATCAAGCCTAAACCTATCATTCTGCATAGCAAAGAATTTGGTCTTCACCAGCGCCTTTTACTAATATTTTCAATTTTTCACTTCAGTATACCAACATCAGAAAGCATAGTTAAGACAGCAAATATTAAACCAATGGCACCATCAACAGCTCCAGTTAGACCATCAGCACCAATACAACATCAACATCCATCAGCCGCTGCTAGAGTAACAGCAAGTATTAGGCCTATGGCGATAGCGCCAACATCAGTAGGGGGAATAACTCCTACAGCCACTGTCATGCCTACAACATTGTCTCAACAAGAACTTTCTGATGGTGAGCATTAAAATTTAAGTGTAAAATTGAGTACAATAAGTTTTAATATTTGTCCTATCTCATCTGTTCATTACAAAGATTTTGAATGATATTTATTAGCTTGGTAGGATTTTGCTTAAACACATAACACTTCACCACACAGTTACTTTAAAAATCCCTTAAACAGGTGCTTGATTGATCTTGTTGTCTAACATGGCTATCAGATACAAAAATTGCTTGAAATATGAATATTATTAGAACATGAGATAAAAGCTGTGTATCCCTATACAGATTAAACCCCATCATTAATATTAATGTTATATTTTAGAAACAAGTAGTTCATCTGGACCTAGTGCTACTATACCAGCTGTTAGTGTTACACCTAGATTAACACAACAAGTACAGATAGTCACACCACAGATAGAAACTATTAATAATGGTCAGTATTAATTATTATATTCCTTACCCATAGAGCCTCAGCTGTTACTTTCATGTAATTAACTAGGCAAGGTGCGGAAATGTATAATCTGACAAAGCAAGTAATGATAGACTTAGCACTCGAGCAAATGGTTTCTTATAAGAATGAAGGATCTGAAGTGTACATAAGATGAAAAAATAAAGACCACAGTTAATGAGTCCACTGATTGGATTGAACATTAAACAAGTTGTTTATGAACACTGTGCTCATTTCAGATACAGTTATGGAATCATCAACCCTTGAGGCTAGTGCTGTATCTCCCATTGCTACTGTTTTAACACACGATACAAGCAGTTCAGGTTCACCAATACCAATTCAGCAAAGTGTGACACCAATAGCTCAACATCCCACTGTTACCCCTGTAACTCCACAACCAACGTCTGTAGCTGTTACACCTCAAACTAACGTAACACCAGTATCTGTTCCTCCACAGAGTAGTGTAACACCTGTTACACCTCAACCAAGTATTACTCCAGTGACTCCACAGCCCACTACCCCTGTCAACCCACAACCACCATCTAGTGGTACACAAGTGGTGACTCCTCAACCCTCTACATCTGGTACACAGCTTGGTAAACGTCAACGAGAGGATACTGATAGGTAGGGTTGATTTAGTGTAATAAAGACCTTGAAAATATTTTCTGTCCCAAAACATAATAAATCCAAAATGTTTTCTTGTGATTTCTGCAATTTGTCAATGTTCCAATAACTTTATATCCTTCTTTTTATCAGCCAAGAAGAGTCAGATGCTTATACTAAAAGGACAAGAACACAATCACAGGTGAGCTTGATTAAACTATGTTTGATTGTGTCTGCCAATGGGTCTCATAAAGGCATGTCTGCTGTTTTGATTTGATGTCTGTAGCAGAAGAAAAGAACCCAATAACCATTTTACAAGGATAACAACGTAGGCTTATGAAGATCCTTACTACCACTTGGTCATTGGATAATCCTGGCATTGATCTTTTAGGTCAAATAGTATCAAGTATCCAAATGAAACTGCAATAAAGCATGCCTAAATTGCTGATGACACATGACTTTTATTACAGGAACAAGGTATACCAGCTATAACAGTAACTGATGAACATGCTCAGACTATAACACATCTGAGCCCACAATCACAATCTTTACTACAAGAACAGTCTCAGGTAAAATATATTTCTTATCTTGATTTACTTTAAGGGGTCAAAAGCCTGTTCAAGATCAATTTCTTTTGTGAATGAATTACTGTGTGCAATAGATTATTGTCTATAATTATCTGATAATGTCTGCATATTTTGTTAACAATAGACTGATCGTAAAAGACAGGCTGTGGCACCACGAAACCAGCAGTACCAAACACAAGGAGCTACACCAATTGGTATAGATGATGATGATGATGGTGGTGAAATTATAGTTCTGGGTAGTGATGATGAGGAACAGGTAAATTTAATTCATTATTATTGTGGAATATGTTGATATAATTCAGCACTTTCTTGTCCAAGAGACATGCTCTTGATCTTTGGGCTCAGCCCTTCAGTAATGGTGTTCACATCCAAGCCTTCTTATCCAAGTCTATCCATAATTATCCACGTTTGAAATTTACATTTACAATATGCTGCATTCGTTCTGAATTAACCTTATTGCACACTTCATTACATTCAATATAATATCAATATATGAAAAGACTATTTAATGGAGGAGAAATCTAAATAGATTGATGAACTGAAAGATATGTTATATATTTGTAGGTTTATGAAATGGAGGAGTATAGAGAAAATGATGACAAGAATATGAAGGCATATACTGTAAGTTTCCCTTAATTTATCTCGATATATCAGATCATTATTTAGAATGTTTCGACTATTCTGACTATATCTGAATTATGAAATACTGCCTTCTTTATGATTGATATACTTTCTCATATGAAAAGTTCATTAGCTGCTACCACTGTATTGCCTGTATATTTCAGGCTTTGTTTTGCAGTTCAGACTGTTAGTTCTTGTTTTTTTTTATTTGGGATTTTTGATCAGTTGTGTTCTTTATCTTTTAGGAGATGGATGATGAAGAGGAATATGAAGAAGATGATGATGATGAGGATGATGATGAAGATGACTATGAAGATGAAGAAAGTGATGAAATAGGAGAAAGTAATCAAGAAGACTCTAATGATGTAGTGATTATAGGTAACATTGTAAAATATATTGTCATTATTGTCAATTTCTCCAGTGGCCAATATTCCATTACCTCTTATTAACCATAAATTATTATTTCCCAAATAAAAGTTTATAGGATTATGATAATAATAATAAAATCTTTCTTTTACACTGGTCAAAATGAGGTGCAATACACAAGGGCATGGTCCTGTCTAACATTCAGCTCATGAGATTACACAATACATTTTGAGAAAATCATATCCCTATTTAAAAAATCATTATTTTGTTTATTAGATGACAATGAACAGAGTCAACAGAGAAGAGAATCAGATGAAGTAGAACAAGCAACATCATCTGCACAACAAGCTATACCAATACAACCAGTAGTAGATGCTACATCTCGACCTACATCAACTGATCTACAAACTAGATCACAACCATTAACACCATTTATGTTAGGGGTAAAATATCACTAATTTTGTTATTCCCAGTTGAATATTTAAATGGATTCAGGCCAGATGCAGTTGATTAATTTGATATTAACATTTTATGGCATTCTAGAGACAAGACATTGGATTTGTCTGTTATCAATAAAACCTGCAAGTGCATCGTAAGATTTACGGGACTGTAATATGTTGTAACATCACTTCATATGTTGTTACCATGATAAGCGGACAATTTTACTTTTTCCTCACATTAAGACTTAAAGTAATATTTATTATTATATATTAGAATCAACCTGGTTTATTTGAAGAAGAAGATGGTTTAGTACCTAGTACACCAACATTATTTATACCTGTCAGAAGATCAGATGGTTTTGCTGAGGCAATAAGGTATGTTTATTTTTATTTGAGGCTTATTGAATTTTTACTGGCAACAAGTGGATAGCGTTCATCTGCCTTAATTTATACTATATATAGTAAGAAATAAACCTTTATCTATTTCAGTTCTCCTGCAGCACCTCAAAGATTTGTTTTTGGTGGTGACAATTCATCGAATCAACCAGAATTAGCTCAGTTAGAATCACAGAGAGGTAAAAAATTTTTTATTTCATTGCTAAATCCATATAGTCTAAAATAATTTGGTGGTTTCTGTGGTTTATATTTTATTTGATGTATTGTATTTGATAGTATGATCGTATAACGTAAGTTGATATTTATTATAGCTCTTGGAATGGATGATACTCGTATGGATTTATCACAACTGGATGATGGTAGAGTTCCTGTTACACCATCACAAGTTGTACCTAGATCAGGTTTGTACATATATAACATCAATTAGTGTTCTTAACGTCAAAGAATAAATCATCCAGATTGTAAGAATAATACTAAAGGAGAATCTTAGATGAATTTGTTACATCTGGTCCTATATCACCTGTATTTTCTTATTATAGCTGTAAGTACAGATAATACATCTCTATCATCTGCAGTATCAGCTACCCCAGTAACAGCAGCAGTATCAGCAGCAACATCATCAGATACAACAATGACAACATCCACTGGTGTTACTGCAGAACCTGGTCAACCAACAATGTAAGTAAATATTTGAAACAAAAATCGATATAAGTTGATATATTGTATGAAGTGAGTTTCAATGTAACGGAAATGATTTGTAATTGATAAACAGCTACATTCTCTACATGGAGTTGTCTTCATTGGTTTGGTGGAATAGTTTTCTGAGTATTTGTAAGCTATGATGTGAAATGAGTTAAAATTGAAGATGTTAGAAATTGTAAATGTTGAAGTATATTGTAGAGAATTTGAAGATGATGATGAAGCACTGTTGGAAGGTTTACAAGGTGATGAAGATATTGGTGAAGACACTACACATGATACTGAAACTGGTATGAATATTAAATTACTTATTGATTTCTTTAAAGAGCCACTGTTCTTCATGAAGCAAGTAAAATTGATTTCTGTTTTGGTATTTCTTTACTAGCATCTTGTCTCTTATTTTGAAATTAGTACGAATTATTACTATATTAATTGCTAAAGAAAACTTTTTTTAATCATACCGTTCATGATATTTTGAGGAGTCAGACCTGAATCTTGATTTCACATTTCAATTTGATCCTTCTGTGTTTAACTCTTAAGTTTTTATGTATTATTAGGTGAAGGAGTAACTGAATCGATGTCATCAACAGATCAACCAGAAGAAGTACCTAGTACTAGTAGTGGTATGACACAACAAGATGATGATAAAGCTACTGGAGATTCAGGTATGTATGTGTGTCCTGAAAAAATGGATTTTCTGTTATACTGTTCCTTTATACTCAAAATACTCTATACTTGAAAGATATCTCTAAAATGGTCATTGCTAAACACAAATCTTTTTCTTCTTTCAGGCGCTTCAAACAGACCAAAAATTCAAAGAATAGTTTGGGGTGAGCAGGAGACAACTCCAGGTACACAAACCCCTCCAACAGCTAACCAGGGTAGGGGAGGACGTGGAACGAGAAGAGGTCGTGGCAGTGCTTGGAGAGGACCTCCACGTGGAGGAGCAAAAGGTGGATTTAGACCGTTTTAAAACTCATGCTATTTGAGTCAATTCACTTCATGTATAAATATAAACAATACAAACTATAAAAATAATGTGCAAGATAAGAAAAGTGTTCAGCATTTGTTGTATATTTGATAAGTAATGGTGTCTTTAATTCAGTTGAGTATCTGTATCATGTAGATTGAAAGTGCTAATGTCTTTTGTTCGGTGAATAAAGGTATCTTTTTATACTACACCATGTATTTTTCTAAATGAAACATAATTCTCCTGTATTGTATCCGTCTGTTAGTCCGTCCCATCATTAATTGTTGTCATTACTAGAATTGTTTTGTTTGTAAAGATTCATATTTAAATAAACAAGGGGTTGTCTAGAGGTAACTCAGTTACTGTCTCTGAATTTCCAGTTTTGTTTTGGTTATCACCCTTTATGAAACTGTTCTTTCATTTCATAAGACTTTAACATTGATATCATTAGACTAAAACATGACTGCATGTATCTAGTTCTAGAAAACCAGAGAGATATATGCTTTAATTTGAATCAGCAACATCACAAAATAGTCTGAATATTCAAGATGGTGGTGTCCATGAAGAGAGTCTAAATGTTTTAAGCTGGAACTTTTCTGTCAATTCACACAAACATTGGAGTTTTGAAAATTTTTTAAGCCAAGCATGTTAGTGTTCACAGCTCATTCATTAGATTTAATCTTGTTAGGTGGATAGAAAAAAAAATTCAATATATATGCATGTATAAGATTTATTTCTCTAAGCCCAAAGCATTATGTACAATATAGTAAGCATAGTTTAAAAATCTATAAATATATTGTATATATACATATCACACATTGCCAATCAGTTGAAAATATATTACATGATCTCTACTTATCACAACAAATAATTTAAATGAGTTTTTCAGTTCAACTGAAATGGTTCAGATACTTATAAACTTTATTCAGGTTTGATTTCAGCAGTTCAGTCTCATAATTTACAGAAATGCTGCAAATTTAATGCTTTATAATTAAAGTTTTTCTACAATCAACTTATTGCAGAAGTGATGAATGTTAAAATGAAGATAAAACTTGCATAATTTAAGAGATTTATGCTAAAACTTTTGTTTTTTCTCTTTCAATGCCAGTAAGTGTTAAATTTCTTTCAACACTGGTTTGTGGTCTGGCATTCAGTTTTTCTCGTACACTCATATTACGTTTGTCCAACATAAGAGAATTGTTCTTCAGGGCCAAATCATCATTGATTCTGTGCAAGTTCTTCTCTAAACCATCTAAAGCATGTCTGAAAAAATAAGGAGAAATTCACATTAGCTTTGAGCATAAAATGAACAGTGGAAATGTTCAATATTGTTTGGAGAAATTAAAGAATTTTAAACATATATTTTAGATTTCTAATGCAAATTGTTTGTTTGTTATATGGAAATAAAAACCAGAAGTAATGAAGATCAAAAGTTCAATTAGTTTGTACTTACTGTGCTTGTTTCAGTTTCTCTTCTAAAGCTTTCTTTGTAGCTTCAAGTTGCTTGACTTCATCAGTTAAACCATATTGAGGAGCATCTCGGCATAATTCTACATTAGGTCTGTATGTACGGTTCTCTAATCTGGTTTGAGCTAATTTCATTGGATTAGTTTTAGCTCTAATAGCTTCAGCTAATTTTCTGATGTCATTTTCTAGCTCTGCTATTTCATCTTCAGTCTGGAAAATCGATAAAAACCAAAAGATCAGTGACATGGAAAGGATGATCCAAGTTAGATCAATAGTCAGGTAGAAGCCAAGTTAAAAGAAGCTGATGCGCCATCAGAAGTACCACAAACATATCACCAGTGAGATTCTTTCACTTTCTCTCCACAAGAACATAACCACCTTGCTCAGAAGCTAAGAAAGATGAAGTTCACTACATTCTAATTTTCATGATTTTCAAAGAGATGCATTTGTAAAGTGAATTTAAAGTACATTTCCATATCAAACAATACCTTTACATGATAATTTACTTACATTTTTCTTCTGCCATTCCAATTCATCTTTTGCTCTTTCAAATTCATGAATTCTCTTCCTGAGAGCAAATTCTGTGGCAATTTTCTGAGCCTCTAAATCATTATCAGTTTTTTGAAGAGTGTGGTGAATTGCCTCTCTTAGTCTACCTGATGCTTGCATCTCAGCATCGGCCCTTTCTTTGTTATATCGACTAAAATCTTCCCATTGTTGAGGTGTTGTGCTTCTGTAAATATAATTGACATGTCAAATTAAAAGCTAATCTCACTTGAACGTCTACGGTGATACATTGAACATTTTTTTCACAAAGACTAAATGAATACATCTTATTTAAACAGTTGTAGTAGTACATCTTGTAGACTTGATTGCAGCAACATAATCAATATTGTGTTTCCATGTCACTTTGTTGAATTGGACCTAATCTTGCACCATATAAAATAAAAAGTTTATTATTAAACCTACCCTTTAGGAACTCTTAAGCTATCTGGTTTATAACTAATATTAGGTGATCTATCAGTTAAATTATATTGATCTATATCAATACCAAGAGCTATGTTTTTATCTTGTAAATCAGCTTGAATTTGTTGTCTTGCTTCTTGTAATAGACAAATCTGTTCAAATGAATCTGAAACTCTTTGTTGTAAATTCTTCCTAATTCCTTCTATCACTTCAACTTCCTACAAAAAAGCAACATAAAACATTGTAGGTAGAGGCAATGTCCAGAAAAAAACTTATTTCTAAAACAGGCTGTCCTGAAAAGGGTTCCTTAAAAGTTGCAATAAACAGATATGATTCTTATTACATTTGAATGAACTGCAAAATTAAATATTCATTGAAATATTAATAAAAGACGTACCTTGTGTAGTTGATTTTCTGCTTCATCTTGAACAATATCAATACCTTGTCTCCCCTCACGTAATGTTAAACATTCTACTGCTACATCTAAAGGAAGATTCTTGGCTTCAAGAGCCTGTTCAGTAAGTTCCTTAGAATCAGATAAATCTGCTATTTCCTGATCTAAATCAGCAAGGGTTTTCTCTAAGATTTCTTTCCATTTCCTAATATGATCAACCCGATCAGCAAGCCTAACATTGTTGGAGTGTTGGTCCCATTTTGTTTGATTATCAGTTTCATTGGTTAAAAAACGACCTTCTTGTCTAACTTGATGTGAAGCATCTCTCTGTCTTTCAGCATTGGTTGAAATGGTGTAGTTATTGGTGAACCAATCTGGTGGTTGGAATCTTGTTGTTGGACGAACTTGAGTAGCCATTTCTGAGAAAATCAATCCTGATTATAAACAGTGATAATATTAATAAATAAAGCTCACAATAAAATGATAGCAATGTCAATATGTTTGTACAATATTGATTGATTGAATAAATAATTAATCTAACTAACTAGATCTAACCACATAATAATCATTGATACCCCAGCCTCAATTGAGCTTGATTCATTAAACCAATCAGCTCAACAAGGCCTTTTGCAATCAATAATAATCAATACTTGAACACCAGCTATCTGAACAGTTGGTTCCAGCATCAAGGTTAGACCCACCCTATTACTGTACAAAACAAACCATAGCAAGTGAAGTAGACACAAATGAACACAGAGAATCAAAATAAGAATAAACCTTTAGCCTTTTACTACTTAATGTCTCTCTATAGCCTAGACCATTACCATGTAGATGTATGTTGTCAATGACACTCAAACGTCAATATAGTTTTAAGTAAGCCTAATAAGTAAAGTATCAAACAAGACAATGAAAAACTGAAGTCCCAAACTCAGCTACTTTTGTATCAAAAAAGGACCTCTTATATTTTTTGGCTTACCTGATTATTTTTGACAAATCACTACACTACTGTAAATAAATTGATTGAAATAATAGGAACAGTGTACAGTAATAATGGTCACTGTCTATTCGTTGCTACCTAACATTCTCAACCTGTGATTTTTATAACCACTCTTTTCATTTGTTTTCTGTATCGTTGAAGCCAATCAAAACAACCGTTAGTTGGATTAAGGCGTCACTAACCACGCGTTGTTAGGGAAACATTTGACCTTGACCTTCCTTTTAATTCTGACTTGTTGTGCGTAAAACTAAGATCAGGATTAAGCATTATATTTTTTCAAAATGCAAACAAATTCGCTAAGAAATAATTTTGATATAGGTATTCCTAGAAGCAAAGGGATGTTGGTTGTCAAGTGATCGATATAATATATTGATTTTATAATAATGTTAATTGAATAATTATATTGTAGATCTGTACAAGTCCGACTTTTACACTTCACTATTCACCAAGATTTTTTTCTCTTTAACCTCACTGAAGTAAATCATAATAAGACTTGTCGGAAATCTATGTTCCACTAAAACCACTTATTATATTCATAGTTATCGATGAAGAATAATCTAAAGTAAATATACCTCCAACAATACTTTCTCTTTTTGTTACAAATAAAAGAAGTGTAAATATTCCAAAAATTTAGTAGACCTATGGTTGAACAGTGTGAGAAAGAAGGGATGAAAACTTAAAATGTTGTTTAGTGTGATAATTGTTGTCTTCACAAGTTTGCTCAACTCATCCATTGTATCATCTGAAGACACAGATATAGATAATGTAAGTTAAGTCTAAGCCCTAAACGGATCCCTAACACAACGACACTGAATCTACTGCCAGAGTCTTTATGAGAGGTCCAGCTAGTGTTCAGTTTTATCCCTGCAATGTATAGCCCATAGGTCGAGATACCACCATCAGATTTTCCAACCCAGTTTTCCCCTGTCAGTGATGCAGGTAAGAGGTGCTGACATGGAAAAAGTCATTCGGATGGGGCAATAAACTGAGGCCCCGTGTGCAACAGGCTGTGAACGTTAAATAAAAATAATCCTATGGCTAATATATGCCACATATAATTCATTCATGAAGTTTCTTGAATGGAGTGTTTTGAGTTATGCCCTTGACTTGGCAAAATATGGTACAATAAGCTTAGGAAGCTTTAGTTAGAGGTTACAGTTTTGATAATATAACTTGATATGATTTTGTATATGAATTATGATATCCTGTATGATATTAACTTGTTTTTTTTTATCGATAAATGATAAATGACTCATAAGATAAACTTAATTTTGTAGTTTAGCCTGTCATGAATTTTTCTGCTATATGGGCGTATAGCCTTTGACAGTTTGGAAAATTAGATATCAATATCAATCATGAAGCCTATGGATATTTTTTCAGATTTGTTACAAAGCGTGTAATAATGAAAGTAAAGGTTTCTTAGAGGAACACTGTACTGGTGTAGATTTAACATTAAACAATAGTCACTGTTGTTTCAATACATCTTCTTCAAGACCTCGTATTATTGGGTAACATTTTGAATTACTCTTTCTTTTACAAGTATATCATGAGTATCAACCACCATCTGCAACAATATCCGGTATTCTGTACACCAAATGATACTTACTGAACAATATGTTAACCTATATATTAAACTCAATACATCCTAAATTGATTTGGAAAAGCAATTCTTGTAAATCTTTGCAGCCAGAGTAATGAGGATTTGTTCAATCGTTTAAGATTTTTTTTAATATTCCTCCAAAATTATGGTTTGTATAAAACAATTTTTGTGTGCTCTAAATCTACAAAATTATGCTTTTTATAATTTCAAATACTTATTTATCTTATTTGTAGAATTGATTTGAGAGGATGTGATATAAGTACTATTAAGGCTTTGGATGAAGTTATAGAATCTTTGATTGTCATGTAAGTTATGTTTTCATATGCACACATACTAAAATTGATCTGTGAAATCAAATCCTAGCATTCTTAGCTCTGTTATATTCCATTGTAAAGATTATATATCTTTATTTCAGATCATTAGAAGATAATCCAATTAAATCAGATTTAAATACAGATTTTAATGGTTTAAGGAATGCTGTATATTTGTAAGATTAGATCCCATTATAATTGACTTGAGTCTGACAAAAGCTGTGATGCTGTTAATATTTCACTTTGTTGTAGGCCTAATCCATAACAAAAATTTGATCAGTATTTTGTATTTTGATACATGAAGGTGGTTTAATGTTGGGATAAGTGACTGGGTGGCATTTAAACATTTTAAAAAGCATTGAGTTCATGTATATTAACATCAACCTGTTTAATTTTTAGATCCTTACCTCCATCTTTAGATTGTCCTGGTGATAATGAAGCTTGGGAATCAATTGAAAAATCTAATACCTCAACAATATGTCATAATCAAATAGATACATGTTTACATTTTAACAGTAAGTATTTCTAAAGAAATGAAAATTAATGTTTTGTTTTCGGGAAAATTCTGTGTACTCTGAGGGTGTATCTTGAAAATGCCTGAGGTGAGTCTCAGATTCAGATCACCTGAGACTTATTATGAGCATATAGAGATCATAATTTTCGCTTTAAAATAAGACCTTCCACAGGCTTATTGGTAGGGGAGACATCGCCCGATAACCCACCCCCAAATATTCCACTGAGGGTACTTGTTTATCATCACATTTATAATACATCTTGGTGCTGCTAATTGTCACATTGTACATTATTAATTACAGTATCTTGTCCAGCTAATTCTGAATGTAAAAACACTGGTCCAGGAACATTTGAATGTGATTGTTTAACAGGTTATCATGGTTATAAATGTTTAAATAAGGTTAGTATGATACATGATATTGCTATATAACATTATTAACGGCTTATTTAACAACCAAAATGTACTAATCAATCAGGTTCATCTTTCAAATAGCCCTTTAACAATCGTAAAATATATATCAATTACAGTTAGATGAATGTTTATTCAACCTAATTTCAATTTTCAAATCTGTTACACCATCATATTGCCTAATTATTTGAAAGGCTAGACAATTTAACTTAACTGCAGTGTAAATGTTTAGGTTTCAATGTTCAATTAAGTAGTCCACTGTGTGACAAACTAACACTGTTATAACTGAAAACAGTGTGGATTAGAAAATAACTATAGAATAGCGGAAAAGAAGTCAGTCTCCATATCCCTTTAGTTTGTGATGTATTGTACAATTTTCAAATCTGTTTTTCAAATCTGTTGTATTGTACAATTTTCAAATCTGTTACACTATCATATTGCCTAATTGCCTAATGTATTGTACAATTTTCAAATCTGTTTTTCAAATCTGTTGTATTGTACAATTTTCAAATCTGTTACACCATCATATTGCCTAATTATTTGAAAGGCTAGACAATTTAACTTAACTGCAGTGTAAATGTTTAGGTTTCAATGTTCAATTAAGTAGTCCACTGTGTGACAAACTAACACTGTTATAACTGAAAACAGTGTGGATTAGAAAATAACTATAGAATAGCGGAAAAGAAGTCCCCCCCCCCCCCCCCCCC